>NW_013952474.1:833848-856321 GCF_001266775.1 Austrofundulus limnaeus
GTGTGTGTGTGTGTGTGTGTGTGTGTGTGTGTGTTCCGTTTCAGAAGTCCATCTCATCCGCAGAGATCAACACAACGCTCCTCTCGCCGGGGAGCGTTCAGGAAGCGATAAGAACCGCAGCTGAAGGGAGAGTAGACAAAAAGAGGAACCTGTACTTTAAAATTCCTAATTGTTTATACTTTGGATGTAAATCAGCTGCTTTACTGTGATACGGTTTGTTTTTTATGACAATACGATGTTTCTCTGTGTCACAAAGTGTCGTTATAAGATTTTTTTTTTCAGTTCACAAGTCTGTGATTGATATGATGGAATATGTTGTGGACATATAATATTGATCTTCATCAGGGATTTGATGACAATAGGATCAATGTTTTTGTTTGGTGTCCATGTAATTGAATCATTAATCATTTATTTGACATATCAATGTGGATTGATGTATTGTTACACCCCTGGTCTATACGTTTCAGTCCATTTTAGGGCTGCGCGCCGTATCAAATGAATCAGTATAAATCACCGATGCAAAACGGTTTTCCTGCCCTCAGCTGATTTAGATGATGGCTAAAAGCTAAAGACGTGGACAGAGTTCTGACTGTTCAAATGTTTTATTTATTAATTTTTTAATAGAGTTTAAAAGAGAAGCGGCACCGAGCAGTGACACCACATCGACCTGCGCTCTGAAACAGTTTTTGTGTGCGATCAGAACCAGATCAGGAGCGAGCTGAACTGGATGTGAAAAGAAGCTAGTCAGTGGAGACGACTTATTGTTTTGGTTTTTATTTGATTTCATCATAGTTTGAATACATTTAGGTTTTGAGCTGCTGGGGTAAATTTGATCGGTTTGATGTTAGAGCTAAAAGTGTCATTAATGTCTTTATTTTTCTAACACCAGAGGTGGTTTGGCAGCAGCTGCCCTCTAATATCTGCAGCCAGCGTCAGCGTACGCTTCAGCCTGATCAGAGCGTTCAGGAGGACAGAGAGGGATGATATGAAATTYTCCTGCTGTCAGGTAGCAGAGAAGTGATCTCTGCTTTCTGAATGTCTGATGCTCAGGATTTTTTTTTTCCCCTGAGGTTGCCTGCTCCTGTTGCCTCAGCCGCACTCCCAACCTCTGTGCTCATCTATTATTTATGGTGCGACGGCACGCACAGACCCAGAAATAAGCACTCACCGCACTTATTATTTTACTTTTTTCTCTCTCTCTTCTGCGTCTGAGCTGCTGTCAGTCCAGCATGAACTCAGTGGCCATGGCCGGTCCTGACCTCTGACCTTCCTCCTTCGGTCTCGCTTCCAAACACAGCAGCACTAACCCCCCCCCCCCCCCCCTCTCTGTTTTTCTCTGTTTTTCTCTGTCTTGCTCTCAGGTGGGCGGGGGTCATGAGGGCGCCAGAGGCCCCGCTCGCTGTGCAGAGCAGCTGAAGCAGACATGGGCAAAAACGTCTCGGGTGGCACCGGCAGGCTCCGCCTCATCCACGTCAATCGCAGCGACCACCACCGGCTCCCAAATAAGTAGGTGTCCCATTTGTCCTCATGGCTACAGATCAGTAGAGAGGGAAGGAATCATTGAAAGCGTTTAGGAAAGTAAAAATGTTTCATTCGTTGCTTTAATAGGACAGTTGGTGGCGATAATTATCAACATAGAGATGATGTAACTGTGGAAAAAAAGCCAACTCCAGTAGATCTTTTTGTCTAACACTGGCTGTATTTTAATTTGTCCTTCATGATTGAAAAATTTTCTTTTACTGATCCACGTTCTTATGTCTGAACCTTTTTATAAAATCTCAAACTCAGTAAGAATTCATGATTATATTTTATAATTTCACAGGACACAAGTACTTACATGAATTTGTCTTTTCTGATACTCTTTGACTTTGTTGGTAATTACTTTCTTAAATAATCACTTTAATCCTTTCGAAATAAACTATGATGGCAGAAACAGACACAGGGACTCTTTGAGTTGTTGTTTGTTTGTTTTTATTTTATTTTTAATTTTTAAGGGTATAAAGTCTTCAAAAAACGCACCCCGACTCGGTAACAACCTGAGAGTTTCATTAAGATCTGTTCACTGGTTTGTGAAATATTTTGCTAACAGACAGTTTCATGGTGATGAGCGATGTTAAAAAATCTAACGTGATGTAAAATTGAAGGCCCGYAGGCCAAATCTGGACCAGAATAACAYTTTATCTGGCCCCTAATATAATATTTTAAATGTATTTAAGTTGTTCTTTTGGCTTCAAAGTTGGCCTCCTTCAGTAATTTTTGATTTTGACGAGGAAAGAGAAACGTAGAAAAGTCCGATCAGACTCTTGTTGATGATCTTGCATCCAAGAAAATAATCTTTATTTCGTCACAATCTTCCCTCCCGAGYAGCACGTTGGCGACAGTGGGAACAAACAACTYCTTTTTAACAGGAAGAGATCTCCAGCAGAACCAGGACCGTGTTCAGGATGGGCGGCAATTTGCCTCAGGTGGTTAGAGAAGACAGGGAAACAGTCAATGACTGATCCAGGTGTAGTTTCTAATAAGGCTGCACAATATGAGGAAAACCTGCATTGTGCAATAACAGTGTTTAATAATGACGATATGACTTGTGATAAATGAACAAACACTTCAGTATGCAGAGTTGATGTCTTTCTGCTCTGGGTTCAGAGCAAAAAAAATCAACTAATACATCATTTCTATTCCAATAGGACAGGTTTATTTTTTTATTTTTTTTTGAGTACAACTAGACACAGCTGCTGTATGAGAAGTGAAACAACAAACTGCGTGCAATACAGTTTCTTAATGATTTTAAATTATTAGCCTTGTACATTTCTGATGCACTAAATACTGAAAAATGCCTCTTAATTTTTTTAATTAATAAAAACATATAAAAATAAGTTAAAAGATTTTTAAATAAAAGTTAACAAACCTAAATCCAATTACAAATTTTCTCATTGTAGTTGTCCAACATTTACTCCACTCACCAAGTGGTTATGATTTGATGTGGTATCTCTGGTTCATTTTATGTTTGATTTATTTAAGCCAACTATTTATTGCAGTTGACGCAGTGTTTTGTGATATGCCTATTGCACAGGCTATTGATGATAAATTTGCAATATACAGTATTGTGCAACTCAAGTTTCTGTGGTCCAGTTGTGAGTTCTGTGATACAAGTGTGGGTTCTATTGTCCAAGTTTAGTTCTTATGGTTCCGTAGGGGTGTGACAATACACCAGTCCACATCAATATATTGATTAAATGATTAATGATTCAATTACATTGAGGCAAAACAAAAACATTGATCCATACTCAATATAAATCAATAAATCTAACAACTATTTATTTATAGAATTATAACGTTAAGTGATTGCATTATGGACACATATATTGCATCTCACAGATAGCAGACCGGTGAATTGAATTGAAATGTATCATGACAGACTTTGTAATAATGAGAAACTGTATCGTCATCCAAACAAATTGAAATAATATTGTATTGTGATAAAGCAGGTGATTTACACTCTCGTGGTCCAGGTGTAATTTGTGTTGTCCAGGAGTGGGTTCCTGTGGTCCATGTGTTGACTATATGAAAAGAAAAACAAAGACAAATGCAGCGCATGTTAATGTTAGAAATAATGACAAACGTAGAGTAAAGACAACAACAGTGATGAAATGTGGTCAGTTTTTCCTCCAGAAGTCTAACCCTATACCAGCAGAACTAAGGGATAGCTCAGGAAACCAAAACCAACATTAACTATAGGGTTTATTCCAATGGAAAGTGTCAAGTCATAAAAGTAGACAGTGTGTCAGGCTCACGGACAGAAACTGGAAGTTGGTTCCACAAGAGAGGAGCTTGATAACTGAAAGCTCTGCCTCCCATTCTACTTTTAGAAACTCCAGGAACCACAAGTAAACCTGCAGTCTGAGAGAAAAGGACTCTGTTAGGAAAGTAAGCGTTCTCCATTAATCATTAAGTTCTGTATGTTCTAAACTACAGGAAATAAGAGGAAAACATTTATTTTACATAAATAAATTTGCTTATTTTATCAATAAAAAACAGGTAATTTTTCTAATTTTTTTTTTCCAATGAAAATTGGCCAAGCTTGTACCATGTGTTTTATTTTTGGCCCTAAATGATTTCGACACCTGTGGTCTGCATGATTCATAAAAAGTCATCACAAAGTTACCAGAGCAATAAATGCGAACACTCACGTCGAAGGAAATGATAGTGAAGTCTCCTAAGAGATCCATTTGCTGCTCTGTGATGTTCTTAATGTAGCACCGCGGACCGAACGATGATCCGTATTACTTATGCAGTCAGAACATCAGGGATTCTAAACAGGCTCCGCATTCGCAATTACTTCAGCCACAAGAGGTGAGACGGTGAAATACATCAAAGTCCTAAGCCAAATTTCATGTAAAACCCTCGCTGCCATGATAAAAACGTGTTTGGGAGAATGAGGTATTCGATGAGGGACAAGCCGGATATCCATCACCGGCCTCAGCTCTTGAAAATATCCGTCCAGGATTGCAATTTTTTTTTATTATTTATTTCAACGGAGCGACTCGAGAGACTTCACTCATCAAAATGTCAGCGCCAGACTCTAAATATTCAAAGACGTGCGCAGCTCTCTGGAGTCTTAAGCTGTTTTTCTTCAGTCAACCCATCTGACAGGCCGTTGAATTTCACTGTCTGACTCTGGAGCGCTCGGGTAAATTTCAGCTAACCTCTTAGCCTTTAAGGGGGAGGTGGGTTAGTGCTGCAGAGACACTCTGGAGATCCACAGCCCCTCGATTAAAGTCAACTACGCTGACATGGAGAGATTCCACTACACTTTTTCTTTTTTTTTTTTAGATGTGGTCGCCTGCTAGCTGTCTCAGCTCTTTTGGGGACAGAGCGTGTTAGTCAACCACAAAAACTGCCCCCCAAACACGTTTTGTGTGTGTGTGTGTGTGTGGATCCAGTTCTGATGTGCAAAGGGAATTTAACAAAGCCCCATTTCCTAATCAACCTATTACTCATAGCTCTCATGTACCAGATGTCTGCCCTCTCTTTTATGTGCATGTGTGYGCGCATGTTTGCTCCACATGGGGGCTCTGCATAATCAGAGCAGACCAGCGGGACGAGTTCGCACCAGGATGTGAACAAAAAGTGGTTGTGGGATTACACAGACGTGCGTCGGCTTCTGCTCGGCCACAAAGCGTTTAGTTTGAAAGATAGTGTAGAGCTCCAGATGACTTCATGCTTCATTAATTACCCTCCAAACGGAGTCTTCTTTGGACTAACTCCGCAGATGGTTCAGACTATTTTCACAAACTGAATATTTTTTATTAAAGGAAGACCACAGCTTTAGCTGATAGTCATTGGTAAGGTGATTAATTTTATGCCAAACCTTTTTTAAAAGCCTAAAAACAGGAAAAAAAAAACCCTAACCATCTAAGAAATGTGTCAAACTGAAGGCCTGCGGGCCATATCTGACCCTCCGTAACATAATGTCTGTCCCCAAAGTTAATACTTGAAATATGAAATGGTTTCATGGATTCTCTTTTTGTCAAAGGATTCTTCTCAAGACAGCTGACCAGCTTTCAAGTCAAGAAAATTCRGTTAGAATTTTTCAGTAATCTTTATTTTAGGTGTGAAAAGAATACCAGAGAATCAACTTTAGTTATCTTTTTCTGTTTTTTCTTTCTTTCTTATTTTAAAATAAAAGAATTGGGTTTTAATGAAGGTTTATTCTCTAAATGCTACATAAATTATTATTTGTTGAAGATCTTTTGAATTATCAGAATCATTTGTTATAGCATTTTTTTTTTCAAACAATTTTGACAAACTGCCACTTGACTTGGCAATGTTTAACTTGGACTACGGCAGAGCACCATTAACAAMCAATAACTAAGCTCTACATGGTATTTCCTGCATAGAAACAGAGTTTTAATATATCCTCTAAACACTGAAAAGTACTMGTCACTCCAGCCCATTTCCTGTAGTCTCGATACTGACCTATTAGAGTTGACCAGGTGTGGGTTCAGAAGCTTTTTAATGGCTGATCACCCTACCTGCTTCCAGTTCAGGTCTTAAAACCTCCTCGACCAAGTCGATGATTTCACTTCACACCAGCTGGCTGCAGGCCATTCACAAACCAAGTCACAGGATGAGTCATAGCAGCGAGTGCTTCTAAAATGCCCTTTTCTACAGCAGCAACTTCTTTTTTTTTGTTGTTGTTGATTTGTCACGTTCAAACTGTCATTAGCAGTCAAAGACTTACTGAGAGGAAATTGTAAATATCAAAAGCAACACAAGTTGTTTTGCAAAAATCTTTACCCAAGCTAAAAATGTATTTTACTGTGTTGTTAACGACGTCGCCACCTACTGGCCTGGCATGACTGTTTCAATGTTTTCCTTTAAACTACTACTTCTCATCTCAGAAATACACTGCCTAGCCAAAAAAAAGTCACCACCAAAACAAAGGTCACATACTCTGATATTTTATTGGACAACCTTTAGTTTTGATTACGGCACACATTCACTGTGGCATTGTTTTTGGAAGCTTCTGCAGTGTCACAAGATTTATTTTCCATCCAGTGTTGCATTATTTTTTTACCAAGATCTTGCATTGATGATGTAGAGACTGACTGCTGCGCAAAGCCTTCTCCACCATATCCCAAACATTCTCAGAGGGCTCTGTGGAGCCAATCCATGTGTGAAAATGATGTCTCATGCTCCCTGAACCACTCTTTCACAGTTCGAGCCCAATGAATCCTGGCATTTTCATCTTGGAATATGGCCCTGCCATCAGGGAAGAAACAATCCATTGATGGAATAACCTGGGGCCTCATGTATCAACGGTGCGTACGCACAAAAACCTTGCGTACGTCATTTTCCACGCAAAACTCCAGATGTATCAAAACTCAGCTGAACGTGGAAATGTGCACAGCCCCACTTCAACTCCAGGGCTGGCGTACGCACGTTTCTGTGGTTCTTGTTCCATTGGCGACTCTTAGAGGTGATTCTGAGAAACTGTTCATGATGTGAAAATGATTATTGTTCACACCACGATAAACAATTATTACATCCACATGGACGCAGTTAAATAAAGGACGTGCAAAGTTGTGCCAAAAATACATTTAACAGGAATGGATTCAGCCTCACTGGAGGATATAATAAATAGCGTAACACGCAGAGCTTTTATTTACAAACAGATAGAATTTCCTGATGACAAGTGGCTCATCAGCCGTTTTGAGGAAAAATCATTTTTCAGTTTGGCACCGCTGCGCTCCGGAGCGAGTAGACACGTGCGCCACACGTGCACGTGCAGCAGCAGCAATTGAACTGAGGTTCCACAGGAGCTTTCCAGAGGGAACTGGCAGACCCATCAGGACTGTGTCAGTCCAGTCCACCCAAAGCTGAGTCATGACCAACGGAACCCTCTCATCCATATGATTCTAAAGGCTGAGTTATGGTCGCGGTCGAGCGTGCGCACTCGCTGGCAGTGGAGATGTTTCATACTTTGCATTTACGTTGTTGTAGATTTCTCCAAAATGACACGTGGAAGTACACTTTACAACTTGTGAAAATGCTGTAAGCAGGAGAGCAAAAGCTTCACAGACAGACTGCGCACCAAGGCTGTGGAGCGTTTGTGTGGACTCTCCAACATCACGTCACGTCATGAACTCTACTGAGACGCAGAGACTCGTTTCTTCATATCAGCTATGAAATAAACTCTATGTTCTACCAAACATTTAAGTTCCTCTGTGTTTACAGGAATTATGGTAATAAACTCGTGCGCAAAGTTAATATTTTCAGACTCAGAATGGATGGATGAGCCGCTTGGGCAACACAGCAGCGTGCACACACACACACACAAACACACAATCACTCGTTCTTTGCTTGATAAACATATTTTATTCCTATTTTTACTTAGGATTTTTTTCTCACACATTATATTAAATTCATTATTTTTATGACATTAGAAATCATTTCTGATCGCGCAGGGATCAAACAAACGTGTCCTTCACACATGCAGGAAGTAATTTGCATCTGTTTAACACATGTTAATGAAGGCGTGTCAGGGGAGGTATCTTACCTGCGCTCAGTTCCACGTTAACTGTGATGTACAAAAGCAATGTGCGTGGATTCAGGCGTACGCACAGTTTGATACATCTGGATTTTTTTGTGCGTACTCCGTTTTCTGGATTTGACCGTACGTCAGGTTTCAGTAAGAAATCCATGCAAGTCTTTGTACATGAGGCCCCTGGTCCTTCATTATATTCAGGTCACTTCATTCTTTGAGCACAAACTGTTGCTGAACCTAGACCTGACCAACTGCAGTAACCCCACATCATAGACCTTAGTTAAAGCCAGGTGGAGACTGTTTTTTGGCTAGGCAGTGTATGTTGAACAAACTATCCAGAGTGAAGGCGAAGCCTAGATTTATTTTCTCAGAGACAAACTGTGCCCCCTGCCGTGACTTGTCCAGTCGGGTTCATTGTCTCAAGCTGAACAGCTGCAAAGCTGCGAGCCTCTTCAGACGCCCGACTTTTGTCATCTTGAACTTTCCCGCTCGTYGCACGCTGGCGGCACTAATTTCAATTAATTCCATTCAGACAGAAAGTCATTAATAATCTCGGGATCACTTGTGTTTGTCCTGTGACGACGACCCAGGCTGCCTATCTCTGGAGAAAAGGCTCTTGTGCAGCGAAGCCATGCTTGTGGCTACAATTTACACCTTCTCTCAAATCACAGTTATTACCCCAGCAGAAGTGTAGCTCTCTCCTCATGAAGATATTATCCACAAGAGCAACAGAAACACTTATCGGTGCTGTACGTACGTCTGGAGCAAAAATGTGAACCACAGATTGGATGGAAAGCTGCTCGTTTTGATTTAATGTGAACAAACAGGATGCAAGACTTAAATTAACTGCATCAAACTTGTTTAATTGGCCCCCGTCGTGGAGCAAAGAGAACAAAAAATATCCTTCTGTCTGTCTTGTGAGCTGAAAAATAAGTCAAGTATCGATTCCATTTTACTGTGTGGCTGAATATAGGCACTTGAAAGGTCCTTGCTTGAAAATTGAGTTGCCTTGTTAAAACTCAAAATGGCCACTGCCATATACTCTATTTATGTGTGTATAATTCAATTTTAAGCATAATGTGACCCCCCCCCCCCCGTTTTTTAACATAAAAAGCAAATAAAATAAGATCTAATTCTCATGTGTAATGCTTCCCATACAGATTTAAGATTTTTTTAGCCTTTATGGTGTACATTTTGGGGAAACCTGCTTTTGCTCAAGAGCGTTTGAGTCTAATGTTCGTAGTGGTTAATGCGGAGCAGCGTGTCACTGAGAATGATCCATTCCAGCAGAAGCCGATTGTTAAACTGRCAAGAACASCTCATCTGGTCCTGTTGAGCATGCAAACRTGCAACTGACGTCCACGTTGCCTTTCCATCCTCATGATTTACAAAAGAGAGTTTTTCCTCCAACAACACGAGCCTCTTCAAACGTTTGATACATCAAGTGGAAAAACGACTATCTATCCTGCTGTTGTTGTTTATATACTCTGTTATGCACGAGGTATTCTACAGCTGGAGGGCAGAGGGAGAAATTACGTTTTATTATCCGCGACACATTTCAGTAATACTGTATGTGAAGAAATACAGAAATTTGTGGTAGTATATGAGCAAATAATCTGTCAAAACTTATGTGTTTTGCGATCCTCCCCAACTTTATGGATGCATACATTTTTGCATTATATATGCATAAATACGATATGTAAACCTTTTGAGTTGGATAATKGGAAAAATGAGCAACAGTCCAGCCTCCATTTTGGTGCGTATCTGTATTTAGGCATAAGAAAGTTCATTATCACATTGGGTTGAGATGTCAAAATCCAAGATGGCCACCACTATAGGATAAATATAAACTGGCYATTTGAATGAACTGTGCTTTCTTTTTTTATATACTTTAAAAATATAGTTTCTTCAAATGATTGGGGTGTCTTGGGTGGGCAAACATTAATCTATGATAGCCATGGCCAGAATTGTCCACCATTAGCAACTTCCTGGCTCTGCCATTACACCTAGTCATCTTGAAAACAAACTATTCATTATTCAGACCCTGCAGCGATGGGAAGCATTAATGTTTTAACTTGTTTTAACGCCATAGAGACACCTCCATTAWAATCTCTGTTAAGATTGAATTTGATTATCCAGAGAGGTTACAAAAATAGTAATTATTACCTTAGTTATTCATATTCTTAAAGGACAAAAGGAAATTTCTGTACTTTGTTAGAGTGAAGGTAGTTTTTGTTGTTTTTGCAGTTTCAAATATAAATTGCCTGAAATTTAGGTGTTTTTATTTATTAAAGAAGGGACAGTGCATATTACAGAACATGCCAGAATTAGCCATGAAGGCTAGTTTTCATCTGTAGTCCCTCAGGGTCCCWTAGATATAAATACAAATAAACAAGATTCTTTCATTAAAAGTTGACTAAAACATAACAAGCAACATGACTAAAATAATAAAATGCCATTTAGCACAACAATATCAATTCAAAGCAATACATTAAAATGCAGAATGGATTAAAAAAATCCCATATTCAGTATCTACACAATTGATTATCCAGGATCCATGATTTTAAGGTTTTAGAAAATAATTTGAAGGATCCATAGGTTCTTATGCTTTCTGGTATTTTATTCCAGTCAAGTGAAGCTTTTACAGAAAAAGAGTTCTGACCACATGTACTATGTCAAAGAGGTACAACAAGATCTCTTCTTACAATAGCTGTGATGGTCCTTACTGACAACGACGTGACAAGTGCTTCAAGTGGAGGAGGTGCAAGACCATGCAAAATTTTACAAACCAGACAAATATTTACAAATATGATCATATTTTCCCAACTTAACAAATGCTGTTTTGTCAAAATCTTGCAATGATGATATCTTACGGGCTTTTTATCAAAGATTTKTATCTGTTTATAAAGTATCTCCACAGGCTTTAAGGTTGATGAGTTTGCTTGTCCCCAACTTGTTAAACAATAAGTGGTGTGAGAAAAAAAATCAACTGATTAAGGTTTTTACGAAACCCAATATTTTTATTTTTATTTTTTGGTGCCTAAAGATGAATTTACCTCTTACAAACAATACATGTATTAAAACATTACAAGATTAAAAACAGATAACTTTAACTGCTCTATTTGTGTCATGCTTTTCTTTTGATTTCCAATGTCACTTAAAATAAATAAATGCAGCTCTGCAACGAAGGGTCTAAGTTAATCATAGCAACACTGTTCTCTCCACAAATGTGCCTCCTTCTAAATCAATTTAGCATTTTTGGGATGTTAGTTGCAAATTATTAAATTATAATTATAGCATTTGTCTTTTTTGGGTACACGAGCTTAAACCAAAATGTTAGTTTTTAAAGAGCTAAATTGGAATTGGCAGAAGTCATTACACTTTACTTTTTTTACTTTTCTATCAACTTYTATTATAGTCTGGCTTTTATCTAAACAACAAATCCTGTTTAGATGATGAGACACACTACAGTTCTGCTATATTTTAAGCTTTTATTAATGTCACACTGGATACTGACGTCTCTGAACTACAAACACTTTACTTAGACCCCAATCCTGGTTCTCGATGGCCACGTACCTGCATGTTTTAGATGTTCCTCTGCTTTGTCACCGCTGATTTAAGTTCTGCAGAACTTTAAGACCTGCCAAAGAKCAGGAAAACAACTAAAACATTTTGAATGGTGTCCCTCAAGGATTTGGATTGGGCTCCTCTGACTTGCAAACAATATAACYGTGCAGACACAATGCAAGACATATTTTATAAAACCCTTTTCAGCGTCGTTTAAAAAAACAAGTTCTTACAGCCTATCTTTTGGTTTTTAGGTTCTCTGTGTTTGCCAGCATCTCCCTTCTGACTTTGCGATGAGAATGTCCGATATCGCGGACACTGCAACAATGAAGGTTTCTGAGGCCGCCGACACGGTGTCATCTGCGAAAGACAACGCTACCAAGTCTGAGGCCTGTGACCAGAGCCAGAGCAGCAGAGAGGAGCACGGCAGTAGCAACATGAAGGAYATACAGGTAAAGAATGAAGTTCAGTGAGACCTCCATCACACGACCGGAGTTTTGTAGACAAGAAGAAATGATTGAGCTCCGATTTTGAAAGCAGGTGTCTCTTTGAAAAGAGCCTCCCAAGCAGCCCGGCTCAGCTCCACGCCTGCCGAGGCCACATGACAGCCTCGCCAAACATCTTGACTACTCCTCCGTGCTCATTTCCATGAAAACTCAGTAAATGTCAACGTCAGACACTCGCTGCCCCAGGGATCTCCTGTCACCTGCGGCATTCAAAATGATTTTTTTAATGCCAGCAGCCTCGGCAAGAAAACTGTTTTTGAAAATTGTAATCTGCACAGTCTGAATTAATAATGAGGACCTTGACTGTCTTCAGTTCTRAGGTTAGTTGGAGCGATGTTCATTGCTAAGAATCCTTCAGAAAGATCAGATCCTGGAGTGGTGATCTGTTGGGAATTCAGGACAGCTGAGATCCCTTTCAGTGAAACTGCTAATTAATTAGGTGTATGTCTGGAACGCTGTGCTTTGGGATTTTGTGAAATTTGTACTTGTTAATTTGGTTTCCCAAATTAAAACGGGTGCTGGCTGGTTTGTACTCACAAAGGAATGAACAATCAATCTCAAGAACAGCGAAACGATCTAAACTCACCCCACCCGCAACTATGTTTGGTCTTAGAACCAAAACCTGGGAAAGGAAAAATGTGATTGCCTCTTTGGATGCTGCTTAAAAATAGGATCCGGGCCAATTTGGCCTCTGGTCAGAAGCAGAGTGAGAGAGGGAGTCAGGCAGGCAGATAATCGGGGCTCAAGTCCTGGCTTATCTACCAACTTCCTGCATCAATGTTGCCCTGAGAAACAGAATGACACCAGCATGGGGGGAGCAGCAGGAGATGGAGGCGGTGGAGAGGAGGCAGATGGGCTGAGAGGTTGTAAGGAGGAAAGATTGAAGAAGAAAAGAAGCATGAAATGTTGAAGTGTGTTTTTAGAAAGAGCATCTTTATTAAATTAGGAGATGATTTTACTTTATTATAAAATATGTGTGTGCATACATACATACATACATACATACATACATACATACATACATACATACATACATACTGTTCAGAATACCAGACATTTATTGAAGGAATAGCTTTGCAATTATTTAGCATCATTATTAGCTGCAGAGCTAAAATAAATAAATGTTGCTAATGATATAGCATTGGCTCWAAAGCTAATATAGTGTTACYTCCAGAGCTAATGCATATGGAATTAGCTCAAGAGTAAGTATATAAAATGTTAGCTTTTGAGCTAAAATATCTTTTGTTAGTGCTAATATACAGGATTAATATATATTGTGTTAGCAATGTTTTTGGAGTTAGCTCTAGAGCTATTATATATAGCATTAGAACTGATAGAAAAAAATCAAATATTCAAGGATGAAAGTAATGTCATCTGCAAAGAAAGATGCTTTTAAACCACAKGTTTGTTTCTGTAATTTTGCTTTGCTTGTCACAAATTCTCAAATTGTAGTTTCTTTTTAAACAACCTTATGTTAAAGTTAAGGAGGCTTTCATAAGGTGGAACATGGGAAAGTGGGTCCGGGGGTTAATGTCACCTTTACAAAATGTAGGTTACTTCTCGCTCTAATCGTTTTTATAAGAATCACCCTGGCATAATTATTTTAAGGTCCCAGAAATGCCAACTAGCGCTGACGGCACACTCTCCTCCAACCTTTTGGGGCTGATTTTCAACAGAAGTGRTAAAACTGTGTTGACTAAATGCCTTGAACGTTTCCTCTTGGAGAGAACTGGTATAAGAAATGAGGACCRTGTCAGAGGTCTCAGATACACAAGGGGATGTTGGGAGGCAGGAAAATCATTCCAGTGTAGGTAAGCGTGGTTGGGGAGGGGTGGGGGGGACCAAATGACTTTGCCACCATCTGCCTGGAGCCCACCGGCTCCGTCCTCTGCGGTGGGACAGGTGGATGGTATTCGGCCCACTTCTGCTGACTTCAGCCCCTTTCCCTCCCCCTCCCTGGTTTTACATTCCTTTATCTCCTGCCGGCATTGTTCATTCCCCTCAAGCCCCACACCGCTCAATTAGCTGGTGTAGCGGTGCGCTCAAAGTCCCAGCCCGGTCCTCCTCCTCCCTGTTCTCCCCAGTCCTCTTTTGCATCCATACCACCTGATATAGAACGGGGGCGGCAGGTCACAGGCATTGGAGTTGGGCGAACAGCAGCCTATTTCATTTTTTCATAGATGTATTTTGGCCCTCGAGCTCCGAGATGGAGGGGAGGGAGGTTGTCCTTTTGATTTTTAGAGGACGTGTAGGAAGGACTGCGCTCAGTCGGTGTGTTTGTGTGTTGGGATTAGGAAACAAGAGGACTGGTCTCCATTACAATTTAGAATAAAGCGGGTCTTGCCAGGTCTCCTCTTCCCTTCCTTCCCGTCTTCAGCTAAGTTTGCTACTGTGAGACCTTCTGTTTACCCATAAACACACTCAACACACACCTCCACCCATACAYAATGAGCCAAGGCACCGAGTCGTCTCGCACACTGCTGGGTGGCCGGACTCTCTGCACTCTCTGCAGCTCACTATCTGCATTCGTCACACAATGGCCGAATCATCTGACAACAACATAAACTTGATTTGAGTGAATGACTGATTAGTGGGCTTCTGCATGAAACATGAAAACCTACTGAAGAGCAGGGAAACAGCCAAACATGTAGGATGGTGACCTTTGAGGACCAGAGCTGAGAACAGCTGAACCAAACTGAATAATGTGGCGTTAGCTTCATCTCAGTTTTAACCCATCATCATCATCATCCCCAGAATTGCATTGAATCAGTTAAAGAAATGGCGACATGCTTTAGTGAAAAAATGTAATAAACAAACCTTTTTTTCAAGTAATTAGTAGTTTTTATGTCACAAACAACTTTTACTAGAATAGTGAAAAACATACAGTATTAAGGCCTTTGTGTTCATGTTACAATTAAGTTAATAAAAACTGGTTTGCTAAATTGTTTTAAGCCACTGTTACTCCTGTCGCCTTCAAATAAAGGGTGATTATATGATTACGAATTCCTAGTGTTAAAATGTATTTGTGTTTTTTTTTTTTTTTTTTGTACGTTTCTTCCAATCCCTCCCCTGCCCATGGACAGCCTATGAAGTACTCCAAGGTACGGTTTTACTCGACTTGCATGTCGTACGTTGCTTCAGCTTGCGTAGTGTGCACATGGATGGTGCTCATTTGTCGAAACGAGTCCTTTCGATGTTTTTGTCAAGCCAGACTTMATTGTTAGAGATGCCAATGGAGGCTATGATGATGAAAGTTTTGCTTGAATATCCATCTCGTTCGGATGTTTCCGTTTCTGCATTGTGTCGCTAAGTCATGAATTTTTGTTTCTCTGTATTTTCAGTTGTTTTTTTTTTTTTTCCTTTTAAGCAGTGTAAACTCTACAATCATTTTAAGTTGGTACCAAAAAAGCGAATCGCCAAAATTGTCTTGTGTGCTTGCAAGTGTGCGCCATGGGTCTCGTTGGTTGTTTTCCTGTTCTGCTTTGGCTCATCACTGTTGCGTAAATATTCAAGCATCTGTGTGTGCATGGTTTCTAACTGTGCCCACATACCTGCATCCCCTTCCCCCTACTTAGTCCAACACCAGGCTAAAGCTTGTACGGAGCCTGGCGGTGTGTGAAGAATCGTTTCCTTGTGCTGTTCCCGAGCCTTCAGCAGCACCTCAGGTAAAACACTTTCCTGAATAAGACAAGTGTGTTTCCATCTGAGATGTGCTGGTTGGAGTTCTGTGTTTTGCTAAACATTCATACCAGTAATTCCTGAATACTGCCATCAGTCTGTTTTTATTTTCATAAAATGGATAGAAATAATTCATCCATTCCCTCTTGCCTCCGTTATCATTTTTGATTTTAATCAACTGTGTTGAAGCTGCTGTTTAACATTCAAACCATGTACAACATTCAGCCATGACTTGGCAAAKTAAAATTTACTAGTTGTCACACTTAGTCTCAGCATTATCTTAAAAGTTGGCATGTCCCTCGAGGGAAGGCGTTTGATCTAATTATAATGTAACAGTTCATGTTTTTGGATTTACAACATGGGTTAAATCTGCTTTTCGAGTGAATTTTAAGTCTTAATGGCTTTTATTTTGAAACTCTTTGAAGTTGTGGTGTAGATATTCCTTTTATGAAAGACAAGATCTCGCTGGGCTGCAACTGTGAGGGACTGGTTTGAGACTCAAAACTCCAAGGAAATGTGCAAATTCTCATTTGGAATCACCCTGAAGGATGGAGTTTGAGCCAAACTTTGCTGGAAGTTGGCATAAATATCGAAATAAAAACCCGAGCACTCCAGATTTACAAAAAAAAACAAACTGAGATGAGATGCCTGGGACAGCTCTGATAATTTTTGAGAGAAAATTAGTTGACGCGTTCATTCATCCCCTTCCTCTCGCTACAGAGTCAGGTCTCGGGGGCAGCAAGGAGGTCCAGCCTCTCTTTCCACCTATTTCAGCTCTTCTGGAAGGACTCCAAAGTGTTCCCAGCTGACTGGGTGTCTCCTCCCAGTTGGGCCTGTTCAGAACACCTCCCCAGGGCGGCATCTAGGGGTCCTCCTTACCAGATGAACCCCCTCAGCTGGTTCCTCTGGACGTGGAGCAGCAGCAGCTCTGCTCTGAGTCTCTCATGGAGAACTGAACTTCTCAGCCTGTCACTAAGGGAGAGTCCAGCTACCCTGCAGAGAAAACTCATTTGGTCCACCTGTATCCACGATTTCATTCTTTCAGTGACTTCCCGAGTTCCTGACCACCAGTGAGGGTAGGAACGTAAACCGATCGGTAAACAGAGAACTTTTCCTTGCAGCTAAGCTCCTCCTTCATCACATTGGACCAGCACGGAGTCCACAATACTGCAGAAACTGTACAGTTCCATCTCTCGATCTCACAGCTCCTTCTTCTTTGCATATAATATGAGCCTGTTCAAAATACCACAGACAAGAGACCAAGACTGTGCGTCTCATGAGAAAATTGAAACCCTTGTGAGCAGTTTGAGACATTTTGGAAACTCAGTCTAGTCAGATGTGTCTTCAAGAAGTTTCAATCACCTCTGTTTTATTGTGCTTATAGAAAAAGATCGCCTATGATACTTAATCCACTATAATTTATAAAACTAGACATCATGATGGTTGTGGTAACAAAAAACTTTAGCAGAGATATTTGAGGGCTCCTACTGTTTTTAGATTAGCTGAACTGCAGTGTTTGGTCCAGCTGTCCAGGGTTTTTAACCCTCCGTCCCATGAGGTGGCGATATTTTCAACTGTGTTCCAAAAAAGGAAAAACAAAAATTTGTTCTCTTGAGATCCCAGAGCAATAAAGTTTGGTACCGTGTGTAGCAATATATTTCTCACTCACTAATTCTTTAAAACAATATCAGGTTTTTTTAGTCTAATCGTGGTTTGACTCCCGGTCATCTTTGTGTTGTGTCTTGGTACCAAAATGATGGAAGCATAATTGTCATTGTTTCCATTTAACGTATTTTACAAGACTTCGTTTAATACAAATATATTTAAGGGTATTTGTTTTAATTGAAAATGTTCACAATGCATTGCCGTGTGCTAGAACATGAGACATCTTGCAAAGACTGTTCAAGTTAATATTAGTGCATGCTATTAACATGTCTGGTAAATTTTTTTTTTTCCGTCTTGAAATAAAGTCAAAATAATAAACTCATGAGCAGAACAGAAACATTTGCTGCCATACGGGAAACAATTACTTCTTTCCCTTCCAACTCTGACCTTCATTATTTTAGTTTTAATTTACTTAACCAACTTTAATGACTTCAACTACAATGTTTAATTGTTTAATCATCATATGTAAAAGGATCATTTGTGGCAAATCTGCCAATCCAAGCCACAGTTATAGCTCAGTCTAACTTATGCTCTTTCCAATTTAACTCTGTCAGAGGAAAAAYRTTTCTTTGATCCAGTTTGTATTTTTAAAAATACTGTTTGAAAACATTCAACAACATATGGCAAATACTGCCATATTTTATAGTAAAATTTGTATTTGTTATTTTAATGTTGTCAGATGTTGGTTTATGTCCTATTGAGGATCTTCTTCGTTTAAAATCAAGGTGATTGTTTTTATTTAATTCAGGATAAATGGCATAAAAATTGAAGTTTAGTGCTTGTTAATTTTATAGTGGGCTTAAAATAAGCGGAATCTAATTTGGTGGAAGCTAAGTCGTCTACTAACAGTATTCAAAGTTAGCAAAAAAATCTAATCTAAGCTCAATGAGAAGCTAGTTCCACTATTAGCAGATTAGCAGAACTTGCCCGCCACTGATGAAAAATAATCTTTGTCTTTATTTTTCTAATACAAGTGCTACAATACTGTAGATGGCAAGAACGTCTAAATTAACCATATATCAAAACTCGCAAGAAATGTCTTCTTTGTCTTGAAGATTGGGACACAAATTAGTAAAAACTCATTTTTTCTTCACCAAAATGTTTTTCGTTTGAATCAAAAGTGAAAAAATAAGTCATTTTAATTGATATTTGGAATCATGTGGATGGGAACTAATTCTGCATAAAAATGTTGAATTTAGAATTAGGATTTTGTTCCCTTTCATAGAAGCTCAAGTTTGCCCAATCAGCTTCATTTTTATATAAGATTTAGTTTCCCCAAACTGCAAAACATCTTTTCCTTTAATAATAATTTGTCTTGACCCATTCTCTGAAAATTTTGTTTATTTTGGATGCTGTTTTATATGTTTTCCTTGGCCTTTCTTTGACACAAACCTCTTTGTTCATACGGTGAACGGTTCTATCTTCTAACCTTTGCCTCCATCATGTCAGGCAACCCAGCTGGATGTAACCTGCACCGAGAAGTGCTGACCTCAGATCAGGTTTTCTGTTTTGGCTCATTAAAGCCGAGCAGATAAACCTGCGATGCTTGATTAGCAGCTTTTGTCTGACAGCTATGATTAAATACCTGTCCGTGCACAAAAAAAAAAAAAAAACGCATCACATCATCAAAACAAGTGTGGCGCTCCAGCAGCTCGCCGGTTGCTATTTGCCAAATCATCGCTTCTTTTCACAGCGTTTCTCCAGGCAAAAACCCCTACCACTCAAACTTTTTTCCATTACTAGAGACTCTGCCTCTTTTTATTTTTTTAACCCCTCACATACACATTTACACGCAGGTGAACCAGTTCCAGGCATTTCAGCCAGTCAGCATGGAGCTCCAGGACCGGAGGGCGGTGTTATTCCCACAGCAGTCTCGCGCCGTCTGCACTCACACGACGTCCCGTATTACCGCCATCAATCATGTCGAGGAAATTACAATTTCCACACGTCAGCTACAGAGAGCTGTGGAGTGCTTTAATTGAATACTCCTGATATCCTCCCCCCTCTCCTCTTTGCTTCTGTTATTGGTCTCACAGTCCTTATGCGGCAAACTAACCTAGAGGGGCAAAATAACGCAATAAAAGAAAGAGGAGGGGGGCTGAAACACATTAGTGCCATGATTCTCTATCAAACTTTGATTGTCACATCTGAGCATTTCCCATTGTTCGCCATTTCACATTACTGTCTTCACTGTCAAATATTAAGGACTAACAAAGGACTTTATGGATCCGCGGGCTGTCCGAGAACCTACATTGTATGCTTGGCTGTCAGTTCCAATCCACAGCCTCATAGTCAGGGGCCTCAACGCTCACCGTGCCGTTATTTTTTATTTTTTTGTTTTAGACTGACAGCACACTCATTATACATTCTCAGGACCATCATTTTCCCGCTGTTTTTCCCTTTATCTTGAGGTAAATGGGTGTCAGGAAAGAAATGAGGCGGCGCACAACAGCTGCACACCAGCCCGGCGGTTTCTGCGCGACGCGGAAGGGGCGGCATTATGCGACGAGCGCCTAAAGGGAAAAAGTATAGAAAATAAAAATTAGAATCCACGGCTTTGACGAGCTCACACAAACTCGCTGTCACTTCCAACGTGATCGGTCTCGGGGCTTGTCCCCCTCCTCCTCCTCCGACTCTAGCACAAGCAATTAGTCAGTCACGTCTTTCATTTGCATTTTTACATTTTCGCGTCCGTTCTGAACGACTTCAAATGAAGGAGGATGCTGCATCTCATTATCTGGCTTCACAGCTGTTACGGGGATCAAACCGGTGACCTTTCTTGGTTATGAGCTGCTCCTCTCCCACCACTAGCTGGTTTCTTTTTCATTCACTCCTCCTCCTCCACACACACAAACACAAAAACACACACTTTTAACTTTCCAGACTTGTGTTTAATCCACTTACAGTGCAGCGGGAACCCCCTCGCCTCCCCTCAACATTCCTTTCAGCCTTTTGTTGAAATGCCTGAAAAGCTAATCAGATACTACTCTGACTAAAGTGTCCAAAAAAAAAAAAGAGCAGCGCTGAGTCAAACCGAGCCCATCTTTAAAAAGATTTCACCCGGAGATCCTCAAGTCTTTCTGGCCAGATAGCACCTTTTTGCTTTAGAAAAACATAAATTTGCAGTTGGCTGCGGATTACAGCTAACCCCTCATTCTGTTGGATTTTACTGAATGAAATCTGCTGTGCTGTTTAATTTTAGGCTCAGATTCATGTTTTATTCAGGCGGTTTAATAAAAACAAGCTAATCTAGAAGATTAATTGCCATAGCRAATTGGAATTCATGGACGCAGGCGCATTAACGCTGGCACGGAAAACGGGCATCGGCGATAAACATGGAGAGTTTCTTAAGTGTCCTACTGTGGCTTCATGCCTTTGTCTAATTAACCCGGGACCCGAGGCAAGATCATGCACTTATTTAATGCCTTTTCTCTAAATCAGGCCCTCGTGTCTGTCATCCAGAAGAGACAGAGGTCACCTTTAATGTTTGACACGCTTGTAAAATGTCACCGCAATTCTTTGTTGTCTTTTAAAATTTCTCGAAGTGGTCAAATCATGGCGCTTAAATAATCCTCTTCCAATAGGATGGCTTCCTCCCACCATCTTTTGAAAATGAAGAACGCGGCGCAAAGGACCAAGCTGAGAAGGAAGGCGGCTGCGACAAGGTGGAGAAACCGGAGAAGGCACCAAGAAAAATGCTGTCAAGAGGTGAGAAATCCAGTGAACAAAAAGGAAATGTTTTAAAGGGATTTCCTACTACCATCACATGTTGACCTTTTATGTGTTATTTCTCTATTCGACTAAAAGTTGTTTGACATGTTAAAACTATTATTCTGGTGGTGATGATGTAAAATAGATTACAGTTGAGACTAAAACACAGTCAAGGCTAAAAACTGTCTGACAATAAATTTATATTTTGTATTAGTTTCTATGTTCTGTACAATAAATGAGTTAAAACAATTAAATGTAATATTTAGTAAATTAGCTCTGAAGTTAACGCTTTAAATCACAATGTGTATATATATTAGCTTGGAAGCTAACACTATATTTATCACCTCTAAAGCTAACATTTCATGCAATAGCTTGGGTGCTAATGTCATATATCGCCATATATATTGGAGCTAATGCTATATTTATTAGCTCTGGAGCCAACATCATAGATGGCAGTATATATACTAGGTAAAAAGCAAATGTAAAAGCTATTAGGTTTAAGCTGAGGTGAGGCAGAGTAAATAAAATGGCAACATCCGTTTGACTATACTTTTTGATTTTTTAATTTATGAAAAGTGAACAGCTTACATTATTTTTATAGTTGAAGTAAAGGTTTTTCAAATGTTTCAACTAGTCAAGAGATCCCTTTTTAAACGTTTTTGTGGTAAAAGCTGACATTTTGCCAAAACGCTGGCCAATACTTCCTGTGTGGCTTTTATTGGGGACAAAAAATATATACCGTTAAAGGCCTATTATTTTTTTAAAGAAATAAATTTCACCCATTGTTTTTCATGAAATATTACCATTATAAAAGTTTTGGTTAAATCTTTAAATGGATGGATTATGTCGTCTGCTATCATCTACTACCATGCCAAATATTGGCTCAATATTTGTAAMATTACCTGATTTATAACCATTTGAGTAGGCTAGCATCAATTGGCTGTGGTGGCTGTGGTTAGATTGACTTCACCAGAATCCATCCACTGTTTTGAGATATTGTCTCACAAACCAAACAGGCTAACCCCAACAGTTAATGTCGCAGAATTTGTTAGCCCCCAGGATATGTTTTGGGGATTACTCTCAGCTACTACCACACCCATTTTGAACTCATTATCTGTAAAACTGGCTGAACTGTGGCAATTTATAATTTTTACTACAGTTGACTAAAGCATTTATTTTGAATTGTTGACTCCAAAAGGTTTTAGTTTTTCTAAGGCCAATTTTCTGTGGCAGCCATCTTGAATTGGATTGCCTCAGTTGTAGATGTACATCAGATTTTCACATTCTCTGAGTTTT
>NW_013952474.1:857655-861491 GCF_001266775.1 Austrofundulus limnaeus
TTTTTTTTTTTTTTTTTTTTTTTTTTTTTTTTTTTTTTTTTTTTTTTTTTTTTTTTTTTTTTTTGTGGGCGGGGTGGTCTTTGGTTCATATGATATTTTGCCAACACACAGACAAATTAACACATGGCTGCCTTTGGTAATAGGATAATAAAAATGTTTTGTATCTGGATTACTAATCCAACATCTTGACTGAGAACTCCATTAAGAGTTTCAAACCAATGAAGACTTGATGAGATCTCAGAAAAACACCAATGAAAATGGTGACAGAAAATATCCAAATCATAAATAAGTCTGTATGCAGTCTATGATCTCACCATGAGTGTGTCAGCAGTGGCACTGAAAGTTAAGCATTGAAATGAAGCCAAATGCCTTAATGATACTAATCCCACAATCTGTGTCACTCAGGCAAATTACTGCCTTCTAATAATTATATCCTTTGCTTTGTCACCGGGGACATCCAGTCCTAAACATTTCTTTTAGCTCAGCGTCCCCCCCAGTTTGTCCAAAAGCACTTTATCCGTTTTGAAATGATATCTCATTATGGGCTGATAATTGGCGCGATTCAGTTAATTGCGAAAAAGCTCAAGGTGCAAAGCAATTATCCGGATTCCCACCGGCGAATAAAGGTGTCTGCTTCTCTCTGCGGAGCGACGCCACTGAAGAAGCAGTCTTCCAATTATAGACGCCCACAGATGGGAGCGAGCTTTGGTGTCCCCTAACTCTCACTGGTGGGTGCCGCGTTTCTGTTGGTTTCTTCGTCACCAACTTAAGTTTCTGAAATGGCTGGTGTTCAGAGTCACGAACAGAAGCTGTGCTGGCTTGACTAATGAACCACTAACACCATCAACTTAAAGATAAAGGAGAGGCTACAAAGATGGAATATATTTTTAAATGGCCTTAAATTCAGAAAATATTTTTTTTAATTCTGAGTTGATTAATGAGATGAAGGCTAGGGCCAAGACCAAAGTAGATTCAAGTTGTGAGTCTGGGTCATGACTGAAACAACAAGATCTCAGATACAGGCGGTCAGGAGCAGCCTTGACTATTACTGGCRGCAGGTGGCGAAAAAATAAAACCTCCTGTTTTTTCAATCGCTGAATGTAATACAGCTCCTCTGTGACGTGTACGGATAGATTTCATGTGCTGATAAGGATATTTGCTCAGCCATCTTTATTTACTTAAATTAATATCATCAAATACCAAAATATTGGGATAATTGTTGAAAATACTGTGATATAAAATTTGGGTCATATCGCCCAGCACTACGATCGAGCATAATCATCGCAATGTACGTGTGCACTTAATGGTCACATTGCAGCTTTTATTTTGACGGGTTGCTTCTGCTGGTAGAGGAAAGGTGGCTTTGTGACCAAAAAGCTAAAATTTTCATTTTATTGTGAAATGTCTGGGACAGTAATGGTAAAGTGTTGTCGGTGAATTCTCAAGCTGTGGAGGAAGACAATGATGGACTAAAACAAGTTTGCTGAGCAAATTCACTGAGAACTGGATGAAAAGARGTAAAATACGATTAGCATTAATGCTAATATTAAAGCGTGACAGAAACTGAAATTAAGAGACAMAGAGGCAACACGTTAGGCAGTAAAACACAATTCATGTTTGCACATGACAGATTGAAACATACTCAGGTCCCAGCACAATAAAAGACAAGAATAATTCAAAAACAGACAAAACATATTTATAGCATGTATGATTGACGTAGGTTCATCTTTAACAAGATGGCAGTCGAACTTGTGTTATTCTGGTAATTTATTAAAAATTCCAGTATTTTTTTATATCACAATATATTTTGCAGGGTTAGAAAACATTGCTATGTCTTTTTTTTCCCAGACCTGACTGGAACAAGAGGAAGATGATGGATGATCTTAACATCTGCCTTGTGATAATTTATTAATCAGATTTTGTCTCATTGGTTAGATTCCAGTCAGGACTACACCGACTCGACGGGCATAGACCTCCACGAGTTCCTGGTCAACACACTAAAGGGCAATCCCAGGTAAGCTCAGCGCCGACACTCAAATCTGACTCGTGCTGTTAAAAATTCAGCCATTAGCGCTTCATCTCTTGTGTTTAATGATCTTTTCRCAGAAGCATTTAAAATGTTAATCATTTGCAGCAAAATCAATTCAATTTAATGGGACTGTTGTGATGAGTGAGCTCCCTGAACGGTAGCCTAATGTTGGTGAATGTTCCCATTCTTTACTCAGCGAATCATCTTAAAAGCAATGAATCTAAATCAAGTCCAAAATAAACACCTTTTTTAATATTACCTGTGAAAATGAGAATTTATCTTGGCTGTGTTTTGTCTGTTTCTAGGGATCGAATCATGCTGCTGAAGTTGGAACAGGACATCTTGGATTTCATCAGTAATAATGAGTAAGAGGATTTTAAAATGTATTAAAACTCCTGTTTTTACTAACCTAAAACATGTTTAAAGCTGTCAAAATGGCGCCCAAGTTAGTATCTACAGCAAAGAAAAAAATGGCCAACAGAATCGGCCTTTAAAAACTGTAATTGGTCCATTGACTTGTTAAATGTTTTGCTGCGTCTCTTCATAGGAGCCAAAAGAGGAAGTTCCCCCCCATGACATCCTACCACAGAATGCTGCTGCACCGAGTCGCAGCCTACTTTGGTATGGACCACAACGTAGACCCCAGTGGGAAGTCTGTGGTGATCAACAAAACCATCAACACTAGAATGTAAGCCTGGATTTTATTTGTTTAAATTAATTGTTGTTGGCTGAAGTTAATAAACAAAATATATTTTGATAAATTCTGGTCTCTTTGGGATTATCATATTTTTATTGCCTACTTACAAAGGAAGAATCGAGACACAGTTTTTGCTCGTGTCTACTGTGTTAGCAAAATTTGTTACGCAACACTGGACAAATTTTCATCGACATAAATCTGCAATTAATTAAGTATGGAGTTGACCCAATTCAAGATGGCTGCCGCACCTTCATAACATAGGTGAACAAAGAAACAAGTGTTGGTTTTACAGACGTAGAGCTGAAATTTGGTGTGGTGGTAGCAAAGAGTCGTTCCCAACATGTGATCTGAGCCCACCATCCATCATTTATCTATCCATCCCTACATCCATTCTTTATTCACTTATTTATCCTTTATCCATTTATCCCTACCATCCATCCAACATTTATCTATCCATCCATCCATCCAACATTTATCTATCTATCCATCCATCCAACATTTATCTATCCATCCATCCAACATTTATCTATCTATCCATCCATCCAACATTTATCTATCTATCCATCCATCCAACATTTATCTATCCATCCATCCATCCAACATTTATCTATCCATCCATCCATCCAACATTTATCTATCTATCCATCCATCCAACATTTATCTATCCATCCATCCAACATTTATCTATCCATCCATCCAACATTTATTTATCCATCCATCCATCCAACATTTATCTATCCATCCATCCATCCAACATTTATCCATCCATCCATCCAACATTTATCTATCTATCCATCCAACATTTATCTATCTATCCATCCAACATTTATCTATCTATCCATCCAACATTTATCTATCCATCCATCCAACATTTATCTATCTATCCATCCAACATTTATCTATCTATCCATCCAACATTTATCTATCTATCCATCCATCATCAATCCATCCATCCATCCATCATTTATCCATCCATCCATCCTCTATCCATTTATCATTTATCCATCCATCCATCCATCCATCCATCCATCCATCCTCTATCCATTTATCATTTATCCATCCATCCATCCATCCATCCATCCATCCATCCTCTATCCATTTATCATTTAT
>NW_013952474.1:861501-875223 GCF_001266775.1 Austrofundulus limnaeus
CACACACACACACACACACACACACACACACACACGCACATACACACACAGCAGCACATATGTCTCTGTAAAGTGGCTGCGGCACTATTCTGTCATCTCTGGGCTGCAAATATGGCTTCCCTGCTGGGGAACCGGGGAATAGGGAGCGGACAAATGAAGCTGACCTACAAAGGCGAAGAACAGCAATTATTTCTCAGGGAGACAGGAACAAAAAAAAAGGACTGCAGAGTCTCATTTCCTTTCTGCTTTTGCATTAATTAAAGTAGCACAGATGTATCATCGTGTAAAGGTGAAGACACGAGTTCAGCTCCGGGTTGCACACTCGATACGTCCAGTTCTGAAGTGCAGGTGCTCACGGAGAGTCCCGTCAGCGTTTGCATCTAATTGCATCAGTCAGTCACCACCTTCACAGCTCTGTGGCTTCAGTCATGGTCATTTTCAGAAGCCTGTTTGTCTTTTGGCATCACTCTGAGGCGAAAAAGTGAAGGTTAATAAAAGTTAGCAACGGCTGGGATAAACACGAGACAAACTCTAACGTTAATTACGCCTTRTTTAAATTTAGAATCTTAATTGAGTCATTTTTAGACTGTGGTGTTTATAAATGTGAAATGCCAGCGTGTTGAAAGAAATGGTGGAGTTGTTTGTTCAGGTGGATTCATTGTGAATTTTCAAAGCAGGTTTTTGGTCCATGAGTCTAAAAGTTTTATTTTTTATAAACAATAATAAATAAAATAAAAGACAGTGTTAGACTATAACTTGGTCATGGACTCAGTGCAGATTAAAACATATTCCTACATGTTTCAGTTTTTGAAAGTTTTTTAATAATCCAGTTCCAGGTAGTGATCCAGATACCAGCGTTTTTGCAAGTACTTGTACAAAGTGCCCCAATAYTTGGGACCAATACTAGTATGAATACTCAGTTGATTGTGTTACAGTTTGCGGTCCAAGTGAAGATTTTGTGAAATCTGTGTTTAAGAAATTTATACAAGTTAAAAGCAAGCCTTGTTTTTTTTGGTTTATTTATTGTATATTTGGGGCTGTAGGCTGATAAAGGAGAGCCACCTTGTTCTAAATAAAAAAAATGTGTTTTTAAGTCTTTGTGTAAAATTTATGTTCTATCTCAGTAAGTACTTGGTATCAGCGAGTATGCAAACAGAGGTAATTGTACTCAGTTTGAGAAAAAACTGGTATTGGCCCACCCCTAGCTGCAGGTGTRTGCAGTTTTCCCAAAACGTTACATTTTCTATTTTACCATAAAATATAAAGATTTTTTTTTTGCTTTTTTTCTTTGGCGTCTGCTGGTGTTGTACAAAAAAAAAGCCCACCCGTCACAGAAAACTCATCAAAATAATGTGCTGCCCAAAAATGTGTCCAGCTGAAATTACGGCTAAATTTTTTTTATAAAAATTGGCCTAAGAAACCAGCCGACATGAATCAGTCTACTTCTACTCATCGGTTTTCTGATTTTAAAGTTTTTTTGTAACTGGTTTGAGATTTTATACAACTTTTTTGCTTCAGCTCTATGATCTGAAGACCAAGAAGACCACCCTGGAGCCTGGGTGGCGGGATGCGGGGCCGGGACGCTGTCTGAGAGGCCTCTATGAATCTCACAGTGAACCGGTCTCTTTTCCAGCTCCTCACTTCTCTACAGGAAACTTTTTTTAACCTTAAGACAAATGGCACGAGTAAAGAAGAGATGAGGACTGACAACATATCATCGGCTGTGGAAGTTGGGGTTTTGTGAAGGTAAAGAAGTCGAAACCTCGACTCATCTGCTGCCTGCTGGAAAAGAATAACACAGGAGGCTTTTGATATTCTGGTCATTTCATGCTTGGTTTGTGAGTGAAGGTTGGATAAAAATAGTCCTGTCGGCCCGGTTCCTCGCAGGGCTCTTTCATTGTCTCGTTGTACTTTTCTCCCAGGGCGGTGGACTGTAAAGACACCTTCACAAAAGGACGTCCTTTTTTGTGTCACCTGGATTGCTTCAAATGTGTGTGGCAGAAAAATGTTTTTTAAATGTCTCTTTTTGTCCCCTTGACATTTGAGCATCTTACATTACCTCCAGCCTCCGGTTTAAAAAAAAAAAAAGCATCACCATTTTAGCCCATTTTGTGTTTGACTTTGTGTCGCCTTTTGTGCGTCACTGTCTTCGACCCGCTCCAAATAGGTTTTTAATAAGTACTGTTGGAATGAGTTGTCTTGTTGAAGGGAAGATTTTTTTATTTTTTTAATTCCCCATGGAGGATTGGCTCGACTCATCTGATGCAGGTTCAGGCCACTGCTGGCTAAATCAAATATATTGACTTTCTCATTTATTCCCAACCTGCTTAACAGTAACAGCTCAATAACTTCTTCTGTTCTCACACTGAAGTATCCTCAGGCTGCTTTCATGTTTTTAAATGAATGTCTATCAAAAGCTGTATTCATAATGAACTCTAGAAAATCTAATAAGCACCAGGAATTTATAATAAACACTAGAAAGCTGAAATAAACACCAAGAACAACAAGGAATTTGTAATAAAATATGGGGAATCTTGGTTAATACTAAGGATTCATGGCTAAATAACTTTTGGGTATTTGGTTGACTTTAGGGTCACTGGTTGACTCTAAGGGTATTTTATAAGTACTAGGGGTCCTTGATTAACACTAAGGATTCTTGGTTAATCCTTTGGATTTGTGGTAAGAACTAAGAGTTCTTGATTAACACGAGTAGTCTGTGGTAAATTCCAGAGGTCTATGTTGGGCACAAGGGGTTTGTTGTATGCACTAGGGATCCATGGTAGACACTAGGGGTCCGTAGTAGGTCCTAGGGGCCTGTAGTAGGTGCTAGGGGCCTGTAGTAGGCGCTAGGGATCCATGGTAGACACTAGGGGTCCGTAGTAGGCACTAGGGGTCTAAAGTAGGCACTAGGGGTCTGTAGTAGGCTCTAGGGGTCTGTAGTAGGCTCTAGGGGTCTGTAGTAGGCTCTAGGGTTCTGTAGTAGGCTCTAGGGTTCTGTAGTAGGCTCTAGGGGTCTGTAGTAGACACTAGGGGTCTGTAGTAGACACTAGGGGTCTGTAGTAGGCACTAGGGGTCTGTAGTAGGCACTAGGGGTCTGTAGTAGGCACTAGGGGTCTGTAGTAGGCACTAGGGGTCTGTGGTAGACACTAGGGGCCTTTAGTAGGCACTAGGGGTCTGTAGTAGACACTAGGGGTCTGTGGTAGACACTAGGGGCCTTTAGTAGGCACTAGGGGTCTGTGGTAGGCACTAAGGGTCTATGGTATACCCTAAGAATCCATGGTAAGCACTAAGGGTCTTTGATTAACAATAGTGGTCTGTGGTAAGCTCTAGGAGTCCTTGGTTAGTAATAGGGGTTTTTGGTAGGCACTAGGGATCTATGATAGGCACACTAGGGGTCTGTGGTAAGAACTATGTAAACATGGTAGTAAGCACTAGTGGTCTTTGTTTAACAAAAGTGGTCTGTGGTAAGAACTATGTAAACATGGTAGTAAGAACTAGTGGTCTTTGGTAAACAAAAGTGGTCTGTGGTAAGCTCTTGGAGTCCATGGAAAGTACTAGGGGTCTGTGGTAAGCACCAGGGATTTTTAGTAAACATTACAAATTAGATTTCAGATTACTAATTATCTGTAATAGTGTATTTTTGTTCCGCTACAATTAATTTTGGTCTTTCCTCTTTCTTGTTTCCCCCTCAGTGCACCAAGCCATGATGCCAAACCCAGCATCCAGCTACCAGACCGTATTGGGCGTGCAGCCAACACCCAACCTCGTTCTCACTGGCAACCAGCAAAGCAATATGGCCAACCAGATGCAAGGCATGATGGTCCAGTACCCTCCAATGGCGTCTTATCAGGTACTTTGATGTCCGTGACGCGTCAGATGAATGTACACCGTGCCAAAATGAAGAATGGCATTCAGCTCTTCTAAATGAAATGTGCTGAACGACATTGTTGCTCACAAAAGAAAAGGCTGCTAGTTGTTTAATTTTTATTTCATGTCACAGAACAAAAAAAATGTGTGAACAGCAGTGGAAAAATCAAATCTGACCTGTTTAAATGGAAAAGGATTACAGAGCAATCAGAAACAATAATTMATTTCTTTTATTTTTTAATTTTCTGCAGCAGGTTTCTGTCCCTCAGCAGACATACCAGCAGCCGGTGTTCATGTCCTGCCAGCCAGGACAGGGTCCAGTGGCTGTTTCTGGCATGCAGCCGTGCTACGGCCTGCTGCCCCCCACCCAGCACACCACCATGAGGTATGCCTCCACACCGCGGTGTCACCACTGAACGCCTCAGTTCCACTCAAAGACTGTTTAGATGAAAGCAGCGTGAAGTGTTGTACTCTGATTACAATCTGTGTTTTCCTCCTGTAAACAGTTTGTTTGGTTTTAGGAGCTCGTCCAACTAAAGTGTCCTAAAGCTGAGGTCATTGTCCACTGAGATGATATCGCCTCAGTGTTTCTGAAGAAACAGGTCGATTTGGACCTCGTTGCTCCCTGGAGGAGCGTCAGACACTTTTTTTTCCATCTTTTTCCAGCRGTGCTTGTTAAACAAGTTTCTAAAAATCTAATTTAGTCCCTCGCTAACTCGTCAGTCTGAACGCTCAGAGGTCAGTTTCTGTCCCGTGTTGAGATGATTTATGCAGCAGCAGCTCAGTGTTTTTCCCACGAGGGGCTCATTGTCCACCAGCTGGAGACCGGTCCCTCCAGGCGTGCCCGACCCTGCAGATGGACTTCTTGGGTTTTAGACTCGGCTGCAGCAGCGAGCGCTCTCAGCTCCCTCAGATCTGCTGTTTTTTAAGCGTTTAAGCTAAATTTATTGTCTCTTTAATTGATTAGACCAGTTTCCAGGAGTGAGGACGAAGCGCCTGCGCTCCGCTGGGATTAAAGGTTTCTTTTTTTTGTGTCTTTCTGCAGCTCGACCGTCAGCTTCCTGCCCGCTCCGATGATGGAGCCGCTCCAGTTTCCTCCGACCTCCCAGCAGCACCAACAGTACGCAGGTACTTCTACCTCCCAACAGAACATCCTCACCTACCAACGTTACATTGTTCCTCTGCAGCCACAACTCCTGCATCCCATAATGAAATCATCTTTCCCCCGGGCCTGACTCCCGTCTTTGTTTGGACTCATAATTAGATCTGCGCTGCAGCATTCTTGAAAATGAAAGTGAGTCCCCCACCCCCCCCTCAGAGGTGGGAGGGCGTGGAGGTGATTGGCACGTGCAGCTGGACGGAGATGAAACGGCAATTTGGTTACCTGCCGCAAATCCTCCGCTCATGTCGAGTCAGCCCAAAATAAAAATAAGTGAAAGCAAATTTGCAGCAGTGGAAAAACTGCGAGAGCAAGAAAATCCTCCACAAAGCTGAAGCTGAGAAATATTCCGTTGATACGAGGAGAAAATATGAGACATAAAATATCCTTTAAACCACAACGATCCAACTTTCTAAAATGATTTCCTTCCTTACAGCACCTCAAAAACAACCACAGCTGCAACCAAGTGCTGAAAATGTAAAACCAAAGAAAGTTAAAAGAATAAAAAGCAATAAAAACAAAACAAGTAAAATAAACAAAAGCAAGACGAGGAGTAAAAGAGGCGCTGTTTGGACCTCTGTACCTCCAAGGCACAGATATTTAAACTTATAAAAACAAATGAATTCTTGGACAGCCCATAGAGAAAGTCAGACCTACAGAGTCCAGTTAGTGACCAAACACCATCGCTTCAGTTCTCCTCTTGTTGAAAATTTAGGAAAATCTGAGCTTTCATGTCTACAAGACACAACATAAACAACTGAACATAGAAGCAATCCTTCTATTGTAGTGGCAAATATATCTGGGTGTCATCAGCATAACAATAAAGATCCCATGTCTCCTCGTTGTTAGCTTTAACCATTTTTAACAACTATTTATTATGTTTCATTTGTAAACACAACATGATTCATTAGTAAAAAAACAGCTGCTGTAACAAAATGACAGTTTGAAAAGGTTTGTTAGCTCCTCTCAGATTTTTACGCACATTAATGATCTGCGTCCACATAAAAAAAGAGCGAGYCTTTTTGATCTGGTTTTTGTTTAATGTCTTTGTTTCACTTTTTTTCTTATATTTATCAGCGTTAAACTCTGGAAAAAATAGTTTTGGTGTGAATCTTTTTTCTTAAAATTTAAAAAGAATTTCTTCTTTTATTTGGTCACAGTGCCCCCCTGTGGTTGGTTTGAGTCACAGCCTGAACTGTTAAATAAATTTATAATTTACTGCCTTAATAACCTGCGTCAAAGTCGGCCCCGCTTGTTTTATTTGTTTTTTCATATAATTTTTTTTTCTTTTAGCCATAAAGTCTTCTCACTTTTATCATTCGTGTCTGATTATTATGGGATGGCTGTTTCCCAGCTGTCATTGATGAGGTCAGCTGAGGCGTCGACCAGTAAACACTTTCTTTTTTTAATTGGAGCCGGGAATAATCTATGAAATTACATCCAAATATTGGTCGTCCTCACTGGTTTATGAATCAGTGGTGATGAAGGCTGAGTAAACTTTACTAAATAACCCCCCCTCCCCTCCCCTCCCCAGCACTCTCTGCTGCGTGAGCTCAAAGTAAACAGATATTAATTAAATCAAAATGTATTTTGAGTGGCTTTCATGTGTAATTAGATAATTGGATCTCCTGGATTATTGCCGAGGATTTTTCAGGAAAAGAGGAAGTCGTTGTTGCTGCTCTTCTAATCAGCAGCTAAATGTTTTTCACTGATGAGGTGAACAAAAAGGGGCNATTTACATGAGTAACAAGCTTTTCTTTGTATCAACGGTAACCAGTTTTGTTTTGCTCGCTCTCAGGGCTGTTRCCACCGGGGCCCAGCGGCGGTGGCGTGGTGATGCTGCAGATGGCGGCGCCCCCCTGCCAGCAGCCCCGGGCCCCCTCCCCCTGCCAGAGGAAACAGACGAGCCACAAACACACTGAGCACCAGCGCAGCCGCAGGCCTGCCGAGCTCCTCCCCCCAACTCCGGACAACAGCCAGGTACAAACGCAGCCCTGCGTCCTCCACACACACACACACACACACACACACACCTGACGGCGTTTAATTAGCCTGGCTGCGCCGACGCCTCTGACTGCAAACGACCTGAAAATGGGAGGGGTTTTTTTCTCCTCTCAGGGCGAATTTAAGACTGTCAAAGGAAGCAATTTAAAAGCTAATTTACTTTGGTTGCGTGAGTCTGACAGCGATTCCAGAATTGTCGCCTTGAGCCCAGACTCAGCTTTTTCCCGCCGTTCCGCGCAGGTTAAATGTCGCCGTAAATAGGCTCGGCAAATGAAGCCGCCCCCCTTCCCCTGAAATGAGGAGCAAATAGTCCTTTTGGTCGGGGTGTAATGGTACATTAGTGCAGCTAATGTGGGACATTAAAGCGATGAGTTGAAGAGCAGAATGACTTTCTGAAAGTTTTTTTTTTCTTTTTTCTCCCGTTTGTCTTCCTGTTTGTCTGCTTCGGCGGCGTGTTGTGTGTAGAGCAGCCGGTCGTCGCCGGCACTCACTCCCTCGCCCTGCCAGCCGCCCGCCGTCATCAAGGGCCTCCCACCAGGCGTCTCGCCCATCCCTGTCCTGCAGTACCGCCCGCCGCTCCCTACAGCCTTCTGCCACAGTGGACAAGGTCGGACCCCACCTCCCCCATCGTCTGATCTCAGGTGTTTGAATCTCTTCTAACGTCACGTTTCTGGTTTGTGTCTTCCAGGTGAAGCTCACTACTCTCTCCTGGGCCAGCCTCTGCCGTACAAACCCTCCATYGGACCGCCGCTGATCCACGCCGCGCACATGAAACACCAGGTGGGTCTTCCACACATGTTGTCTCCAACGCTCTCTGTAAACCTGCCCGCCCCCTAACCCACTCCCCTCTCTGCCTCCCCAGGGTCCTCTGGGAGTTTGGCGCCACGGCAGGAAGGCCAACAGGAAACCGCTGTCGTCAGATCTGAGTGTAGGTGAAGCAGGTGACAGGAAGAGGCTGAGGGGAGGYGGGGCTCCAGCTGTCATTCACCATGAATGCAGCTGATGTGATTTAAAGGAGCGATCCGTGTTAACGTTTGTTTGTGTCGGGTTAAACTCTGAGTCACGGGGTTGTAGGAAGCAAAATCATCTGTCTGTGAACAGAATTACAAACAGTAGAACCTGCAGCCCCGCGGCAGAAATGTGCCAAATATTTGAAATGACATCAACAGTTCATCAGCTTGTTTTCACAACACTTTTTTWTTTATTTTTATATATTTTACATGGGCTCTTCAACGTTACAACGGATTTCCTCCATTTGTAAAACTGAGGAAAACATTTCAAAACCTCTGGTTGTTTTCTGTTGCGGTCTCATTAAGGGCCGTCCAAACGAATGCTGCAGGATTAAAGTGACGCTGCTTTCAACAAGTCAAACAAATTCCAGAGTTTTATCCAATCAGAGCAGAGCGGGGGCGGGCCTTTCTAATACACAGTGAGACCAGGTGAAACACTGACCACCCTGCAGCTCCTCCTCCCACACCTCACTCCCAGTCTACCCAGGACTTTGGTCTCTAAAACCAAACATTACATTAAATGTTTGTGTTCAGAGAGTTGTTATCGAACAGATACGTCCTACTTTGCTCACATGACCCAACTCCTCTCTCCTCACGAGAGAGCACTGCAACGTGCACTGTTTCTGTTTGTCCCGTATCAAAGCAATGATTAGTCTTTGTTAATCGTTTTTTTGTATGACTATATCAGACTCAAGTCTCATAAAAATGTTTTTTTTTGAATGAAAACACTGAAATGACAAACGTGAACTCAAAATCATCCTCATCCTTACAAATCCCTTTGATCACGAGGATCTAAAAGTTTCAGGTCCAATCCTTCATATAACGCTTCATTAGAGAACATTATTTAAATACTAGTTGTGTGTCAACAGCTCCTTTTTTCTTTTCTTTTCTTTGCTTTAGCCCTTCATATTAGTACAGAAAAAAGTCCACTCTTTTAAATTTATACATCAAACATAATAACTAGTTTTTTACTCATTTCTAAGCTCAATAAATCAACATCAAGTGACCAAAAACACAAGATTTCACCACTTTGAATAAAGAAAAATAAAAGCCACATCGTGATCCAGCAGTAATAACTGGAAGTTGTTTTCTGCATGGTTGTTGAGTTTTGTCCCACTCTGCTTTACATTGTTGTTCCTTATAGTTTCATTCAGGTTCTGGGTTGTTGCAACGACACAGCAGTTTGCATTTTGACCCGTTCTGTTGTAGATTAAATGATAAATGRCTTGAACTGAGTGCTTTAAGTCCACACAGACTCCAGACCGCTTTACACCTGTATACACACACACACACACACACACACACACACACACACACACACACACACGTTTGTTCTTGAACCCCGTGGGGACCTTCCATTGACTTCCATTCATTTTTTAGACTTTAAATCTTAACCCTGACTGTTTACCCTAAAATTAACCTCACAGGTACCTGCCATGCCATCTGATCACCATCACTGGGTGCAGTGTCTTGCCCAAAGACAACGACTGGGATAGCTGGGACGGGGCATTAAACCAGCAACCTACCGGTTCCAGGATGACTCCCTGACCCCTCTGCCACAGATTAGCAGATGTGTTTTTTTTTTATGACCAGGCTTGGTCCAGTCTTCATGGTGCTGACATCTTTTGTGATTTTCTTTAATAAACGACACACAGGAGTCTGTTGTTTGTTTGTTTACACTGGAGGCTAGAGTCTGGCAGAAAACCGGATCGTTAGGTGAGAACCTCAGGACTGAACAGTCTTGTCCCTCGGCTCCAGGTTTCAGTTTCAGATAAGTCTGAGCCGCTCTGCGCCAAAAGTTCCTCCCAGCCTCCCGCCGGTACCTCTTTGTTTTTTTTTTTGTTGTTGTTGTTTTTCACCTGTGGTAACTTTGTTTTGTGTTTCTCGGCTGCTCAGACTCTGTCTTTTTTTTTTCTGCAGTGAGACAAACGTGGTCCGGAGGGGATCAGGGCAGGGAGAACTGATCCAACTCGACTGGAGGTGCTCCTCTGGGAGTTTGGGGGGGGGCAGGGGTACACCTGGCCTCATCACAGTCCGTCTTGGCCAGGCGAACCCGGAGGAGCTGTGCGACTCGGGACTCATCCGTCCTTTGCTGGACCGCATCCAAACCCTGAAAAGTGACTTTAAGTTAGTTTTACTTTTAGTTTTTTTCTGTTGGCAGATCTTCAGGTCTGTGCTGAACTCCTGCTCAGTTCTACAACCATTTTTTTGTTGTTGTTGTTWTTGGGAAGCTTTGAGCAGGCGTCGGACCCGCAAGGTTTTTTTTTTTTTTTTATAAATAAAACCTGCCTTTAAGTTGAGCGTTGTTTCATTTGGGCTCACCAAACCGGGTAGCATTTATCTCCACAGCTCTGCAGCTGCGTGCGTTCAGTCTGAGCCTGTACAGTTCCAAACACTGAATAATGGATCTACTACCTGAATTATTTAAACACAGTGAATGTTGCGTTTGCACTGAAATGTTGGAGGAGACGGAGGTTYGACGGGTTTCTGATCCTCTCAGATTCAGCCTTCAGACCTACATGTTTGTTGCACTCGGCCCGGCCGCTTTCTTTTATATCAGAAATTAAAAATGTTTATATGCACAAGACAAATGCACACGAGTTCCTCACTGTGTTCAGACTCCTGTTTTCATCTTTTCATTTCTTTTTGGGGGTTTGATATTAATAAATGTTTGCACCACACTTTGTCAACGGCTTCATCCTGAGGTTCTGACCAGGACCAGATGGAGGCGGCGCTGGAGGAGGATGGAGGTTTGCCTCCGGGTGTCCAGCTGCTGCTGTGTCAGCCTGGACCGAGGCAGATTTGATTTTGTGCTGTAGGATGTAAACAGAACTGGACACATCCAGGTCCACAGTTGAAGCCAAAATTATCTTGTGTATTTTAGACATTTTAGACATTAAATAAAAGCAATATTTGACCACATAAGGGGTAATAACTCTGGAGACAAAAGTTAATTCAGTTTTCTGTACCTGCTTGTCTCTGGGTCACTGTGTGAGAGACAAGCCTCCAGTTTATCACAGGGATACAAGCTCAGAGTGCTGTAATTGTTGCTCACTCAGCAACAATTAGCTACCCTGAGTTAGAAAATGTAAGATGCTTGCTTTGGGTCAGGAGAAAACCCATAGCTGCACAGAAAGAATATGTAAATTATGTAAACTATTATGAAAGGCTAAAGGCCAGGAAGCGAACTTGTGACTGTCTTCACTGAGAGGCTCCAACCTCTGCTCAAACATGTCACCACCAGCAGGAGTCACAAATCAGAGGTGTAGTTTTATACATCTGTTGCTTGCAGTTTTAGAATGAGTTTAAGCTCCACCCACTTCTGTGTAGGTGAACATCAAAAAAAATGACGCTTTAATTTTTACATTTTTTTCAGCTTTTGATCCTTGTTGATGTTTGTTCAAATGATTTTTAGTTTAGTTTTTTAATATCCACCTTTGAATCTCTGCTTCTGTTGATGTGACTGGGGTGTAGGCGGGGCCTAAAGCCTCACATATTGCACATACTCTGATTTCAAAAACACAACAGGGCATTTCCCATTAACAGGATTTCAAGGGTTTAATTCTCAACAAAGAAACGTCACTCGTCTGTTTTAGCTTTTTTTTTTTACTTGAAGGTGTTGATTGTCCCTGTTTTCGTAAGTCTTTACATCACAGCTACGTTCARTGAATCAGAGTCTTAACAAATTGTCACTTCATCACACAATGTTTGTGGATTCGACACATGCTCAGGAACAATCCCACACTGAGCACCTGAAGACGAGAGGCAGATCRAAGAACACCTGGAAATGAATGGCAGACATGAACACAACTAAACCAGTAGTTTCCAAACTTTTCAGCTTTTGACCCACAAACGGTAACATCATCAGAGACCTGTGCCACCAACCATTAGACTGATAAACATTGGTCTCAGGCCAGTAAAATAAGTAAGGGCATAGTAGTGATTAGGGGTGTATATTGATTATTGATATGTCAATTTGAATTCAGTTAAATCGAGGCAAAATGAAAATCGATCTATATCATCATATGCTCGTTGTGAATCGATATATGCCCAACTAACAGTCATTGTGTTAGATGGGCATATGATATCACATATCAATCACAGACGTGAGTTGGATTGAATCAAAAATCATTGTGACCGACTTTGTGATCGAATCGTCATCCAAACATATCGATGTAATATTGTATGGAGATAAAGCTGGTGATTTACTGTACACCCCTTTTCACTATGCTAATTTCATCCAGGTTTAGGTACCCTCACTCTTGGAACAAATAAGGCAAACAATAATTGTTCTTAGTCAGAAAATACTTTCAAGACCACACCTTGATGTTTCAGGGCCCACAGTGGGTCTTGACCCCAAATTTGGGAACCACTCCTCTAGTTCCTATGTGATCCAGATGCTAACCCAGAACAGACAGGAGTCAGTAATTTTATTATATATATTATATCCATCCATCCATTTTCTGTACACACTTCTTCCTTTTCAGGGTTGCGTGGGTCACTGGTGCCCATATCCAGCAGTCACAGTGCGAGGGGCGGGGTACACCCTGGACAGGTCACAAGTCCATCACAGGGACACACATAGAGACAAACGAGACAAACAACCATTCACTCTCTCACACACACCTAGGGACAATTTAGAGTTATCAATTAACCTAACAGTCATGTTTTTGGTCTGTGGGAGGAAACCGGAGTACCCGGAGAGAACATGCAAACTCTACCCAGAAAGGTCCCCGGACCGGGATTTGAACCGGTGACCTTCTTGCTGAGAGGCATCAGCTATATAAGGTCAAAATAATATTTTTCAGAAAACTTATGGTTACTGTTGTATGAAAACACACAAATTAATTTGGGGGGGAGGGGGGGGGACACGTGCTAGTTGGTGAACTAAAGGTCGAATCCTGAGAAAGACTGGAAATTCCCACAACTCTGAGCAGTTCAGTTGCAGGTAAACAGCGACACCTGGTGGACAGGTCTCGGTACTGCAGCGGGTTAAACCTGCAGCTCCGGGGGAAGTCAAAGTGAAACTTGGCTGCTGTGAGTTTCTAGCAACGGCAGGCAGGTACAAAGAAAACAGGCGGGTAACCATGGAGCCGTGATGTTCYCCGGACTGCCGGACCGCCGCGGGTCAGCATGGAGAGCCGCAGCAGGACGGTGATCGTGTCCGGKGTGCCCGCCGCGCTGCCGCYCGACAGGATGGTCGACAAGCTGACCGTCCACTTCCAGAGGGTCCGGAGGAGCGACGGAGGGGACGTGGAGGAGGTCAAATACCCGACCAGCATGGACGGAGTGGCCTTTGTCACTTTTTACAAAGCTGAAGGTGAATTAGCTGCTAAAACTGCATGGGTCAGAAAAAAAAGGAGCAAAAAGTTTAACAACGTGAATAAAAATGAAGCAAACTTGATTAAAAACGTGTCAAAGTTGATCAAAGAGCGTCACTTTCTGTTAAAACAAACACTTTGCTTATTAAACTGACAGTCTTATTTATTTAGGATAGATAAGAGGACGTTAACTAATAACACATTTCAAACATTTTTAAACCCAATCAAAGATGGCAACCGGAAATTGCGTCATCCTTCCTTTTTAGGAAAGCACTGGAAAGATCTTCACATTTTGCTTGGATAACAGTCTTTTAAACAAATAAACTGTAAACGTATGATAAATATAAAGAACGTTTTGTAC
>NW_013952474.1:876706-892806 GCF_001266775.1 Austrofundulus limnaeus
TTTTTGCTGAAAACCAACCTACTTTTATCTTAATATAAACCCTTCTTTACCTAAACTGAATATATAAATGTACATTTTATTTTAAATTCAAATGTAGTTTCTTTCCAAACAAACCAGATGCCACATAATCTAAATCTTGCTTCTATTAAGAAAAAAAAACTTTTTCAGAGGAAGTGGAGGATTTAACTATTATTTTGGCTTAAAACAAAGATTCACAAATCCTAAAAAAATGTTCTCACAATGATGCCTTTTATTTTTATTAGAAGATGTATAAAATGTCTTCTGTTGTAACCAATGGGAACCACTTCTACATGGTGCTGCATTGGAGGGGAGCAAATATAAGTGATGTTTATTGTAGAAAGTTTCTATTTTGTTAGTTTGTGAGGGATAATGGTTGAAACTCTTGGCAGACGCTGGCAGGGTGGTGAGAAAGGAACAGGTCATGAAAGACCACGAGTTTCCTGAAGACTACTCGCTCACTGTCTTTCCCTTCACCACAGATGTAAGTTTGGTATGAAACCATAATTTATTCATTTTTTTWAAGTACGTTTTAGATGCTGATTGAACCATGTTCCTGTGCTGCAGGTGTATCTCTACGTCTCCAGCGCCACACTGGACCTCTCGGTGTTCGGCAGCGATCAGACGAACCTGATCAAGAGTCTGCGTTCAGCTCATCGATCCGTACGGTTCCTGTCTTCACCCAAACAGAGGGAAGTCCTCATCGAGGGTCCTTTATCTGCCATCAAGGCCCTGAGGGAGGACCTCATCCGCAGGGCCAAAGATCTTGAGCCCCCCRTCCAAACTGCAGCTGTCAAACCCAAAGACTCCAGTTCTAATCTGAGGAGARCTTTTCATCCTGAGGTTGTTGGTGCTGAAGGGTTCTCTGGTACTAAAGCTAAGCAGAAACCTTCGAGCTCATCAAAGGTACAGCAGAACTCCAGTCGGGACCAGGACTTCGCCTCAAAGTCAGAAACCCAAAAGGCTTTYTTGAAGCAGAACGTCTCAAATCAGAGTTTAGCCGGTGAGCGCCGCAGACACGTGACTGGAGAGGAGTCGAAGCCAGAGACTGTGGGTCTGTCGGGCCCGGAGCTTGACTCTGTCCAGGAGAAATCAACAAAGCATCAAAGAAGTGGTAGTTTTTCAAAAAGGGTCTCGGCAGAGAATCCTTTGGACCTCAGCAGCTCAGCAACCGGCACAAATTTCTCTCAGACTAAACTTGGAGACACGTCAACAGAAGGTGTCAAAGATCCGAGTCCAGGGGTCGTGGAAGATACTTGGGTCGACTTGTTTACCTTCGAGTACATCAGAAAGTTCCACGAAAAGGAACTGGAGGGCTGTGTGAAAGATGTAAACATGTCCATCGAGGTCATGGAAGGAACCGGTCTGCTGAAGATCTCAGTGACGGAGAAATCCAAGTCGGGCTCCAGGTACCTGAGGACAGCACTGGACAACATTGAGACGCTGATGGAGTACTGGGCGTCGTTTCTTAGAGTTCATGAGATCTTTTATGACACGTCGCTCACAGAACACACTCTGACTTTAATCTGCAACGAGGCGAACTCTGTTTGCAGAGATGTTCTGTACATGTTCGAAGACTCTCAGATTAAAGTCATCGGACCCTCGGAGTCCGGTCACCTGTTCTGTATGCTGGTGGAGGACTCTATGTCCAAACTTTTACCAAAAAAAGTAAAGGCTAAAGGTAAAAATAAATAGACGTAGTTTTACCGTTAGCTACAGGAAGGCTCTATTGCTCAATAATAAACCCTTTTCCTTTAATTTTTGTAAACCTGTGATTAGTTATTAGTGCCCGTCCGGTGACATTGAATAATAAAAATAAATAAATTCTCTTAGCCACAACAATTTTATTTTATTTATATATTGTCAAATTTAAAAATACTTTATAGATCCCAAGGGGAAACAAACAGGTTCTGTAGTTATAATACATGCAGCAGTATTTTTGTTCTATTAAAAACAAAAGGCTGTGGTGCAGTGGTAGAGCAGCTGACTTGGGACCAGAAATGCACAGGTTCAATTCCCCACCATGTCCACATGTTGTGGTGTCCTTGAGCAAGACTTACTGCTCCCTGGGTGCTTAAATAGCTACCTGTATTTTCTCATGTGTGATGAGTCAAATGTGGAGCACAATTTTTGACACTGTAACAGTTTTCTCCAGACTTTCTGTTTTTTGTTTTGTTTTGTTTGTTTGTTTTTTCAGATGCATCTGTGTTCTCCTGGTACCTCCTGTACTCCCGTTTCCTCTCAAAAGTCAGTCCATTCAAGCTGCTTGAAAATGTATAATAAATGTGTTTTTGTAAACATTGTGAGATTGTGGAGTTTAGGCCCTTATTAGTGTTTGTGTTGATGGTTAAACGTGAACAGGAAGCGTCCAGCAGGGGGCAGTAAAACCCTTCCTCAGCTTCAGGATGTGCAGCTGAAGGTGTCGCAGAGGCCGAGTTTGGCATGCGGGGTGCAGATTGGAAGACAACTGATGTCAGATGGATGTCCCGTCACACACACACACACAGACACACTTGTCACACAGTCGGGAGCATCCTCAGTGAAGTCACATTGAGAGTTAAGGGCGGTTTGGTTATTTAGGGTGTGATTATTCAGATGAGCTCGCCCCACATCTGCGATAATTGATTCATTATGGAAAGAAGAAGCCACAGAGGCGTAATGAACACACACAAACACTCCCGTCTCCCCGACACGTTCGCTCCCACTGGTTACCATAGGAACATAAAGAGGCGGTTGCAGAGCTGTGACAATGGGCGTCATTAAGGGAAGCTCTCCAACACAATGAAAACATCCATGAGGACGCTGGAATTACTTTTCCTGCTGAAGAACCCTTCATCGCAGAGGGAAAACCATCCAGGSCTCTGATGGGGTGCATTGAACCTACAGTCTGGATGGGACCCATAGAAGGAAGGTCAACGAGCAGAAAGCATTAGTTTATTTTACATCCTAAAGGTGTCCTGACTCTAACTTTCATTCCCCTCGTTAAATAAGGTAATTATCTCAGACCAGAGAAGGGAAATGTCTCTCACAAGGATGCTTCCATCAGGAACAGGGTCAGAATCAGTACAGAAACATATAATCACCACAAATATTCACCTCTGCCCATAGGAGAAACAATATGTTTAAAATAGCATGCATACTACGGAGGTCTGTTCATGCCAAAATCATTATTGCAATTTTTTTATATTGTTATACATTGATAATGTTTTGTTATGATTTGAAAAATATGTAACAGTATGGTAATAACCGAAAAACGTTTTGTTACATGATGAGATACTGTCTTTTTTCCACACACTCACATTTTACGATTTAAAATTTTGTTCAAGTGGCAGCAATATGCTTCTACGTAAAACCATATTTTAAAAAGTCACTTAATGAAGACACACAAAAGGAATAAAATCATGGAACTTATTCCAATGATATCCTGTAATGTAAAAATGTAATTCTTTACCAGACATTCAAAACGTGAAACGAGCAAATTAGAATAAAAGTGATGACAAAGAGCTTACTAACTGCTACCAATATTTAGGGCAGGGCTATTCAACTGGAGGCCCGTGGGCCACATCAGGCCCACTGGTGACCAAAATCTGGCCCACCAATTGGTTCATTGGTTCTCAAGCCCAAACCATCGGTTTTCTACTTTAATTACTATAAGTGCTTTAAGTTACACATAGACACATGTGGTATACAGAAACGTCAGAATCTTGACCAAAAGCTGGTAAAAACCATTTGAATGAAAAGACACTTAAAACTACAAGCAGTAGAATATAAAATTAAGATAAGTAAAAAATAAAATTGGTTTAAAAATGTGGCAAGTTAAATATGTCAAAATAATATTTGTGTCAATTGTTTTTGATTTTGTTTCAATATCACTTATTTTATTACATAGGGTTCTATATGTTGTATTCATGATTAAATGCAGCAAAAAAATAAATTATTTCAAAGGTAACAGATCTTTGTAATACTTGTTTTATTTACATAATGATTTTAATTGTTGGATGTTTGGCCCCTCAGCTGTTGGCCTGCAGTAACTGTGGCCCCCAGAGCAATTTAGTTAAATAGCCCTGATTGGGGGGGAAATACCTATAGAATATGAATTAACTTTATATTTTAAAAATGACCACATTGACCCACATCATTACAAATGCTCATGAGCATGTACAAAATGTCCATAGTGAGGTTGTGGTGGTTTATTATTGCAGTTGTAGCATTTTGAGGTCCRTATGTTTCATGCTGACATCAATAAAGGCGTATCAGTAACTTGGTACTGCTGTGGTTCGGTTGGTGAGAATTTGTAGCAGGTCTAACCAGACTAGCCTCATGATTATGCTTCATCACGCCGACACATGGCTGTAGAGTCATGCTAGCATGGTGGTGATCCTCAAGGACCAGGATTGGACACCTCCCTGTTCTGGAGCATCACCTTTCGATGTGTTCTGAGAAAGTTGTGCCAGAAAGTGCGATTGTTGGAGAACGTGACAGAATCATCGTGGGAACGCACTGTTGAGAGGTTGTTGAGGGTGCGTGGGAGGGACAAAGGATTGTGGGGAAAATAAAAAAAAAATTTCAAGTACTAGAGTTCACGACAGCCTTCTTGCTACAAGGATGTTTTCCAAATTTGCAGGGTTCCATTCAAGCATATGAACCGTGCTGACAAAATGAATCAGACTCAGCACAGAATTAAAAACAAATAATTTTTGCATAAAAATTAGTCCATAAAGACACCAGCTACTGACTCCAGTAAATGAAATAGTTTGTAATATTTCTAAACATGTTTTCAGAAACAATGCTTCGTCCTACTATCCGTTATAATTACTGTTAAAATTGACATTTTGTGTAGTGCTGGGATGTTGCCAGGTGATATATCACTAACATTTCAACAAACTACACATCATGTTGAAGCTTTTTAGATGGAGAATTTGAAAAAAAAATACTCAGTATTGAAAAATATAATATAATCAATTTAATTGGGGCTTGTTTTTTCTCTCTGGTCAACATCCAAGGTGAAGAACTGTGAACAGGTAATACAGAAACAAAAGTATTTGTAAACAAAAAGCAGTAGTCTTGAAGACAAAGACATGTACAGTTTACGCTCAGGAGCTTGTCTCTGTTCTCAAACCATCCGTGGTTTGGGTTTTACCCGTCAACAACCCCACACTGAGTGTGTGTGGTCACGTTCAGGCTCATACATCTTGGAGGTCAGAGGTCAGACAGCGAAGCAGCAGTTTCCTCTGCATCCTTTCTCCTCCACAATGATGAATGGGAGTGCAGATGATGGATAGGCTTCTGCAGGCCATGTGTGTATCCAAGTCTCGGTCACAAATTAAGTCTTAATGATTCTCTTTACAGATCATCACCCTGCCGGGAGGAGGAAATGGAGGAAAGATATGTGTTGTACCACCCTGTGCCACTCCGCTTGACGATACGTCTGCTCCGGTGGTTAGGGGTTTTGATGGAAGACTGCAGTTAAAGGAATTGAGGGCAACAGACCAAGAAAACGGTTTGTGTGTGGTAAATGTGCTGAAAAGATGAATGTATTTAATTGGTCACAACATATGACCCATGATTGTTTCCCTGTGTTCCTAAAGCGCTTTAACTCAAGTGTTTTTCATTTGGTTATTCCTGTATTGTTATTTAAATTCAGTGACTTTAGTTGTTATGAGAATAATTAAATTAAAGTACTGATACCTAAACGAGTTCATCAATAGAAACAACTGGAAAACAGTTCATAGTAGGGTTGGACGATATCCCAAATTCAATTTTCGAGTTTAATCAATTTGTTTCCCACTTAATGGAGTGCCTCTGTTTCAAATGTTGAAACTAATTTGCTGTAGCAAGAGCCTTCAAACAGGTTTTGCAGTGAGGTGTTTGTTGCTCCAAGTCCGAGGTTGAAAAACCTAACCAGTTCCAGATAACTGAAGGAACGGTGCCTTTTTGGGAAGTAGATTCTCTTTGCTGGCTGCCATATTGTCATGTCGTGTACCAAGCATCTTCAGGGACAGGCAGGGTGACCTCTGAACTACAGAAGACCCAAAGAGTGCACTGGTGGGAATAAAATCCAGATTTTCCCAAAATTAAATCTTTATAAATGGCAAATTTGAATTAATCGATTAAATCGATTTATCGCCCAACCCTAGTTTATAGTGAACTCAATCTTGATACGTAACTGTGGGGGAAATATTCCACATAGCAAAATTTGTCTGGCCCACACAGTGCACCAACATTCAGCCCAGATACTGCAATGCATGACGGTCCTTTGGTGGCCCAGATGTGGTTTGCCAGAGGTAGTCCATGTGTGGGCCAACACCGCATAAACCAAACCACAACCAGGCCAGTTGTGGCACGCCAACTTAAAAACACTGCTATCATTGCCAGACCTGGCCCACATCAGGTTGACAAACCACTTACCATGCCAGCAAACCACTTACCATGCCAGCAGTGTCAGCTTGACACCAGGTCTGGCCCTCACCTGTCTGCTATGTGAGCTGTGATTTTAGAAAAAGGTTGAAGAAAACAATATTTTGGAAATATTATTAGGTTTTGATTCTGAGAAAAGCCAGACCGTTAACCAGTATTGATGCCAAGTTAAATGGTCTTACAAAGTGGGGAGAGGCCAATATGGCCACCGCTAAAATAAACTTGTTCAAACAATTTTGCTCAGTGTGATTTTTTTCCCCCTTACGGAAGCCGAGAGCGGATGTTGTCCACATGTAATTTTTCCATGTTTTTCTTCATGATAACAACATTATGTTGTTACCACGAAGAAAACGATGAGCATTTTCTCGAGATAACAAGTTATGGTTTTCCTCTTGTACATCATTCAGTAACTACAGAGATGGCCTGGTCAGTTTTACTTTTTCATAACACAGGCTGAAATTGCAAATTGGTTGTCTTGTACAAATAACTTTCATGTCATTCCTCGTCATTTATGGAGACGGCTGGCCCGACTGCAGATCAGCAGGTGTTTACACAGTGATCCTGCTGGTATAATAAACTTTATCAGTGACCAGCTAAGGGGACCATGATTTAGCTTCCACTAATTATGGAAAACCATCATTTGTTATCTCGAGAAAACAATCCTCATTATTTTGTCATAACAACATGAACTAATAATCGAGAAAACGCTCATCCTTAAAAACCATGGAAAATATTAGACGGGATGTAACCAAAGAGTTTGTTGATGGAAGATGAACGCTGTCCCAGAACCCGTAACTATTAAAACAACATCAGCTGTAACCGTTGTCTGCTATAATGTCCTCTCCTTTGGACCTCTTCAGCTAAGGTAGACTGATCAGTTGGCTCCTATAACTCCTGCTCAACATTTGTAGCACTCCTTCAAACTTTGATATGCTAAAATATAAACCAAACCACCTGTTTTCCTGACTATATAACGTCTCCATAGTGGAACCAACAGTCCTTCTGGAGAGTCTTTATACCTGTTAGGTCCAAAAATGCTTATAGTAACTACACCACAAATGTACCTTAGTAAATTATCCTTCAGCTGCTGCTCATCATCTCCTCTGCCTTCTTTCCACACATCTTGGCTCCCCAGCTGTTCAGTCCCACAACCCGTCCCAGGAAGCGTTGGTATAATTAYCAGTCTCTCCTCCAACCATTTCCAAAGGCTTACAGTTAGCGGGGGTGTGAAGAAGATCCATGATTGCCTGGTAAACCTTGACACAGCAGAGGCTGCAGTACTCCAATGGAAGCCACATTAGAGGAGCTCTGGATTTAGATGTGTAATTTAGCTGTCATTTAAAGAAAAAGGGGGGCAGTTAGGGGCAGGTTCACRTGAAGGAATAACATTATGAAAACAAATGGTTTCCAGTTGGTGAAAACAGGAAATCACAGAGGTTAGCCTTTTTTTTTTCTTTTCTTTTTGTAATCTTGTCACTTTTCCAGTTGGTTTCAAAACAAAACTTGAAAAAAATGGTGGTCATGGTGAAGAAAGAGTTCAATCAAAAACAGGCAAAGATCTCAATTTACTGGTCCGTCTACGCTCCAACCCTCACCTGACGCTTGGATCATGACGGAACGAACMAGATCCAGGATACAAGATTGAAGATCGGAGTAGAGCTGCTGCTCCTCTTCACTGAATGGAGTCAGCTGAGGTGGTTTATCTGATCGAGGTACCTTGGAGGTTCTTCAGGCACGTCCCACAGGGAAGAGAACCTGAGGCATACCCGGAACTCTCTGAACGGATTATATGTTCTCTGGTCTGGGAACACCTTAGGGTCCCCCAGGAGGAGCTGGAGAGTGGCTCTGGGATGAGGGAAGTCTGGTTCAACAAACCATTTTGGTCATACTGGTTAGCACATTAGCTTGCAAGCTAACAAGCTAAAGCAACTTGACCATGAAATGACTCGGTCAGCTTTGATAACAGTTCTGTATCAGCTGGTATTCTCTACGGGTTGTGTAAAATATATATTTTGGTGTTGCCCTGTGGGAGCGTTCTTCTCTTTCATCCTTCATCGTTCAGCTTCATTAGCTGAAAAAAGACGCCAGACTTCAGAGAGAAGACGTTTCTCAGGTGGCCCTGCTTGGCGTCGGATGATTTGTGGGTCTCTAGATAGTTGAGAGCACGCTGCCTGATTTTAAATTGTATACGAATGTGTCCATGAGGTGAAAAAGCTCCCAAATAGGTCTGATAATTTAGATTTATATGAAAGCACCTGTATGATTTTGATAGCCACGACGTGTTTAAAAATAAGGCTGGCACCAAGCTCCAGCTCCTGTTATACCTGYCCTCAATCAAATTCTACAGCCCAGGATGGGCCCTGAGGGAGGTGGTAAAATCTGTGAAATTATTAAGGGTCACAGCATGTAATAGTTAGAGTCAAACCCCAGAGYGTTAAGGGCTATGAGAAATTGAGTCCAAAAATGGGATGTTTTTCTGCTAAAATCCAAATTTACTTTTATAAGAAAATCTCCTTTTATGGTTGAATTACATAACTATTCACTGAGGAGATTACATAAATGAATCCCTGTATAACTCATTAGTGTGAATTTCTCTACTTCTTCTACTGCTGTCTTAATGAACAATTATAGGTTTCTTRAGCTTTAAAGGTACAAAATGAACAAACATAAAAAAGAGAACAGCAACACATCAATGAGAAATATTAACATGTTTGCATGTGTCAGAATTTTTTACAAATCTAGTTTTTTTGGAGCTCTTTTAAACCATTAAACAGAGGTTTGAAAGGCTTCACTAACTCATAATCTGCTACGTAAAATATAGCTTTGGTAATGCTAAACCGTTAAGCATGTAAAAAAAAAAAAACAGTGGAAGCTAATGCTAAACAGCCAAACAAGTAAATATTTGCAGGAGCTAAAAGTTAATTACTAACCACTAAGATGCCTGTCAGTCTGTGTCACGTCTTCAGTGTCCTTGCAGCTGAAGACTGGTGGGACTGACCCAAACCTTGTTGATGTTAGCTTGTTAGTTAGCTGTTAGCAGGCTTAAAGTTGCCATGACAGAATTTAGCAGGAGCTGATTGGTCCACTAACAGTTTTCAAAGTTAGGTATCTGCCAAATAAAAAAAWTAGTTCTGCTATTAGCTGTTAGCTTTTAGCTGATTAGCGGGACCATGCTTGTGCCATGTTTTGTCACACATTTTCTTTTAGAAAAAAATGTTCATGTGATCCATTATTCTTTGGGATTTTTGACAAAATTATTATAATTTTTCTCCAGTGGTGGCCTATAATCAATTAAATAAGAAAAAATATTAACATTAAGACAACTGTTTTAATAAATATCATTGCTGACATTTTGAAATCAAATGTAATTTTGAAATACCAGAGATGTGTGTGTTGGGTTTTCAGTGTAGGACTTCTGTGTGGGATTTAGTGACATCTAGTGGCAGTGTTACAGATTGCAACTAAAGTGAACATGAGTGCATCAAAAATTCTGTCTTGAGTTCACGGTTGTCCCAGTGTTTATGTTCACGCTTCAGGCAAAAGTGATCCAAGTCTGATTAATGGTGTACACTTTATTTTGCAAAATAATCATTAGCGATGACTCTGTGGAGAAAAGCAGGTAAAATAACTGGACAGACACTGGACAACAGGTTTGAATGTAACAAAAACTATTCCTGTTTTCACAAGATTCTACATCACAGACAACATTTTTAAAAAAACTTTAGCTCTCCATACGTCTTCTGCATCTACAGTTGTTAAATATAGAGGTAAAACACTAGATACACTCTTTATGCTGAACTTGAACAACAACCCAAAGCTAAACCAAAAAAAAAAAAAAAAAAAACCTGACACTTTCTGACAAATTCATCAAGTTGTTCGCAGGCTGCAATTATTTTTGTGAAACCCTGGATACTCTTTTCAAAAATAGTGAATGCATTTTTAAACAGTAAAAGCTAAAACTCCAAACAGCCTTGAAAATGCTTAACAGCATGAGACGGCTGCTGGTATGATAAAAAAATTTAAATTAGCATATTCACATAACTGAAATTTTAGCTATAAAATGTGTAAAAAATGCATTTATTCATAAGCATCTTACCAGAAAACCTATGCATCTTGTTATCTGTTGAGAAAGTGCTCAGACTAAAAGTCTCCACAGCTCCAACCCATTAAAAAAACCTAAAAGCTAGAATGCACATTGATTTGATTAGGCTTACTCCAGTCTTTAAAGTCTCCTGGAAATGTCAGCAAAATCATCAAAGCATGCGTCTGTTTTTTTAAAGGCCGGATCAAAGACATTCTTGACATACTGCGTCCTCCGTATTATTGGCTAACGGGCAAAACGTCTACATCTGCACCACATTATTAGGTTTATGGGAGTGTTATAAGTGGAGACAGACTAAAACCAGGAGAGACAAGTGACATTTCCTCCTCTTTCCTCCACCCTCAGCCCACCAACTCTCTGCTGCATTTGCAAATATGTGTGGTGTGCTGCTGTATCTTTCTCTGCAAGGAATTTTGTTTTGTTTAAATAGAATGTTGACTGGATGAAATTACATGTTTAACGTGTTTTGTTATTTTTGGGGAGATCAAACCTATGGTCTTTGAATTTTGTCATTTTCTTTTTTACACAATTTGATACTGTGTTAGGTTTAATTAAGATGCTATTTAGTTATTCTTGTCCGTAAAGTTTTGTTCTTTTATGTTGTGTTTGTTTTGTTGCAGTTCTTAAAACACCAGACATTTGCTGCATAATATTCATCACCTGATTGTGCCCAAGTTCTGTTATTGTTATTGTTTTATCGGTACTCTGTTGTTTTTTCATAAATGAGGCTGTCATCAAAATCATAATTTTGTATAAATATTGACTTTAGACCTGTAAAATTGGAAATCCAAACAAAGTACTAGTTTGTTTACAAAGCCATTCCTAAATTACATTACTTTTTCCCCCTATGTGTCAAAGACAGCAAGAGAAAATGACCAAAAGTGTTAGTTAATCAAAATATATGATTATTTTTTTAAGGCTTTGGTTTAATATTATGTTGTGTTTGTGTTACAGCCGTGGGTCTTGTTTAAGTGCAAAAATCAGCTCCTAGCCGTTAGAATTAGTATTTTTAGAATTTCAAGAAATTTACCTGATGCCCAAAACATTTTGTGTGGATGTCCTGATGCATCTCAGTAATCCAGGTAAAAAAATCAAAAGGAAAAAAATTGTATAGGTCTTCTGGACGGGTTCTTCTCTAATGAAACGTTTCGTCTCTCCTCCAAGAGACTTCTTCAGTCTGAGAGTTTCAGGCAAAATTCAGGCTTTTAAGCCCTGCCTCCATGTGACTGATACTCACATCACATGGCTATCGTTGACACCTAATTAACACCTATTGTTAACAGGGGGTGGAGTGATACTGGCAATGGCAATGCTGTAGGAGGGAGACAACTGAAAACGGAGGCCTCCACCTCTGTTTAATGACGGACGGTCTTTCTTTACAAAAATGGCTTCTTTTACTCCTCTCTCAAACCAACATTCCTCCCTATCAAAAATGAGAACATCCTCATCTCTGAAAGAGTGACCGCTGGCCTGTAAATGAGTGAAAACTGCAGAGTTCTGGCCATTAGAATTAGCTCGTCTGTGTTGGGACATTCTTTTGAAYAGTGGCTGCTTTGTTTTCCCGATGTATAACTGGTCGCAGTCCTCCTGGCACTTAACAGCATATACAATATTGCTCTGTTGGGGTCTTCATTTTCACCTGAAGGTTGCATGGAATCCTGTCTGTGTTTCCTGTCTGCTTTCAGGAAAGCCCAGTCAGGATAACCACACTGCTCCAGGGCCTGTCGTGTGTGTGATTTCTCTTTCTGCCTGGCTCCTGGGTTTGTAGGGACACTGTCTGCTCTGTGGTACAGAGTCCTGATCACTCCTAACTTGTGTTCCAGTGGGTGGTGGGAGTCAAAAYGCAAATATTGGTCTATGTGGGTGGGCTTACGATACACGCCAGTTTCCAACCGTCCTCCATCCGAAACCAAGACATCGCAATCCAGGAACACCAACCTGCCATTTTTTACATCCTCTCGTGTGAACTTAATATATTCATCCACAGAGTTGATGTGATCAGTGAAATGTTGGACTTCCTGGGCTTTCATTTTAACCCAGGTGTCGTCAACATAYCTGAACCAATGGCTCGGTGGCACCCCTGAAAAGGATATCAAGGCTCTCTTTTCCACTTCCTCCATGTACAGGTTTGTAACAATAGGAGAAACTGGGGATCCCATGGCACACCCATGTTTCTGCCTATAATATTGCCCCCCGTACGTGAAGTAGGTTGACTCCAGGCACWGTTTGAGGAGTTGGCACACTTGTTCTTTGGAAAGTGTGGTTCTGCTGCTGAGAGTGGTGTCTGATTTCAATCTTGCACAGACCACATCCACTGCCTTATCAACAGGAATGCACGTGAAGACCGATGTTTCTCAGTACAGATGGTCTCATGTTCCCAGTACAGATGTTCTCTGGTACTTATGTTTCCGGGACAGATGTTTCCTGGTACGTATATTCTCAGTACAGATGTTCCCTGGTACATATGTTCCTAGTACAGGTGTTCCCTGGTACGTATGTTCCCACTACAGATGTTCCCCGGTATGTATGTTCCCAATTCAGTAGTTCCCTGGTACCTATGTTCCCAGTACAGATGTTCCCTGGTACGTATGTTCCCAGTACAGATGTTCCCTGGTACATATGTTCCCAGTAAATATGTTCCCTGGTACATATGTTCCCAGTACAGATGTTTCCTGGTACTTATGTTCCCATATGTTCTCAGTACATATGTTCCCTGGTACYTGTGTTCCCAGTACAGATGTTCCCTGGTACTCATGTTCCCAGTACAGATGTTCCCTGGTACATATGTTCCCAGTAAATATGTTCCCTGGTATTATGTTCCCAGTACAGATGTTCCCAGGTATGTACGGTATGTTCCCAGTACAGATATTCCCTGGTACATTTGTTCTCAGTACATATGTTCCCTAGTACTTATGTTCTCAGTACAGATGTTCTCTGGTATGTATGTTCCCAGTACAGATGTTCTCTGGTACTTATATTCTCAGTACAGACATTCCCTGGTACTTATGTTCCCAGTACAGATGTTCCCTGGTACCTATGTTCCCAGTACAGATGTTCCCTGGTGCGTATGTAAGTCCCCAGTACAGATAGTCCCAGTACAAATGTTTCCTGGCATGTATGTTCTCAGTTTAGATGTTCACAGGTATGTATGTTCCTAGTACAGATGTTCCCTGGTACATATGTTCTCATTACAGATGTTCCCCTGGGTTAATAACACTTTCATTATTAAAAAAAGATGAAAGATGCTTTGCTCCCTCTTCAAATGTCTTTTAAAACGAATTTTAAAAATTTGGAATTACAGAGCGGGCATAATACCGGGGAACATGGGGGTCTGGGAACATAAATACTGGGAAATATAGGCATGACCCCATTCTAAAGGAAATCATCAAACTCTGAAAGTTTACTGGAAACTCYAAGATTTTTAATAGCAACATGAGCTCCACAATGTGCACTATTAATGTTGGATTTTATTCTATTTTGCATTTTGAATTCTGAAATKATTTAGATTTTTTCCTGTGTTAAAGATAACTAGGGTGGACAACCAAAGTGATCATGATTGGACAGTTTTTCAATGCAACACTCAGTCTTCTTTAATTTTGCTTTTAACAATTCTGTGTCAAGTATGGTTTTTATTAATGTGCGCATGCACGCACACAGGCACACACACACGCACGCACGTACTCACACACACACACACATAAATATCAACTTAGGTTAGCTCACGTGCGAAGATAGTTTTCAGCTTTTGAAAAATTCTCTGGTGGTTTACCAGCTACCCAGAGTTTATCGATAATAAACATGCACCATTTTCTCCTTTGTTTGTAAATCTGTTGTTTATTTTCACAAGTCTTTTTATATGTAACTGCAATTTTGAAATGCTTGCATTATTCCTACACCAACCCTGACATTAGTCTTGAGTCCAGTAGAGCTGTAGACGCACATTCAGAGGAACCATACATGCATTTTGAAATACATTACGCCATCAATCGTGCTAGGCCAGAAATGGGTCACAGAACAAAATGATGACCTGAAGCGATGTAGCAGAACAACCAAAGAATAGCTGAGGAAAAAAATGGGATTTACATCTGTCACTGGCCCAGTCAGAGTGCAGACCTGAATATGGCATTAAAATGTGGCGCCTGCAGCTGAAAACATGCAGTTCATGCCAAATGCTTCTTCAAGCTTACTCCACAAAATTGTGCAAAAATCCCAAAAAGCAGATGCACGAGACAAATAGAAAATTTTGTTATATTTGCCTCTTTAAAATTGTAACTTTTTTAAGAAATTCATGGCATATCAAGTATTTGAAATGTCTACAATTGTTATTTAGGTTCATTTTGTTCAATTATTCAGATTGTTGTGCTGATTTAGCAAGCGATTGCACAAATTAGATGACAACCCAATTAAATCAATTCTTAGTATGGAAAGTTTCCCGGAGGCCGACAAGAATCGCGCCTCCTCYCTTTACACCCTTCCTCCTCCTAAACATTCACACCATCAGTTTTGGGCAGCCGTAAGGTTTTGGCTGTCCTCACTTCAACCCTTCTGATGTCAGCTGTCGATTTCCAGCAGACAGTCAAGAGACGTGCAAGACAGAGGGAGGAAACTGAACACTGGATCAGCTCCATGTCAACASATCACGACGGTGACAACAAAAAATAAGAGCCAAGCTAAAGGGAAGTTCTACATCAAGCAGATATTACATTTTGACCACCAGACTAWCCTGCTACTGCTAACTGTGGGRTWCWGTTTGGTTATCTGTTGTTTCTTTATTCCCTGTGTCTGTATAGTGTTCCTTAATTCCCTTTTGTCCCCTGTTTCTTTGTTTCTTTAGTTCCTGTGTACAATCGTAGCTTGGTAATTCATCACAGGTCGAAAAATTTAKTGTTAAATGTGTGTTTATTGACTTAGCTGATGAAATTTTTGCTGCAATGAGATGTTAAATAAAATGTAAGAAGTACTGATACTGGAGCGAAACCCAAATTACTAATGTTTCTTTTAATTACATGAAATATTTTTATTTGTAAAGTAATTCCTCCAATGAAAAGAAGTGTGAATACATATCCCAAATCTGAAGGCATGTGATATAAAATGTAACAGGGTCATATTTATGTACATCATCCAAAGATTTGAAGGAAATTTTGTAACTGATTAATTGAATGTTAGATGCAGTTTTGTATTTTATACTTTCTGATCAGTGCAGCCATAAGGCCATAACAGAATGAGTTGGTGTGTGTCTCATGTGTTCTTTATTTAGCCTAAACAAGAATGAGTTACGTTCTACGTCTGAAGGTAACACCTCCAGGGGTGTAAACAGGAAGAGATGTGCATTATAAGGTCAATTTTAGTAAAAAGAAGTTGTTAGTGTGCTGCAGAGTCTCTGCTCAGAGCAGAGCTCCTGTGTTTTGTTTTGGTTTCAGCCCAAGGTCTTGTGGTGCGTTCACACCAAACGCGATTTCAGCATCTGGAGCATCAGGTTTACATACAAAGTCTATGGTGGATGTGCTTCAATCAGCGTCGGGAAGTTCTGCGGCGCCTCAAGCGCGATTTGAACGATTTGAAC
>NW_013952474.1:897116-898305 GCF_001266775.1 Austrofundulus limnaeus
ATATACACACTCAGTGACCTGTCAGAACCCCCCGGATCAGAGCACCTGTTTGTGAGCAGTTGTGAACATGCGTGAATATACAAGATTTACTCTGAACTCAGTTGAACAAGAAGAATGTTTATTTGAGCTGCACCTGACAGAAGTTACACATTCAGCCTTACAGAAATTTCCATTTAACAAGATCAATATTAATAATCTGTCSTTATCACTTCCTGGACAGATTTTGATAAAACCTGGGTGTAATTAACTTCTGAAGTCTGTCCAGATCATAACGGCCATCACAGCCTCAGCAAACACAACTTATAACTCTACAAATTTTAAAGACAACAAGCTAAAATTTGATGCAATAAAGCTGAGACATTAACAATAGGGGTGTAATGATACATCAATCTATATCAATATATCAATTTGATTGGTTCATGATTCAGTTATATCGAGGCAAAATGAAAATATCGATCTATATCGTCATCATTTGCTCGATGTGAATCGATATATGCCCATCTAACACAGTCATTGTGTTAGATGGGCATATGATATTGCATTATATCAATCACAGGCATGTGAATTGAACTGAATCYAAATCATATTGTGACAGACTTTGTGATATCGAGCAATGTCGAATCGTCATCCAAACATATCGATGTAATATTGKATCGTGATAAAGCTGGTGATTTACWCCCCTAATKAACAACCCATTATTTCCCAGATAAGMATGCAAATTTTTGAATTTATTAACCGTCTTCTAATGGGAATATTCCTCCTCTGAAATATTCAACACTTTCTACCCCAGTTGTGTTGAGTAATATAATTAACAGCTTTGTTACCAACTGAGGACCTTCAATAAAACAGCCTGAAGCCACATTATGTCACCTTAAAGCCTCATAAAATCCCATCAGAACATTAATGCCAACATTAACGTCACTCAGTGTTAATTAATAATTAATGCCTTCAGATGAAGCTGACAACGATGTTGCGTCGTCCTCCTTTACTCTGCTGTGTGTTTGACATCTGAGGGTRATATCCATCCTGCCGCTAAAACGTACGCCACCCACGTGGAGTCTCATACATCATTACTGGGATAAAGAGCTTGACAACATCTGTGGCCATTTCCCTCATTTCCATCACACAGGCACACACACACACACACACACACACACACACACACACACACACACACACACACACACAC
>NW_013952474.1:901583-907849 GCF_001266775.1 Austrofundulus limnaeus
GAGGTGACCCCTACAACCCAAAAGGGCTTTATTGGGTAATTCAATTAATTTAACAGTGATTCATGCACCACAAAGCCAACCACTGAAGGCAATCTGTGAGTTTCATTGGAACAGGGGGACTTTCCCAGTGTTTTACCTGTAAAATGATGCAATATTTTAGTTCTGATGYTTTTCTTTTTTTCCTTAAAGKTAAGTGGAATTAGATAACATAGGSTATTTGACAAAAATGTGAACTCCAGTGGAAAATTCAAACATGACTATTATCATGTTCCACTGTATCCAAGTTCACCATTAGGCTACTCCTATGATAAATTTACAAAACAGGAATAAAATCTTAAAAATTCATACCTAAAATGTGTAAAGGCAGAAAATAAATATGAGACATAAGTCCAGTTCTGTCAGTTCTGCCTGAACTCTTTTAAATCTGCCCTTAATTTTTCCATCACGGTGCGTAACCACAGAGGAAACCTGGATTAAGCTGAAACAAGTGAACGTGCTCCGTGTTTACCGCAGCAGTAAATGTCAGCGCGTTGCTGACTGAATTCACGCAGACACAGATAACTGTGGGGGCGGCGGGGAGTCCAGACCCGCTGACCCACCTCCAGCTCTGCTGGGCCACTGCCTGAAACCAAACCACCTTAAACCTGRGTCTCGTTCTTCTTCACGTCTGCGTGACCTGTTTCTAGATTTACAGTAACTGTGAACTTTTCGTACACGTTCACGGGTGTGTGTTGCCCAAACATGAACACACCTGAATGTCACAGATCAYGTCAGGCACTAGCTTGGTTTTTGTTCCAGGAAACCACATTATTACTTCACCAAGGTATTTTTCAGGATGAATAACAGCTGCTTCATCGAAGCTAAAAATATGTGCTGCTGATTCCATGTTTGCAGCTGTGGTTTTATTTTTRTTGTTTTTATCAACAAGAGAAAGAAAAAAAACTGAAAGGTAGAATTATGGTGACCCAGTTGTGCAACACAGCGTTGTGTAACTCAGAGCAGTCATTTTTACGGTAATCTAAAACCCTGTTTGCCCAAACGTTTGATCACCGTGTGTTAATAAAAACACGCTGGACTTTATTAAGGTTTTTTTTGCAACATATAAGAGGTTGAGGTATTTAATCTTGAAGATAAAGTGTCTGTCATATTTCAACAGCGTACATTTAGAGCCAACAGACACCTGTCATATTTCAGGGAAATATGTATGTGAAGATGACGGAAAGCTCAAAACCAGGAGGAGGGATTCCCCTAAGAAATTACTCATTATTTTAATTTATTTGATGTTTCATTCAAGATCATCCATCATTAGTGTGCTTGGCTCATCTACACTACTTGGGAAATTAGTTTTTTTTTTTTAATTTGCAGATCTTGTTGAAACACAAGCAAAGACTTAGTGAGAACAGCAGGAAAGCTTCATTTGTAGACATTCAGAAACAGTGACACAGCAACACGTGGCAGCTGGCCAAAAAAACAAAACAAAACAAAAAAAAACATAAAAATATTTTGTTGACAGTTTGTTGAGTCACTTCCAGTTTACTTCATGGGCACAGAAATTTTTTTACCACTGAGTCTTGTTCACATTTGGACATGTGCAGTGGGTCCTCCTCAATACAAAACAATAGGGATTCTTTGTCCTGTGACAAGAACCTAATTAACATAACTATAGTGTGTCGACATAAAGCACTACAGGTTGTAAGGCAGAATTAGGAAAGCCAATCGAAAAATGGAGGACCTAAACAACTCAGTGAAGCCTCATTAAAACAAAATCTTTTCTGAGGACAACATATCAGGAGAAGCTTAAAATAAAAGAGCTTAGACYTGATCAGCCAAACATAAAAACTGAGCAGCAGACCAAAGACAGTGGGAGAGTTTACACTCGGTCATTTTCCACAACCTGGTTTTGGAACCACATATAGCGAGGTTAATTCTTTGTTTTGCTTTCCCTGCCTCTTCTTCAAGCATCAGGATCTGACCAGGCATGGATTAAAACAGGTGAGAGAAAAGTCAAATGTCTTTTGCAGTGTTTGTTAATCATAGTGGTGCTATATTGTGAAAAAATACACCAAAATAGGTCTTATAATATAATGGTTTACAATATAATGTAATGGTTTGTAATACTGTGCATTTTGGGAAAGACACCGTAGGAGTAGTGCGAGTTTAGATGTCATGGAAACTTTCAGATTACAGGAACCATCTTCGTTTCAGCTTGAGATGCAGACAACAAAGACTCATCCCAAACAGTATGAGACTCAACTCTACCATCAAGGGACACAGAGCACAAAAGATCCTTTGGACCGCACAGAACAAGCTACTTAGTGAGAGGATAGGACAAATCCACGTCACCATCAAACCCCTCTCTCTCTCTCTCAAAGTAGAGCCGACGCCACCTTCACTTTTACCCTAAACTCTGACAGAGGAAGTCATCAGTTTTGTTGAAAAAGCCCAACTTGCACAACATCAAAAACAAGGAGCGTCGAAAAGACAAATTTGAAAACTGCAACAGAAAGCGGCATCTTCGCCATCTGGTCAATTACTGAGGAGACCATACAACATTGCAAACCATATTCAGGGTATTTTGACTCCTCTAGTGGGAAACACACCACACCATTGAGTGATACTACTTAGTAGGCTTGCTTTTTGAAATATGTCTTTTTTTTGGAGTTGTGGCCCACTTTGGAGAAAAAGCCACCAGCTGCCAATGGCAGCAACCTATATTTTACWTTGCTAATTGTAACTAATCATTTAAAATTGAATGGCTCTTTAAAACGAACAAAACCATAAGATCCAGTTCCCTTCAAAAACCCATAAATCCCATCTCTAATGTGGACATTTTTTGCCACCTAGTGCTGTGGCATGGTTATTTCAGTATTTTTGTTAGAATGTGTTAGCATGTCAGGGTTTATGTAGTTTTAAACGGACACTCTAGTTTACATAATAGTTCTATAAATCTTGACTTAGTTGGGAAATTTGAAAAAAAGTGTTAATTTAGTCCAAATGCAAGCAAAGCCTTAGTGAAGAAAAAGCAGATATTTCAAAAACTCCCTTTGTGTTCAGCAGGAGATTTTCAGAAACAGTGTCACAGCTGCCTTTTTTTACATGACTAATTGTAACAAATAGTTTAAAACTGAACAGCTCTTTAAAACGGACAAAGCCATAAGATCCAGCTCCCTTCAAAGAACTGCAGAGATGATGGGATCATCTCTAATGTGGATGTGGCAAGGCACACGTTTTTCAGCACTTTGGTTAGAATGCATTGGCAGAGACAAAATTATTTGTAAATAAATTTTAAAAAAGCTTAAATGGTGTTTTGGTGTTGCTAATACATGTTTTAAATTCACATTGTAATTAAGAAAAAAGTTATTTTAATCTTGAGTAATTTTGTTGTTTTATTGACTCGTTATGATTTAGTCTTGAGCTTTTTCTCCATTCAAAGTGGGGCACAGCATTCAAAGTTTGAGGACCACTGTTCTAAAAATACACAATGATAACATTTCTGTTTGTGTTTCCTCCGTCATAATCAAAAGGATCTCTGCTGACAGAAACAGGTGGTACCCTCGTTTCTAATTTGGGAATACAGTACGAAGGCAGCCAATTCCATTAACTGTTTAGTCCACAGGATGTCCTTTACTTGGTATTTTGCTGCTGGTTCGACTCACAAGTGTTCTGTATTGGTACTTTCACATAAAACAAAATATATTTTAAAATATTACAGCTAAAGAAGCAAGCTGGGTTTACTTGCAGACATAAAAATGAGAAAGTAAAGCAGGCGAGCTGACTAAAAGCAGTGTTTTTGCAGGTGCAATCTCATATTCTGAGTCCAACAGAATTTTAATGAGGTCAAATGCATACGGTACGGAGACTGCAGCCAAGCAGCAGAGCTGAGTAAAATCCCCACACTTCCCCTTGCCCCAACCCTCCTGGCAGTGCTGTGGCCCAGAGGCAAAGCTCCCACATAACAGACGGGACTCCCACCACACAGCCTGCAGGGCGGAGCTGTCTCGCTGCAGAAACGCTGCCAGCAGCTCGCAGAGTCACATCACCGTCGCAGAGGGGAGTACCCGGGCAGAACGCTGCCATTTTTCCATTTTGGTGGAAATTAGAGATGATTTTGGGTTGAGGGGAAATGGTTTGAAGGCAGCGAAACCAGAAGGGTTCCCGATAAAAATATGAATTTCGTGTATCATCGTTTTCATTTTTAGGCTCCACGTTAGACATGTCTTCCCACAGCCTCATGAGTTGTTTTTGGCCTTGTTTGCAACAAGAAGCTCATTTATTTACAGCAGCACCGATACTGTTCTTTGTTTTTAGGTTGGGAGAAATATAATGTTTTGTGCCAGATTAATACTGTTAAAAAAACACTGTAAATTTYTGATGTAAGATGTGCAGTAAACCCTGCCTCCTCTTTTCTGATTRGCCTTTAGCCYGTCAGTTYGGTCTGAATAAACTCTGGCCTTGAKTTAACAAGTCCTATTCTAAACATKTYGTTCCTTTTAGCTAGCTTTCTGTTACATTGGCCATTATTTGCTTTTTTAAACTAGACTTTTGCTACTTTTGGCTATGTTTTGTTACTTTAAACCAGCATTTTGCTACTTTCAGCAGTTCTTTTTTTACTTTTCATATTTATTTGATTTTTCAAATTATTACGTTTATCCACTCATACATAACAATAGAAACACAAAAAYAAGAACAAAAACCACAAAAACAAACAAACAAACAAAAAAACCTGGGCATATCTATTCCAAATACGGGTGCATCTTTTACCAAGTTTATAAATAAAATAGAGCAAGGAAGGTGGCGAATAGTTTAGTCATATGTTCATTATCAGGAAAGATTGTAGTCCTGTTGAGCAAAATGGCTGCTAGATTTAAAAAAAAAAGACTTGGGTTTGTCCATCATATCATATCTGTCTCTCCATGTGTTATACCCCAGATAATTCTGAAAGTCACTCTTGAAATGTACAACTTCTGTTTTCCACAGTCTTAAAATTAATCTTTTAGCAATTATCACACCAAACTTAAAAACACATTGTATTGAGGGACTACATTTAACAAGAAATGACGAGTATGCAAATAAAGCAATATTTTAATCTGGCTTAAATTCACGCCCATACAATTTGGAAAACCACATAAATATATCACACCAAAAAATATGTAATTTTGGACATGTCCTAAAAAGAAGGGCAAGAGAGCCTTCAGCTGATTTACATCGGTTGCATAAAGGAGARAYTRTAGGGTACATTTTATGTAGTTTAGTTTTTGAATAAAGAAGTCTGTGTACYACCTTGAATTGAATTAACTGGTCTCTAACATTAATAGAACAGGATCTTATGGAGTTAAGAATCTTCTCCCAGACCGTATTATCAAYCTGTTCACTCAAATCTCTTTCCCAGGCCTGCTTGATAATTGTGTTTCAACATTTGGAATCAGAAAATAGTTGAACAAAATTACCAATCTTTTTTTTAATCTGGGGGTCCAAACAAAAGCTTAYAACATCCGTTATCTTCTGGAAGTTGTTCAAAATTATTTATATTTTGACAAACATAATTTATAATTTGTAAATATTTTAAGAATTGATTAGATGGAATCTGTGATGAACTTGCGACCTGTCCAGGGTGTACCCCGCCCCTCGCACTGTGACTGCTGGATATGGGCACCAGTGACCCACGCGACCCTGAAAAGGAAGAAGTGTGTACAGAAAATGGATGGATGGATGGATTAGATGGAATATCAAACTTCTCTTGTATTTGCGCAAATGAGGCAAATTGTTGGTTAAAGTATGTCTTTCAAAGAATTGATGCCTCTGAACTTCCAATTTTCAAAAATTTTATCTGAGAGAGATGGAGGGAAAGCATGATTATAACAAGTGTATGGCAGTATCTGGATATATGCAACTCTTTTTAATTTGCTCCCAGATTCTGAGGCTATTCAAAATAGTTCTATTCTGTATATTTGTATTTTTAAAGAATCTAGATGATGCAAATTGAAGCGCTGGTAATGAGCTGTTGATAGCATCTTTTTTTTTTTATTGCTACCCAAGCTGGGGTGTCCCTCAATATTTTCTGGTGTAACATTCCTGCCAATAAACTAAAGCTCGTAAATTAGCAGCTCAATAATAATGTAAAAAACAAGGTAGAGCTAGCCCACCACTTTGTTTAGATTTGTATAAATGGGCTTTTGGTGTTCCATGAGTCTTAAAACTCCAAATAAAAAGCATAATAATAGAATTTAATGTTCTGAAAAATGACTTTTCAGAACATTAAAACTCCG
>NW_013952474.1:907930-915081 GCF_001266775.1 Austrofundulus limnaeus
TAAATAAATAAATAAATAAATAAATAAATAAATAAATGTGCTTTTGATTGAAACTTGTCTGCAGTGGCCATTTCCCCTCATGTTTCCTGCTGACAAAAAACAAGCCAAAATAAGCTCAGTTCTCATTTATTTAGTCCGGTTTGACAGTTTGTTTTTACCAGAAAACTTGTGGTCCAAACGGGGCGTCCTCACGGCGGAAAACCCCGGCGGGCTGCGGTGAAGAGGAGGAGAAAGGGGCGGGACGTTCGTGCTTCGAGCCGCTGCCATTGGCTCCTGCGACCGTATAAATACAGGGAAATTGCTTTTTTTTTTTAACCGGCACACACAGCAGCAGCAGCAGGCGGAGGAGGAGACACCGGAGGACCGACACGCAGAGACAGGAGGGGACACACTGTTTTTCGACGCTTACCAACACGTCCAGGATCTGTACGGTTCCCTCAATGAAGGACAGACGGTGCGGCCCGGTGTCSTCCCTGAAGTCCGGCATGGATCCGAGCCAGAGCGTGAAGTGTAAGATCGTGGTGGTGGGGGACAGCCAGTGTGGGAAGACCGCTCTGCTTCACGTGTTCGCCAAGGACTGTTTCCCAGAGGTGAGGCACACACACTGATGGAAATGGTCCTGAAGACACAAAACTGTCCATTTGTCTTCGTTAGGGGACAGAAATGTGGARGCAGAAAGACATTATGTTGTGTTCATGCATCTTAATGGTAGTTTTAGCTGCTCCAGGTCTGTCTTAGTGGCGTAAATGAATCTAGAAGAGTCTTTGTCTTTTTAAAGTCTTGTCCGTGTCTTTCAGAGCTATGTCCCCACGGTGTTTGAAAACTACACGGCCAGTTTTGAAATCGACACCCAGAGGATCGAGCTCAGCCTGTGGGACACCTCAGGTAAACCCCCCCCCTTCAACCCACTTCACATGCCCACTATGTCTCCCCCTGTCTCTGTCTGTGAGGACATGTCCCAACATGCAACTTAAAGTCAAACATTAACATTTTGACGTCCAAACGGTCCAGTTCAATGGGTTCACCGGTTGATTCTTACAATCGTTTTGACCCAATTTTGATCAGTTAAAGGTGTGTTAATCCAGTCTGGTGCTCTGGAGACTGGTTCCTCTTGGATCAGGACCTAAAAATGCACTGAGGCGTGTTTTATTAATTTCACAGAAACGTGTAAAATTCTGAGCAGATCCAACAAATAGTGACAGACTTACTTGCACATCTGGACAACACATTCTGACATTCTTTCTACTTCTTTTTTTTTTTTTTCCAAACCCAGAAATGTTGCACAACTTTTATTTTGTTGTACAAATACACTTTGTGTGTGTGTGTGTGTGATGGGCGGGGACGAGCCGGGCGCCAGCTGTTGCGGGTCTCCAGCCTGGAATTCCTGAGCGATGTCTGAATAACTTTCTCAAATGTTCGGAGCAGCCTGAAACGTTTTTCTTGGGGGGAGGGAGTCRGGTTACAGAGTCCCAGATTCTGATCTGTGCTGAGGAGGTTTTCCTCTTGCAATGGCAGAAAACAAAAGTGCAGATTTACCTAAGTGAAAAGGTAAATGGATGCGAACCATCCATAGTGGGAGGTGTTTGGGTGGTGGTGGGGAGGTGTTTCCTATTAGATCCGTAGGATTTAGATGGAGCTAGATCCCCCCACCTTACTCCCCACTGTCAGTCCTAACACACTCACACACCCAGTGACCGATTGATGCAGCTTTCAGCTTCACTGGTCCCTTTGTAAGCCCACCCCCACCCCTTCCATCGCCCCCTAGCCAAACCAAATCGATCCCCCTTATCTGCTGAGGTGTTCTTGTGAGGACGAAGGGGGGGTGCGACCCAGACGCTCTCTTGGACAAAGACCACCGTGCAGACGTGAAGATAAACACACCTACGTGTGCGGAGGTGGTCTTTGTTCTACGTTGATGAGTGGTTTGGTGTAATTTGGGCCATTAAGGTAAACGCCTGCTAGTTGTGCAGCGTTCCCATTTCGTCCCACCCAGCCGGTCTGAGCTAGCCAGGTCTCTCTCTCTCTCTCTCTCTCTCTCTCTCCCCTCTCTCCCGCACTGAAGCTCCTGGTTTCTGTCAGAGGAAGAGCTTTTTGTTGCCTCTGAACGAGCAGCAGAAGGTGTTGGTCGGAGCACAAGAACACGGGGCCCCTGAGGCCTGTTCTGACTTAATGAGTTACAAAAAATGAGCCAAGATCATATCACAGCACATTCAGGCAGAAGCTGTCACACAGGCTACAATTAGCTGCCGTTACTGACGGTTCAGGATTCCAAATGTCAAGAAAAATTATCAAGCGTGTCTTTTTTGGAAAGTCTTGAGAAGCTGGAACTATTAAAGCGGGACAGCAACTTGAGGTTCGCAACAAAAATGTTCTTGTCATGCAAAAAAACTGACATAAAACAGTGTTCATATTAACTACAATAAAAACCCTAAATTGGAGTTTTAAAGGTATCTCTGACTCAGTTATTTCTCTGTTCTACTAAAATTTGTTTTGCGACGTGAAAACTCCTGACTACTTAAAACATTTTATGCATTTATTACATTTTACAGTTAAGCACGTTGCCATTTTGTAACATGATGCAGTGCGTTTTGGGGGTGATGATGGGTTACAGTTGAGACTAAAACAGAGTCAAGACTAAAAACAATGTGTGACAAAGTTATATTTTGTATTAGTTTTGATGTTCTGCACAATATATAAATTGAAACATCCAATTGTGAAGTGTAGCAAATTACCGTAGCTCTGGAGCCATATACGTTAACTGGAGCTAACGCTTTATTTAGTAGCTAACAGTTGAAGTAAATAATGTCTAATATTAGAACTATTCAGAGGTCCTTTTAACAGAGAAAATACTCTTATTTATAAACACTTGCTATTTTGCCATCTCATAAATTCCAATTTAATGAATTTCATTTAGAGCATTGCCAAAGATTCTTAGTTTAATTGTCCATGGAAAGTTTCCAGAACTTTACCGTAAAAGAACTTGATTCTACCCCGTTCGGTAGGTAACAGAAAGATTTGGAACTCTCCTGCCCCAAAAAAAGATATTCCATGTTTGTTGTACTCATCATAGCATTTACTTGGAAAACTTTTATTTGTTAAAACTCACAACGAGTGAAGCGAAACCCAGTATAATGTTGTAGCTGCAGGCCATGAAACCGAAACTGTGTGCTACAAAACACTTTTTATAATCACGAGAGTTTAGGGGAACATGAGATTAGGGTTTGTCACGTATGGTCATTAATCAAAATATCTAAAAGCTGCTTTTTAAAAATATATCCTGTCAACCAGCAATGGGTTTGAGCTCAGATCTGCTCTGGGAGGTTTATTATAAACAGCTTTAGCTCTTTGTTCTACGTTTTAAAACTATTCATAATACGCTTACACTGAAGTGAACTGTGAGAAACAGCTCAGTGTTTTCAGTACTCTGGAAGTCTGCCCAAGGCCTTTGTTCCAATTATTCAAGGCGATTTTTCAAAATTACAACAAATACACATTTAAAAAGTTATCAAAGGAACATGAAAACCTCGGGCCTGGTTTGTTTTCCCCTCAAAGGATATATATGACAGTAAAATTTAGTGAATAACGGTTCTTTTTGTCTTCTAAACTTCTGCTGTCGGTGTGTGTTAAATCTCGACCTACTTAAAAATGTCTACTAACAAAAGACTTTTTTTAAAGCAAATCCAAACGATGCTTTTCTTTTTAAGAGTCTAGCGTTTGCTGCCAGCCGTGCAAAGCTCGACAGCTTAGTTACGGAAATTTTTTCTAACCTCCTTGGGAGCTCAAACTCTCAAGCCACCTTCAGTCCTCTCTGCATCCATTGTTGCCTCAACTCACATTTCTGAGCTCAGCGAATTTGAGCCGCATGTTTGGCATTCCTCGGACTAAAGGTTCCTACTTCCTCCTCGACAAAGGCCCCTATTGTATCCGTCAGACCCCTCAGATCCTCATCCATGTGAAAGAAAAGCCGCGTAGATCACCACCTTGTTTCCAAAAATGTGCGGAAACTGAATACTGTTGGAATTTGCCAACCGGTAGTAGAACAGTGATATCCACTGACGGGACAGGGAAGAGTTACTGGTAATGATTGGAAAACAACCTGACTGGGAATGTCATGGAAAGGTTTTCTGTGTGGTGTTACACCTTGACTGTAGGATCTGGTGTCAGGTCCTCACCAGTTATTGGGGTTTTCTGTTCCTCAAAGTAGATGATTTGAGAAGTAAATTGAAAGATGAACAGAATGCCCTTTCAAGTTTCCTGGAACAAAACAGATTTGTGGCTCTGTACGTTTCTACAAACTGAGCTTGAAATACAGAGACTAATGGTGCACAAAAATTCCATTTAGGTCCATACCATGAGTTTTGAAGCCATGGTTTGGTACACTTCCAGTAGAAAACCAATTTGGATTGTTAGTGAGGGGCTGCTTAAAACTAAAAATGTATTTATATGATACATTTTTCTTGGTGAAACTGATAAGGAAGAAATAATGAGCATTGTAGAACATATTCATAAAATAAAAGATCAAAAGACATGGATATGATGCATGGGCCAGCACCACATAAACCACAACATAGTCAGTTGTGGTTTATGTGGTGCYGACTACAAAAACCAAACCGTAACTGGGCCAGTTGTGGTATGCCATTTTTAAAAACAGTCCCAGACCTGGCCCACATCAGGTTGACGAACGACTTGCTTAATACTAGACCTGGCCCACAACTGTCTATGTGGGTATAATCTCAAACCCCTGGGTTCTGGATGAATGTCAAAGCTTATTGAGATGCTGTAACACTCCTTGAAGTCTCTAAAACAACACATCATATTTTGCTGATTTTTCCAGAATTTACAGATTACACAGCAGCATGTTTACAGCTGCTGATGTTGTAACCACAGCAACTACAGCGAGCATTGGTAGGGGTTATTTTAGTTTAAAATGATTCTTGTTCTTGGTTCTGTTTGGTTTTGAGGCTCTACGTGTTTGWGTTCATGGTTTTAGGAAATGTTTGTTGTTGGTTGTTTTTACAGGTGCCCCCACCCCCCACTCCCATCCCCAACCCCATCCCCAACCCCCTGAAGGTTTAATGCCTTCCTTTGCACTCGCCACCCATCAGCTCAGCTATGTTAGCTATGTATTAAAACAGCAGGCATGTAAACCTGTTGTTATACCTTCAGACGTTGCACTTGGTTTATTTCAGGCCTCTGCATGAGATCATTTACTGGGATGGTGTAAATTGTGGTTCCTTAAGCGTCGTAAATAATTTAAAGGCTATTCCTGAAGAGAATCATTTGGATTGTCATTAAGACCACAGTGGATGTTTGACCATGTTTTACCTTCTTCTCTTTTGTATTTGTGCCCAAGAAGGTTAATTTGCTGCGAGAAAGCAAACAGAGCTGGAGTGTGTGGGGGTGGAAAAGGACAGATGCGTGTGTGTGTGACAGGGTGTGTGTCGCCCTTCCAGATTTAGAGATCCTGTGGGAGAACAATGACAGCAGCAAATTAGACAACGGTCACCAGGTCTTTGTTGTGCTCTCTGGCTCTGGGATTTCTTCTTATCTCTCCGGTTGGCAGAAAGATGACCTCCAACAGAGATCAGACTTTGACCCAGCCAAAAATCCACTATAAGTTGTAGACGATGAAAATGTTTAGTAGAAACAAAGCACTGTAAGCTCTGCATACTTGGACGTTCCATAAACTTTTGTTTTTCAATTCTTTTAAAAATAACAAATTGTTGATTTATTGTAAAATGTCAGCCAAATCTACCGCTTATCCAGCAGTTTACCACAAGCTGCAACCTCATTTAGAAAGCATTTCATTGCTAAATACTGCCAACCAATGCTAAATTTATAGCTAAACCTATTCAGTATAATTTTCAACACATCAAGGCAGTAACAGTAAAAGACTGACTGAACAGTGATGTTTAGGGTAATTCCAAACTTACTCTAACATAAAATCAACCAGATGACATTTGAACTCTTGCTAATGCTAACCAAAGCTAATTGAAATTAGAGAGTCTTTGAAAATATGTTTAAAAACAGTAACAGTATTTGCATAATATCTCTTTTTTTTAAGATATGACTGAACAGCAGCATTTAGGGTAACGCTATTTACGGTAGAAAACTCGTTGAAAATACGTTTAAAAACACTAATATAAATTTTTTTTATCCTGCAATGACTTAACACCTTTTTAAGACAATGCTAATGATACTTTAATGTAACAATACTTTAATGTAGGCTAAGTGTTTTATTTGGCCTCAGTTGGCATTATATTGTTTGCTCATGCTAACCTAAAGTAAATTCAAATCTTAAATTTGAACATAAATACACCTTATTATTAGTATTTGTTTGAATTATAAAATGACTTGAGCAGCAGTTTTAATCATTTTGTAAACAATACTGTAAACTAACATAATATTGTAGCTAGCTCCAACTAGAAAACATTTTAATCCCTGTTGATGATGCTAATCAAAACTAATGAATCTCAGAATATTGAATATACATTTAAATATACTATATAAATAATAGTAATTTGAATTATGAAATTAAGTGGTGACAGTCATAAATATTGTTAGCTAAAATAAAAATGTCTTTATTTCAAGGAAATAATATTTTTTTAACCTGCTAATGCTAATCATGGCTAATTAAAGCTGGAGTCTTATTGAACATATTTTTGCACATTTCAGTAATGTACCAAAATCATGAAAATGCTTAAGCAGTAGCTTTTATGCTAATGCTACCCAAACTTTTGACTAACCTCAAATTAGCCTTTTGGCTGACAATAGAAAACTTGAGCATTAGCTCCCAAAATGGTATCGGACGACTCACTGTTAAAGGGATCCCCGATTAGATTAGTGACCTCAATTTAGCTTGTTTGTCACGCTAGCACTGAGCTAATACATATCAGGCAGTATAGCGTGAGGGCTAGCACAAAGGTTAACAGGCTAAGCTGAGGTTCTTCTTCCATGAAGCAGCTCTGTTGTCCTCCATCCATATTTTCAGTTACAGACTGAGTCATTTCTACCTTCTCCTCTCTGTCAACGCTCTCTGGTTTCATTTAAAAGAGTCGATCATCAGATATTGTCCAAGATTAACCTTCAGGGTGGATATAGTACTATTATATTTATCTTTGCTGCTACTAGTTGCCATCATAACCCCGATG
>NW_013952474.1:915096-919024 GCF_001266775.1 Austrofundulus limnaeus
ACAGTATTTTTACAGTCTTTATTTTACAGTTAAAATATATGTTTATTAAATAAAGTCTAATGTTACAACTAATCGTGGATCCCTTTTTAAATGGCACTTCTGTTCATAAAACCTTACAAAATTAAAAACTTTGAGTTTTGAATGTTATAAAAATTGAAGCAGTGAAGCGGTTTAAAAGACATCTTTTGTGTGTGCAAGCATTCCTGTGTTTTTTTGCACCAGGCTTTGGAGAAAATCTCCCGGGGGAGTCTTCAGTTCCCAAACACAGAATTCCATAGATTCTTAGCAGCTTGTTGCTCGTGGTTGTTTCTTGCTTGTCATGGGATCCTGACCCACCTTGATAAAATGACACTCCTCTCCTCCCCCTTTTTTTTCCTTTCATCGTTGCCCTTCCTCTCTGGAGGCGCTTCAATCTGGCAGAGCGCTGGGCGTTTCCTTMGCACATGGTTTCAATTGAAGAAGGGAGACATTTCTTCACTCTAAAGTTCCCAGTTTCTCTCTTCTTTTAGCAGGTTATCTTGCACATTCAGCACATTTTTCTGCTCTTGCCACACTGTTTGTTTTCTCTCCGTGTTGCTATGGATTATAGTTTAACTGGAGTCGTGTCATATGAGATTATCTATCAAGGAGTGTAAGCAGTGATTTACTCTTTGTGCTGATTAAACCTTTTTTCCAGGTTTTCTGTAGATTTGCTTTCAGCCTCTGACAAACCTGAATGTAACCTCCAGGGTTTTTTTTTTTTTTTTTTTTTGTGATTCAAATTTCTCTGGTCTTTTTTTTTTTCTAGGATCCCCCTATTACGACAATGTGAGGCCCCTCTCCTATCCGGACTCCGATGCTGTCCTCATCTGTTTTGACATCAGCAGACCGGAAACCCTTGACAGTGTTTTGAAAAAGGTTGGTTTCTTGTCATTGATTGGGTTCTTGAATAAACAAGTCATAAACAAACAAACAATACACACCTGATAACCAATAAAAACAACTCTGTGCCACATTCAGAGCAAGAAATCTCTACAAGCTGAGCCAAACTTAAAATAAATTTTAGCTTCTTTGACAAAGGAAACTAGTAAAGCTTTTTCTTAAAAAAACACCCACATTGGCATAACATGCAATTAACTTTTACTTAAATCAGCTTATAAATCTGCTGAAGCAGATATTTAAACAACTGAAATATCTGTCTACAAGCAAAGTACTAGTACTAATAGTATTTGTATTTTATTAGTACTGCTAATTGTACTTGTAGTAGTTGTAGTTCCATTGCTATATTAGTAGCAAAGCTATACTAGTAATATTACCAATTTTAGTACTGCAAGTACTATCCCTGTTACTACAAGTACCATTAAAGCATCAGTGCTATGAGTATTGATAATAATCATTCTAGCACTATACGAATACTGCTACTATATTACTACTGGAGTAATACTAGTAGTATTAGTACAACTTCCAATAATACTAAACAAATAATCATACTTGCACTAGTATTAATATACTACTACTAGTAGTACTATTCATGGTTCTAGTACTGTATTAATATTGCTCTACTACTACTACTACTACTAATAATAATAATAATAATAACAATAATAACAATAATAATAGCACTTGTACTATTACTAAGAAAGTACTAAATAAAGTTGAGAAAGTAATAAATCACTATTACTATACTAACAGCAGTACTAGTAGTACCAGTACAATTACTAAACTTGTACCAGTACCTTAAGTATTATACTAGTACAACTAATATTTGTATTATTACTTTACCAGTATTCTTACTAGTTTTATAGTGGTACTATTATAATTATTACTAGAAGTACTAATGCTATATTAATAGTAGTACTATTGGAAGTACTGTTACTAGTTGTGTAGTAGTTGAGTACAGGTAGTTCTAGTACATTAATGGTACTAATTATAGTATTATTAGTACTACTAGTAGTATTAATACTACATTGGTACACATTAATAATACACACTAATAACAGTGAAAACTAGTATTTTACCTGAATGTTTAACAGACAAACTGCTGGTTTTACCAGAACTGAGACATAAACACCACAGTCAGACATGTCTGTGGTCACACTGGACCTTGTGATGTGGAGCGGGTCGTGGTTCTGGATCTGGGAGGCAGGTTGTGTTTAATCCTCAGTGAGGCTGGAAGTCCAAACCTCCAGTAACTCGAGTGAAGCTGCCTGGTGGTTAACGCTGACTGACTCGTGGTGCCGGCTCACGGTCCACCAGTCCAGCAGAATGACTCAAACCAGATCAGCTTCTGGTTTTAGTGGAGTTGTTTTTAAAGCTGTTCTGATGCAAGCTAAAGCCCATGCTGGAACCCAGAAACTTTTTTTTTCTCTAATACAATTTTTTCAATCATAAAATTTTCTTCTGGTTTGAAGAACCAGGTAGTCCCACACACGCTAACCTTGGCTGCTCCAGAGTTTTGGGCCCAATCCTGACAGAACCTATCAGACACCATCTGACAGAAGGCTCATTTTGAGTAAATGAGGACTCACATCGAGGGTCCACCAGAGCTCCTCGTCTTGTTTATTTGACTTAAAGCAAGAATGTAGACCGTCATCCCCCCAAGGACATGAAAACTGAAACACTAACCCTCTGGTCTCAGATGCAGCTCAGGTTTTTCAATGCCAGATGCACTGAGGGATCTCAACGTCCAAGTCTTTAAAGCAAATTATACCACAAATATGTGAGTTGTACTTGTGGTTTTATAGAAACCTGAAGATTAGATTTCAGCCTGAGTCAGTTGAGATGTTTTAATGAAGAAACGTTTGTGTAGATGCATTGTGCTGAACAACTTCCTGTCTGTGTGTTAATGAACTTGATCCTCTGACCTGCAGCCGGTCCAGAGGCGCATTAGCCTCAGATTAAATCCTCCTGAGAAATGCCATTGATCAGAGCAGTTATTGTTCGGGGATTATTTGTAGCTCCTTTCCTTTTTTTTCCAACATGCACATGGCTCCAGGAAGTGCCAGTTTTTACCCTAGCACTTAAAGACCAGGTGACTGGGTGGGTTGGATTTCRTGAAATGTCTCGTCAGGATGTTCTAGTCTAAGTTCCTGTATAGGTTTTATTGCTGATTTGGCCATTTTTGCAGTAAAACAATCAGTTTTAGACCCTCTCTAGTGTCCAATCTTGGTCCTCGAGGGCCACTGTCCTGCACGTTTTAGATATGTCTCTGCTTTCTGGTTCAACCGTCGTTTGTGTTTCTCCACAGTGGAAAGGGGAGATCCAGGAGTTTTGTCCAAACACTAAGATGCTTTTAGTTGGCTGCAAATCAGACCTGCGCACTGATCTGAGCACGCTAGTGGAGCTGTCCAACCATCGCCAGACGCCCGTCTCCTACGACCAGGTATTCAGACAGTCACGTATGACTTCCTAACCTCCCACTGCCCTTGGGTTCTAAAGGGATCTCTGACTAGTTTTAAAGGGCCGATATAATGTGTTTCTCAGGCATATATTTAAATACTATGTATTAATAAAGTATCTATGTCACCTTTAGCTGTTATTAAAATGCTGTTTTTATGTTTTAAATAGAAAATAAACTTATCTTATCACTTCCTCTTCTAAACGCCTTGAAATTGGCCTCTGTCTCTTTAAGAACCTCCTTCTGCTTCTGTTTTGCCCATCTCATTGCGCGGGGGGCAGTTGGCATCTGAAAATACATTTCATCAAACTAATGTTGAGAGCTCAGCAGACAGTTAGGTTTCACTTTCACCCGAGAGCCTGCAGGAGTCATGGGTGTGTGTGTGTGTGGAGGAAGTTTGGCTTAAAGACACGCCCCTGGGGCGTTCCTGGTCCCAAAAGGCGTTTCTGGTCCCCACCTGTTGTTTTGCTCCTCAGCATGGCTTCCTAAAAACGCTGCAGGATTTCTCAAACATGCATGAATGAGTCAAAGCAAGGCTTTGGGTATGTTTTT
>NW_013952474.1:919797-931542 GCF_001266775.1 Austrofundulus limnaeus
TGGGTATGCTTTTTATGAGAGTATAACATTATAACATGATATAAAACTCAAAAAAGTTGATTTTACATGATATTGCCCCTTTTAAGAATAACATTATTTTAAAAAAATTACTTCAACTATATAAAAAAATAATACTTTTGACTGTTTAGCTTTTATAAGTTAAAATTTATGTTGTCACACAGATGTTGCCATGACCTTTACACTGCAAAGCATTCTGGGTAAATTATGTTTACTCGCTGCACTGGTGGGAGCTCTRTCTAGCTTGAAGGTTGATTTTGGACAGTGTCTGATGTTCAGCCCTATGTTATAGTAATATAAATATTGTGATATACTGGTAAGGCGTTTGCTCCCTGATATACTAAACATCACRTTTGATCATTTCAACCCCTATATTGTGCAGCACATAGAAACTAATACAAAATATAACTTTATTTTAACCTTAACTCTTTGTGTTTTAGTGTCCAGTGCAACCCATCATCCCCAGAATGCATTGTGTCAGTAATAAAATGGGAACTTGCTTAAGTGAAAAATGTGATAAATGTCAGATCTCTTTTAAAACGAAGGCCTTGTTGATCATTTTGATTCAGGGGCAGCAGGGTGACCTACCAGTTTTCTTGTAATTCTGACCCACTTCATAACCCTTTTTCCTTTTTAAATCATTTTTTGTTTTGCTATAATTTTTCCCCCAGGGTTCCAGCATGGCCAAGCAGATCTCAGCGCCTTACATCGAGTGCTCGGCTCAGCAGTCGGAGAACAGCGTCAGGGACATTTTCCACATGGCCACACTGGCCTGCATCAACAAGAACAACAAGAACGTCAAACGCGGCAAGACCGCACGAGCCAACAAGAGGATTTCACACATGCCCAGTCGGCCCGACCTGGCAGCCGTCGCCACCGACCTACGGAAGGACAAGGCCAAAAGTTGTTCGGTCATGTGACTTATCAGACTGTGAAAAGGGGGCGGGGTCAAACTGAACAAGAGGATGATATTACTGTGGAAGCAGGAAGCTACGGGACAAAGCTCTATCCTGCATGCAAAAGACACATTTTTTTTGGTCTGGAAAGGGGGTTTTATAAGCTTGAGATCATTTTACTGGAATATTCTGGACTGCACCAATAGAGACTCAATGTGTTGTAGAGTCCCAGTCGTTGTACGCCCCACCTCACCTCACCCCCTCCCCCGATCCCACCAGACAAGGAAACTATCAATCAGCGAGCTACCTGCTCTAGGAAGAGACCGGCTTCCTTTGCGAGGCCGAAGCGGATGCAGCCGAGTCTTTCCTTGGCAAACGGGAAATGAGCAGGAGGGGTGATGTCATTCCTCACATGTGAAGGCTTTTCTAGAATGTGCAATCTTTTGAATGAGAGCCAAAGCCGGCGATTTGGGAGGGTGGATACAAAAAAAAAAAGAAGAGCTGTTTGTACCGGATCAACAACTTTTATTATTTTGCTCGAAGGGCTCGTACGACAGCTCATCACTGTGTTTGGAACCGAGTCACGCTCAGACCTGCTCCAGTGACTGTCAGTCTGTCTGCAGAAGAGACCGAACATGAAGCTCCGTCTCTTGATCTGTTTGTTGGTGAAATGTGAAGTTTGCGTGTAATTGTGTTTTTTTTTTTCTTTTTTTTTTTAGTTAAACCTTTTGTAGATCTGATCATGAAGAGCTGAGTGGCAGAGGCTGAACTCTTAATCTGTCACTTCAACAACAAAATAATTCTAAAATAAAAAATACACATTACCATCCGGTTGTGTTTGGGATCAAAATGACCCAAATGGCCTCAGTGTTAATACTTGTAGGTCATTTTGATCCAAGGGCAAACAGAGGGTCAAACCATTAATAGACACAAAAGCACTACCCTACCCCGGATATTTATTAATTTTTTTCTTTGTTTATATTACAAACTCTGCCCGCGCACTTTTACACAAAAACAGTTTACTGTCCATACCGCACCACTAGATGGCGAACATCCACGGTAACGACATAAAATGCAAAGAATTATTCTAAGCTTGGCTAAAAAATTTCTGTGAACAAGTGTTATTTTTTAGTTTCCTTTCACCTAACCTTTTTTTAGCACATGGTTAAAAATCATTGGTTACCGGATCAGAATAACGTAACAACTGTGGGGGAAAAATGGTCAAAACATTTCAGTCGACATTTTAGTTTCAACCTCTTTTTGTCAGAGGAATAGGTTAATATGTCTCATATTTCTCATGGGTTCTGTAACTCGAGTCCATATGAATACACCAACAACAGTTTTTAAAATCATCTAAAGCTCAGTTTGTGTTAGGAGCAGTGTTAGAAACGCACTAGAAAATTCACATTTAAAAATAAAATGGTACAAAAACGACTTATACGGTGGCCTTAATGAGGTGAAGAAATAACAAAAACAAAAAAAATACCTGAAAAAGTAAAAAGACCTTTCATATAACTGGTTGGAAACCAATTAAAGCCACAAAGACTGTGGAACCAAGTSTTTTGAATGAAAATACTGCTCTTGGTTCAGGATTTAAAAGGTCCTCAGTCCAAAATAAAGGGTTAACGTTTCTAGCCTTGTTGGGCCACACAAGTTTAATGCCAAGAAAAAGGCTAAAATATGTCTGAAATAGTTAAATTTTTAGCTTGTTAGCTAATAAGCTACTGATCTGATAACTTAAAACCTCCCACTAATAAGCTAAAGTAAATACAGACATTTCTCAAAGAAACCTTTTTAAATGTTACAAAGCAGAGTTGGCTTCTGTTCTGAAAAAATGTCAAATGTTTGCAAACAAGGTTTCCAGAGTTAGCACCCTAGCTAACTGGCTGAGGTGCTAACTATGGGTGTTGGCTAACTCTAACACTAGCTTGTTAGCTAACTAGCTGACTCGAAGGGGTGCTAGCTAACACGTGATTAGCCCTCAGCTCTCTGCCCATTTCAGCCACACAGTGCCGTTTTCTTCTCTGATTAACTAAATTTAAAGTATTCAAATKGATATTTTTCTGCCTGATTTGAAAGTTTTAGGTCATTCCAAATGTTAAAGGATTTATGTGTTGTTTAAATTATAGCATGTTACAATGTAAACAATGGGTAGCCTTGGGAGAAAATTACTTTTAAGAGTGTTTTTTTTTTTTTGTTGTTGCTTCAAAACATGGTGCAGATTAATTTAAATGTCAAAATTTAGAAATGCACTTTTCTACAAATTTACCATTGAGCTCAGCAACTGGTTTATTCAGCTGCCGGAGCATTTGGCATTGCGGTGCCCCAGCTCCTGCCTACATTTTGTAAATGTGTTATTTTTGCCGTGTGTTGACTCGTCTGTTCTTGAATGTTGATGTCATCTTCAAAATGTCTTTGCCAATGTTGTTGCAACAATATTTATTGAATTATATATTTTTTTCCGTTTAGAATAAATGCATAAAAAAAATTAAAGAATATGTTTCCTGTTTTTTGTTAGTGTGTCTGACAGGCTACGCCATTTTTAGGCAAAACCACTGCATTCCTGCTACRTTTCAGCTGTTTAKGTAGATGACAACAGCAAAGATTTTTGAATCCAGTTCTCAGTGTGRAGGTTTTTGGAAATGCCCTCATCATTTCAAGAGACATTATGACTTATGTAAAGAGGTGCGAGCTAGGGTTAAAGCCATTTTAGTCTGCGTTGGCGTGAGAAGCTCATCAAACGGCCAATAGCAGTGCACTGTTTGTGTGTGATCCATGCTCTCAGCTCATTTGTGCATGCACTAATACTTCCAGGAGGGTTTTATTTTTTAGCATGTAGCATTTCGCTAGACAGTTTGATGACAGAATTAATTTTCTTTCATCACCTGCAATATTTCCWAGAAAAGGGAACGTTTGAAACAGATGTGGATTTTTAGTCCAGAAAAAAACATAAAAAATGACTCCATAATTCCTTGTTAGCATAAGTAGCCTATGTTAGTCTTATCAATCAATCCAATGAAGAATTTTCTACTGAATTATTTTTTCAAAGTAAAAAGTGTGAGTTATTATTCACTAAGAGAAATGATAACATTGACTAGTAAAATAGGTCCAATGTTTTTAGATAATATATGTACACTTCATTAATCTATATTTTATTAACATGTCTATTATTTCTGTTATATTGAAACCATTTTCAGGATATAATTTAGTACACCTTTTATGATGAAGGACGGAAATGATGACTTCCAGTACTTTTTCTTAATAAATCGAGTGCATTAATCAGTGATCTGAAAGTATTTCTTTTAGTGCGTGCGCAAATGAGCTGACAATACAGATSGTGCTTCGGGGACAGATCGGGCAGTGACGTGCTGCTCGCCTTTTTCAACATATGGGACAAACATTTGTTTTTACTGTTTTGGATGTAGCTGTTTACATGTTCGAGACGGAAGGGAAATACATAAACTACAGCGCCACCTAGTAACCTGGCATAGAAACTATAGCGGATTCGATGAGTGCAGCAATACTGTGTGCTACTCAATGCTTTTGAGCTCTTGTTGCTGAAGTGCTGTGAGGAAAATCTATCCAAACTGGTTCAAACGGTTGAATATTTATTCCTCCATGTTAGCATGAACCTCTCTAGAATGACAGAAGCATCTTTTCAGGAACAAGATGACCTCAAGTTCTCGATGAAAAACTGGTTTTGTAGCAGCGAAGTGGAACAAAAAGTTCTCTGTGAGCCAGATTGCGTAGTCTGCTCATGGAGCTAAAGTATCACTAAAGGCAGACAGATTTTTCTACAGACCAGGGTAAAATTCCCCCGGGGGGCACAGAGCATGGAAACTGCTTTTCCTCACACAGCAAACGTATAAATCACCCTGTGACTTCATCACATGCATGAAGACGGAGATGTATTAGGCTGTCAAAGGAAGGAAAACAGGCCTGTCTGTTAAAAAAAATAAACRTCTGTGATGAAAGATGCACAAATGTTCTCCTCATGTCTGCCCAAATGAAGGATTGTTCAGGTTACACTGATAGGATAAGGATTAGGGACTGAAAMGTTTGACCCTTTAAGATAATATTGAGTTATTATTACTTTTTTGCATTTGTTTTTAAATAAAAACAAATTTGGCATTAACAAAATTGTACTTGTTTTTTCTAGCCACACTAACCTGACTTCAAGCAAGCAAGAAGAGTTGAGCAAATGAAAATCATGGTTAAAACAAGTAGTTCACAAGTTAAAAAATATAATTACAAATAAAAACTTTAAATTGAACTTTATGGTTTAGACCCTCTTGTTTGTAAAAAGTCCTTGAGCGAAATGATTTGAAAATTTTATCCCACAAAATGTTATTTCTGCTAGAATAAAAAAAAAAACACCAGAACTGAACCAATAAATGAGAGAAACCCCTGATGCCAATCAAATCTAACAGCCACATGGGTTTGCGTAACCTCTGACCTCCACCCATAATGCAGTGCGTACAGAAACCTGGCATGAAGCGAAGCTGGCTTCTGATTGTAGCTTCCGATTGGGGAAATGGCTAAACGTTGATTCCATCTAACTTTACACTACCGTGAGCTTCTTCAATCTGCTCTAGATTAAAAAGTAAAATACTTTGACTCGTCAAACATGGACTATATTATTCTACACAGATTGCAGAATATTTTAAAGCAAGTTTAAGATTTGTGAAGTCTCCATTTCATTTGTGCAACTTGAATAAAGGGTGATTGCTCTACATTTTATGCATCCCCCTACGAAGCTTGAGGAACTTTACAAAAATTATGTCGGTAAAAAAAAGTTACGAACTGACCAGGTGCAACACCACACAACAACAGCTACAGAAGCTGTAACATATTCTTTACGTGTCTTCCTCTGTCTGTCCATTTTCTTCTGTTTATCTGGGGTYGGGTTGAGGGGGCAGCAGCCTAAGCAGAGAGACCCAGACTTCCCTCTCCTCAGCCACTTGGGCCAGCTCGTCCAGGGGGAATCCCAAGGTGTTCCCAGGCTGAGAGACATAGTCCCTCCAGCGTGTCCTGGGTCTTCCTCTGAGTCTCCTCCCGGTGGGACGTGCCCGGAACACCTCAGCAGGGAGGCGTCCAGGAGGCATCCAAATAAGATGCCCGAGCCACCTCAACTGGCTCCTCTCGACGTGGAGGAGCAGCAGCTCTACTCTGAGTCCCTCCCTGATGACTGAGCTTCTCACCCTATCTTTAAGGCAGKGGTTCTAAACCTTTTTGACCCCAGGGCCCAATTTATTGAACATAAAGTGGCACGAGGCCCAATCAGACATTACCAGTGTAMAGATCAAAATGATAATTATTCTAAATCTTGGTTTAATTTTTATTGTATTTACATCATAACTAAACTATCATAACTAACATAACTAAATTAAATACACTTACAGTTTAAAAGTAAAACTCTTGTCAGATAATCGCAAGACATGATTATGACAAACACTTTTATATTGTAACCTGCCCATAACAATTATTTGAACAAATGCAAAGGTCAGTCAACAGACCACTCAGGCTTATCAACACTAATATATATATATATTTTTAACATAAATAATAACAAAAATAGACAATTCAAAAATTAAATTGTGGGCATAAAATAAATGTTAATGTTTCAAATAAAAAACTGTAAAAATAAATTTGATAAAGTACAAATGAAAATATAGTCTTCTTAAACTTTTGCAACCAGAAGCTGCTCTTCATATTAGTGACAAACTTTGGTGTTTTTTGATGAGTTACTTTCATTTTTGCTTCTACTTTTCATTTAAAATAAAGCTGTGTCCAAAACGACAGGCCGGGTCCTCCGGAGGACCCAGACTCCCCGGTCTCGGCAGGCCGGGTCCTTGGTAGACCGGGAAGACTGGAAAAAAAGAGGCTGTGGATTTGGACGGTCTAGCCTCCCCTCCTTACCCCGGCGTACGTCTTGTCACCTAGCAACTGTGACGACGTTAAACAAGCAAACTTAAATCAAAACTAGAAAAATATCAATACATTAGCATTATTAATATCACAAAACAATAAAATTAACTTAAAGGTATCATTTGAAGAACTAATTGACCCACTGTAGGTTCATGTTTATTTCGCGTTTTTTATGACGAAAAAATAATATTTAAAAACATGTCCATACAAATGATAAAAGTATTAGAATTACAACCGCTAATTTTTTTAAAATTTTTAAATCACCATATTTTTATTTAAAACGTATTCTTTTCTCTCGCTTCGTCCGCCATTACTAGCTTAAAAAAATCTCCGGTCGGGCCGCAATGCATTATGGGATATGCTGGGCCGGGAAGGATCCATCGGACCTGTCCTTCGATTCGGGGAAAAAGAAGGACGTATTTGTCGAACGCATCGGAGGAGTCTTCCGTTTTGGACGTCCTTCGTCGCGGCGCTGTGACATATGCGGCCGACAAATTCGACCTTCGGAGGACCCGTCCTGCCGTTTTGGACACAAAGTTTCCATTCTCAGCAGGTTTCTAAGGTTCTTCTTCTACATATTAAAAAAGTTGTTAAACATCTGAGTGGCGCACTACTGCTACTAGTGGTGAGAAAGTGTATTGCACCTTATTCAAACAATGCGGTCCCACGGCCCTCTGCGGCCCAAAGTTAAAAGCTGTTGTTCTTTTGAAGCCCTCAAAGTTGCGCTCGCGGCCCACAGTTGGGTCATGGCCCATGGGTTAAGAATCTCTGCTCTAAGGGAGAGCCCAGACACCCTGTAGAGGAAACTCATTTCGGCCGCTTGTATCTGCGATCTCATTCTTTCGGTCACTACCCAAAGCTCGTGACCACAGATGAGGGTAGGAACGTAGACCGACTGGTAAACTGAGAGCTTCACCTTCTGGCTCAGCTCCCGCTTCACCACGACAGACCGGTACAGCGCCCACATCACTGCAGATGCAGCACCAATCCGCCTGTTGATCTCCCGCTCCATTCTTCCCTCATTCGTGAACAAGGCCCGGAGATACTTAAACTCCTCCACTTGGGGCAGGACCTCCTCCCTGACCCGGAGAAGGCACCCTACCATTTTCCAGCTCAAGACTATGGTCTCAGATTCGGAGGCACTGATTCTCATCCTGGCCGCTTCACACTGCACACTGCTCCAGTGAGAGCTGGAGATCACGATCTGATGAAACCATTGCCGGTCTTCCTCATTGACAGAAGTTTAAGAAATGTATAGAGGGTTTAAAGAAATATCAAGATTAGCACACTGCCCTGATGGCGTTGGAAAACCAAACAGGGTGTCCAGGATGCTCTAATGCCCCTCTAGCTAAATGCCTGATGTTTAGAAATGAAACATGAACCCAGATCCTATCTTCAGCTTGTTCCGCCTTTCAAAGCTCAGCAACACAATCCATATTTTTTATTATTTTAGCTAAAAAAAAMAAACAAACTCACCAGGCTCCTGTGTACATACCTCCCCCCACTCCTTTAATCTGACAGGTGACAAACGGGACGCTGTGGAGAATAGCTGCAAGGTTCTTCATTGGACATTTCCCCCACTTTCCCAAAGAAAAGCTTAAGTTTAGATCATTTTGATGGCTGATTTGATTTTAAACTGGACTTTAAGCCATCTCTCACATTTACAGTTTTGATAAATCGTTTTAATATTAAGCCACAGATTGCTTCTCCCGCTCTCCGGTGCGAAACAGAATAAATTTCCTAATCTGTCAGCAGTAACAGGCTTACAGAGGGGACGGTATTATCCGTCAGCATGCTTCTAGGAGCAAAGAACCTTCTTTTATCATCTTGTTTCAGGAATAAATTTGTTTAGATGAACTGTTATGGCAAAAGGAACAACTCCATTGAGCATTAATGACATTTTATCTGTCACATATTGCTTTTTTATGTGCAGTTTGCCATCCAATATGAAAGCGGGTGAAGTTGAGGCTAAGGTGGATGCGGGCCCTCGTGTTTGAACAAACCAGGATTTTCTCACACATTCTTAGCGTGCTGAATTGTAGTCTGTTGTTGTTGCGAGCGACCCCGCCCGTCCCCGCTCTTCTTTTCCTTCGTGAGCAGCTGGGACGGATGTTCAAATCAATAGGTCCGAGCTGACGGTTCATTGTTTCCTCCTCTGTCCTCCTGCCTCACACAATCAGTCATGCACAGCTGTAATATAGAGACAGGCTGAATGTCAAACAATGGCTCAGTTTTTTTTCATTTTTTCCCTTTTTTTCAAAGAAAAAGCCGGTGTTGGTTTTAAGAAAAGAGGATGAAGAGCTCGAAGTCTTGCAGATGGCTTGGGCTTAATGATGAGCCTTTAGTTTGTCCTAAATGAACGTGTGAGAGTTGAGAATTTATCTGAAGGCTGGGAATTATTTCTCAATAACTCAATAAATTATGGTAGCTTTGGAAATATTTTGTTCAAATAAGAAGAAAACCTTTGATTTTTTTTAATATATTGTTTGTTTATTTTAGAATAACTTACTTACCATATAGACAGTATGGAGAAACATTTGTGCCACACTCAACTCTCCATGAAAACATTGGGCCTCGTGCAAGAACATGTTCGCATTCTTCTCCTAAATTTCTCTTACTTTTGTTCGTACAAAGGGTTCGTACGAACATGTCACGTCAGATTGTCACGTCAGATTCAACAAACTCTTCTATCTTCAGGAAAAGTGTGTAAATGAGCTGCGTAAATTCCACCTGTTTGTATCCAGCTGCTCGTGCACGCGAGAGGAGATTAGCATAATTACCACCCCAAAAACACCATATAAGGCTATGTTTCCTGCCTCAGATACAAGGAAGTGTTCATTCATGAAAATGACAGCGAAAATAAAAAAAATAAAAACTTTACGCGTTCAGAGATTGAAGTCCGTCTGTCAGAGATCCAGAAAAGAAAATCTGTCATTTTTAGCAGGTCAGCTGTGGAATAAAAAGAGCTGCTAAAAGTATAAACAACTGTGTTAAATCATTTTCATTTATTCAGAAGACACAGCGCTGCACACCGTACCCCCCCTCTCCCCCCCCGCGCTGCGGTGGTCTCAGATGCGGGTTTGAAATAAGCATTTTAAAATGTTTTCAAAATAAGTCTGGCACTTTGGAGAAAATCCAGGACTTGATCATATATCCCCTCTGGTCTGGGAACGTCTCAGAGTCCCCCAGGTCGAGCTGGAAGGTGTCGCAGGGGAGAGGGAGGTCTGGGTCTCTCTGCTGCTGCCCCCGTGACCCGATCCCGGATAAGCCGGCCGGGCAGACAATTTATATTGTTAGTCTAAATTATTACATTTAAAATTATAACTCTAATTCAAGCAGAATAGCCTATTGTCAACATAATTATGGAGTGTRATTTATTTTCAACTCAAAATATCTTCAAACTAACGAAATATAAAGTTATTAGTGAAGAAAACCCGTCTGGATAACAGCAGACTGACTGCTCGTAAAATATACSACAGGTCTGGACCACTCATGAATTTTGTTCGTATCTGAAAAAAATCTTAGAATACGAAAACATTGGTGAATGCCACAAATTCTCCTAAATCACTCGTACGCACAACTTAAGAACAAATCTGTGCGTACGAACGATTCTTGCATGAGGCCCATTAATAATGTGCTTATTAATTTGAGCAAAAATTATTGTGTCATGCATCGACTCAACTCTGCCTGCTTACCTGTTTAAGTTGGTGCAAAGTTTGGCAAGTTATTTAGCTAAATAATCAATATAATTAAATCACTCCTGTCTTTATTTACTGTTTCATGTTTTAACTAGTTAGAATTTAAGTTAAAGTTGTTTACAATCACATTACTAACAAATGTAAGTTTTAGTAAATTAACTTGATGAATTATTAATTTAATCATCCGATTTTTAGTAGTTAGTTCAGGTGTTGTTTGCAGTAAAACTAATGTGTATGTGCACATGTTGAGCAAACATTTTTATGTCATGCGTGACCTTAAAGTAGGGCACAAAATGTGGTGCAAGTTGTTTCAATTTATAATCAAATTACACACCTATTTACTTGCTGTTTTAGATTTCAATAATAACATTTCAACTGGTCACTTAGAACTAAAATTGAAGGTATTTACCATAGTTCCAATAAAAAAGTTTAAGATGTATTTAAATAGATATTTAATTAAATATATCTGGTGAATATGTGACCCATGCTGGCAAAATGAGTCACAATGAGTTCTTCAAAACTGAGTTTTTACCTTCAAATTCTCCATCCGAAAAGCTTCAAACTGGTATGTAATCAGTAAATATTCTCAGCATAAATAAATCTGATCACACTGTGTGGTTACTTTGTAGTTTTCATCGAGCTCTCTGCTCAGCTCGTATTTCAACATAGCTATAAAACCGGTTGGTCCGGTGCCCTGCTCCGTTGGGTTTTATGTTTGGAGTGGGACTGGTTTTGAGTAATGCAGTAAAACAGGCAGGTCCACAGGTTGTTTTTTTTTTTTGGACTCTGGCAGAAGTTTTTTTTAAAATATATTTTAAAAAACAAAACCAGATTCCATCAGTTTCTTTTCCGTTCTGGCCTGCTTTGCCATATGTCAGACCAGCTCTGCAGGCCACATCCAGACTTCTGACCCCCTGGGTCTCTTTTGCCATCTGCTCCCCGTCTTGTCCTGTTTGGTTCAGGTCCTTAATGTTCAACACATGTTTGAAGACGTCAGGAAGGTCCTCGCTGCCTGCTGAGGCTCCAAATATAGCTGCTGGATCCAGAGTGGCCTCCACAAATGGTTTAATATGTGGGGGGCCCTGAAATCCTGCGGTGGCACCAGAATCAGAAGTCAAAACAGATGAGAGTCAGCATGTGAGGTCCATCCATCCATCCATCCATCCATCCATCTATCCATCCATCCATCCATCCATCCATCCATC
>NW_013952474.1:931784-937967 GCF_001266775.1 Austrofundulus limnaeus
CCATCCATCCATCCATCCATCCATCCATCCATCCATCCATCCATCCATCCATCCATCCATCCATCCATCCATCCATCCATCCATCCATCCATCTTCAACAGCATTATACATTCCTAAAGGATCAGCTCTAAATTTGTTAATTTTTCTGGCAGCACCTAAAACTAAGGAAATAAGCAACAAAAATAATTTATGTTAGAAGAAGAGATAAAAAGAGTGACACTCCCACTCCCCCGCTGTGTGTTTACTTCACCAATAAACAAAAAAATTGCACAGGACTCCCACCTGCCCTAATTAGCATGAATTTGGATAAGACCCAGGCAAACTACACTGACACCATGCCCAGCCCAACCCCCCGCTGAGCCATTGCAGCTACAACAATCCAAAGACGCTTATCGGCTGCCAGGCGCTGTGCTGGCAAGAAATTTAATCAACGAATATGAATACATTTTTCTGTTGTTGTCCACTCTTTTTCTTCCTGGAGCTGCAGATGTCTTAATAGATCTGTAGAAAGGATGTTCTTTTTGTCAGAGGATGACAATATTTCTTAAATCCATTGTTCAAGTGGTGTGGAATGTGTCCTGCACAGGAACAAACAAGCTACATGAATAAATCCAGCTTTTTAAAAGCCTAAAATGAAAACAGCTAACAGTAAACGCCGTAGCTACATGTTCTTTATTTCTCACTTAATGAGCCGCTTCTTAATCAAACTTCCATTCAGTGCGTCTCGTGTCTCAGGCTATTAAAGCACAATTATGTCCTCACTGTGGAGGTTTGCTAATGAACCGGAATGTGTTCAGATATCTGGGCTCAGCAGAAACAGGACCAAATGTTTGGATTTTAGTGTCAAAATGAAGGAGGAGGTGGTTTGTAGCTTAAAAAAATTCACATTAAAATAAGTTCAGGGATTTATTATGGGTAAAAGACACACGCAAACAGGTTCACACAACTTCACACACATACAGAGAGTGTACGAGGACTCATCTGAGGCCCTTTGTGAGTTGATGTAACAGCAGGTGAAGAGGAGGCGATATGAGCCTCTCAGAAGGTTGATCAATGACCCATCCAGGGGCGGAGCTAGACTTTTATACCTATGGGGGTGAGTGCCACCCTGACTACGCCTCTGGCTCCACCCCTGCACCTGTCCTGGTTAGAAATGTACAAAATGATGATTCAAATTAGAAAATCATACATTTTCTGTAGAAATTCAGCCTGAAAACCGAAAGCTGAAAAGACTGAAATTAACTACATCAGCCAAAACAAAAACAAAAAAACTTGTAAAAACGAGAAAAAACAGTAGTGAAAGCTAAAATTACCAAATTTGTAGCTAAAAGTTCAGTTTAACAAAACTGAAGTTATATTAGCAAAACAGCAGCTAAAAGCTACATTTAGTAATACTAATACCAAAAACTTAAAAAGACAGCAGTAGTTAGAAACTAAATATAACTACAGACTATTAAAGTTACCAAAATTGTTGATGAAAGTTATCAACCAAAATATAAGACAGAAGCTAAAATTAGCTGAAAACTAAGTTCCATAGCTAAAAAGTAAAACAACCAGTGGCGGGCCGTGTATTTTACACCTACGCCTTCAATTGGGAGAGAACAGACCTGCTTTACGCGGAGAAGCGGGGGGTGTAACAACGCTGCTAACTGCGGAGTCCGCAGCGGAGAGCAGGGAGCGAGAGGCTGCCAGCTCTGAACATAAGTTTATAATAAAAAAAATCTATAAGACAGTCCTACAGGTCTGTGTGCAAAACAGGAGAAACCTGTCTAATTTACAGACAATCTGTACAATTTGACACAAAGTCACGACTACAAAAACCACCAAAACCACACAGAAACATAGAACAATATGCTGCTGCACCTCATACAGGAGTCTCAGCATCCCCACAGACAGGTGTTTCTGTGACCCACAGACAGGTGTTTCTGTGACCCACAGGCAGGTGTGTCTGTGACACACAGACAAGTGTTTCTGTGACCCACAGGCAGGTGTGTCTGTGACACACAGACAGGTGTGTCTGTGACACACAGACAGGTGTTTCTGTGACCCACAGACAGGTTTGTCTGTGACACACAGACAGGTGTTTCTGTGACACAGAGACAGGTGTTTCTGTGACACACAGACAAGTGTTTCTGTGACACACAGACAGGTGTTTGTGACACACAGACAGGTGTTTCTGTGACCCACAGACAGGTGTGTCTGTGACCCACAGACAGGTGTTTCTGTGACACACAGACAGGTGTTTCTGTGACACACAGACAGGTGTTTCTGTGACACACAGACAGGTGTGTCTGTGACACACAGACAGGTGTTTCTGTGACACACAGACAGGTGTTTCTGTGACACACAGACACGAAGTCTGAATGAAAGTCATCCCTGAAGCGACACAGTTAACAAGTTTTCTCAACTGCAGCCACAGCTGTGCCATACATTAACAACAGCATCAATACGGTTATATAATAAGCCCATAATCAAATAAAACATTTAAATAACATATATTTTACTCAACAAAACTTTTTATTGTCTGTTTAAAAACTCCATTCTATTCCTCAAGAAAAATCCGGCTCCTCTGTCATACAGGTCCTCCCGTTTACGTTTCAACAATAAGTCTTTTCCCATCACCACCATGAAGCTAACACTGAAAGTCCAGTCTGTTCTGTTCTGTATTTTTGTTACAAGTTTTAATTTTCTGTAACTCTGAGAATGTCCGCTCAGCATTTAGCTTGTAAGACGCTACAGAAATCTAGTTTCCCGGTTGTGACTCCTGCTCTCTGATCAGCCAATCAAACGATGAGAAAATGTTGACTCTGTTCGAGGCCAGCTCGCAGGTTCTGGTGTCTTCAACTCAGCACCTGATTGGTCAAAGCAACAGTCTCACTGACATGGTTTCACCCTCCAGGTAAGAAGGGGTTATCTGCGGAATCAAAGTGGGCGTGTCACAAGAGTGGGCGTGTCAAAAGCATAAACACTGTGGGCTACGAGGCCTACAAGACGGCATCCTTAGACCCTGCCTGACCTCTATACAGCCTGACCCTGACCCCAACACTAAGGTTAACCAGGAAAAATGTGACCCAAGTAGGGTTTTCCAGAAAAAGTGGTGCCGTACAGTAACGCCCCTTTTGTTCTTGTCCAATCAGGTGGTGTCGTGCAGTATCGCCTCTTTTTTGCTTGTCCAGTCAGGTGTGTCCCTTTAACAAAGTCYGTCAAATCAGGTGTGTCGCTTTGGAATCGCCTTTCCTTGTGACACACCCACTCGTCCGCACTCATCCGCAGAGACCCCTACTTGCTCCAGTATGGGAACAAATATTAGTCTTATGTATTTTGTACTCGTAAATCAGATACAACTCTATTTTACACACACACATTCCTATTTACATATCCAAAAGTTACAAATCTTAATCTACAAGTACAAAGTCTGATTTATGAGTACAAAATAAATAAGACTAATATTTGTTTCCATAGAAATGTGATTGGATAAAAGCTCTAAATAAATACAAGCTGCTGGACGCTGCGCAGCCAGGAGAAAAACTATGAAATGAAGAGAACAGATGATTCAAAAATAATGATAATATCCTTGCAAAATTATTATAAAAAATTTAAAATATTCTAAAATGTAGTGATTCTGATTGTGTTTAGGCCAGCAGAGAAGGCTTTGCTGGCCCTGACGGCACACCACTGAAAACAAAAAATAAAAGCTACATAACTAAAACTAACAGWACAGTAGATAGAAGCTAAAATAATGAAAAGAGTAGATATAGGCTAACACCTGTAAAACAGTAGCTAAAARCTACAGTTAAACAAAATTCATCTAAAAGCTAAATGAGCAAAACTGTACCTTAAAGCTGAAATTAATAAAATAATGGATAAAAGCGAACTCACAAAACCACCTAAAAGCTAAATATCAAACGAGGGTGTAACAGCTAAAATCAGCAAAATGTAGCTAAAAGTTAAAATAACAAGAGAAGCTGAAAATCTAAAACAAGCAAAATAGCAGCTGAAAGCAAAAAATGAAGCAACTATGAAATGTTTTTTAAAAAATCAGTTTTTCAAAAAAATTTAAAAGATTATTGTGATAATATTTATTACTTGTTTTACAAAATGAGTCAGAATTAGATATTTAATTTACTATTAAATAGTTAATTTACAATTTGAAATCAGTTTTAAGTCATTGGCAGGTAGACTGACTTGTTTCACCCTTTTATAGAAATCTGGGATCACTACTTTTATGGAAATACTGTATTTGTATTTCAGATTTTTTTTCCTTTTTGATTTAAAATGTATTTGTTTTTAATCATCAGGTCTGAGTTTACCCATGGGCCAGTTGTGGCCCCCGTGCCACCAGTTGATTAGCCCTGCTTAGACGGTTAAAGTGTAATTACCATTTTGTCTTTGTTGAGTGGAGCTAAGAACTTTATTTCTTACTAGAAAAGTACACGTTTGGTAACTCACAATGCATAAAACAGAATAAATGCAGACWTGAGAGGTGGATCCGTGACGTGACGCCTACCCGGCCCGTAGGACCCAGCCCCACCCATCAGACCTGGCTCTGTTTGCTCTTCACCATTCAGTCACCTCAGAACAGCAGATCCAGAAGGAGTCACGGCTGCAGAACTATTATTAGAAACCTCCTCAGAGCACCGGGGAGCGCCTCCCAAAACTTAAACCCACTGAACCGATTTATTCATTTCAAGGTGAAACCAGATGAATGCAGATCGTTTTTTTTTTTTTTTATGTATTCCAGGTGAAACCTCTGGTGATGCATCCATACAGGCACTCACAAAGTTATGAAGGAACTCCTCTTCTGTAATAAAATAAGTGAATTTGTGAGACTTTTACCCACRCAAAAGTCATTCAAGTCGATGTTTTGCTTGAAGTCTTAACAGACTGAGCTGAAAAACAGGGTAATAATTAAATGTTGGGTGTTAGAAGCTCCATAAGAGCAGGGTGTTTGTGAAGAGTGAAATGAAGTCATGTAAACGTTCATACCTCCTAACACAGGAATCCACAGCAGCTGCCAGTTTTCTCCCTAATGTGCTCCACAGCCAGAAGCAATTATTCTCAACGAGGTTACGAACGACTCAACGCCCCCCTGAGATGGGGGCCCAAACACTGAAACTCTATTAAATGGGGGGAGGACCGAACCACCGCTGTCAGTCTCTGGGAGCAAACTCTCTGGATTTCCCCCGACCATCTGGAAAATTTCAAGGCAAACTTGTTTTTTTTTTTAAACTCTCAATTAATAAAAAAAAACCTCCCACCAAGAATAAGTGACAAATGAACACGCTGTCTCCACTCCCTTGGGCAAATGAAATTGTTGGGGCGTTTAATATGAAATTTTCATGATTTGGGGGTAAAAATGTTTCTAATGATCAGATTTTTACAAGCATGTGTTGTGTGAGGTTTTTTCGCATCAGCGATTTTCAGGAAAAAAAGATCATTTAAAATATAATTGTGTACGACTAAAAAGCAGAATATTTGGTTGGATTTGTTCCTGTTGTGTCGAGCTGTATGAATTCAACAGACTAATAGCAACACGGCTGAATTTACTACATGCTGAGCTGTTATCTCTCTGCTGCCAGGCTTTAATGTCAGACATTAAAAGGCCCCCCTGAACAGATTCCATACTTCCATTAACATGAAAAATGGTTTTACTTTGTGGTTATAAAGTGTTCCTGGGTAAGATGTGGCTATCTACCCAGCTAGCCCCCAGTAGCTCTTGAAAGGTGTGGTTTATTAACATTTTTATTTTAAATAACCACTGAATATGTTTTTTAGCCAATGAATCGATCATTTACATTTGAACATTGACGATTAAAACAGTCTGAATAGACATTAAGTCAGTAAAATAATCTCCAGATGTGAACAGTCAGTGGGAGAACGATGGAATCAGAGACACTAAGTCCAAAGAGAAAAAAATGAAGTTCTCATTTCTTTTTATGACAAGAAAAATCTGAGAGGAGGAGAGCCGGCAAATCTAGTGTCATAAAGAGAAGACTGTATGAAAGTAAATACAGAGGGTTCACTGCATGCTGCAAGACACTCATTAGCCTCAAGAATAAAAAGGCTAGACTGGACTTTACTAAAAAACTTTTAAACAAAAGTCAGCAGAGTTCTGGAAGAACATTCTTTGGACAGATGAAACCAAGATCAACCTCTACCAGAATGATGGAAAGAGAAAAGTAT
>NW_013952474.1:938318-939870 GCF_001266775.1 Austrofundulus limnaeus
AAACTAGTCGTCGTTTCATACTACAGATGGACAATGACCCAAAACATTAAGCCAAAGCAACTGTTGAACTAGATATTTTCCTGGGTCTCTGAGATTCAGATAGGCTGGGGTGACGTACACACACTGTCTCCAGGTGATGTTGGCTGTGATTTTCCTGCCGTTTCTCTGAGAGCTCTTATAATTTGTTGTGGATGTCTTGTTTCAATATCTGGTGTGCAATAAATTCACTTAAAGCTATTTTTAACTTCCAGTACAATTTTCTCAGTTTAGCTGTTTTCAGACAAACAAACTCGACGAGATCAAATGTGAGCCAAAAATGTGAATCATAACGAAACTTTCAGAAAATTATAAGTGAACTAGTATCTTGAACTGACTAACTTTTGGGGTAAATCCCACTTAAGATAACCATAAAATGAGGGACTACAAATAAAGACTTCAAAGATGGCTGCCTCTCTACCAGTCAGAGACCCAGGAAAATGCCTAGTTCAACACAACCCAGGAGTTTATTAAAGCAAAGAAGTGGAATATTCTTGAATGACAAGTCAGTCACCTGATCTCAACCCAATTGAGCATTTCACTTATTAAAGACTAAACGTCAGACAGAAAGGCCCACAAACAAACAGCAACTGAGAACCACCACAGTGAAGGCCTGGCAGAGCATTAAAAAGGAGGAAACACAGCGTCTGGTGATGTCCATGAGTTCAAGACTTCAGGCAGTCATTGTCAACAAAGGCTTTTCAACTAACTACTAGAAACGAACATTTTTTTTACAATTATTTAATTTGTTCAATTACTTTTGGCCCAAACTTAAGAAAATATCTGTCTAAATAGACATGTACAATGTGTAAGTATCCGTATGTGTGTTTAATAGACACAATGAGGAGCCCAAAACAAACCACCCTTGTTATTTGAGCAGGGAGGAACTTACAGYAAGTATTCACAGATCCTACAGGTCGTGTGTCAAACAAAAGGTTTAAAAAAACTCCCAAACTGAAAGGTGTATTTTTTTTGTTGAAAACAAAAAATATTTGTTTAAAATAATTCGATCTAAACTTAATTCAAACAGGGAGATTATTACATCCTTCTCTGGGAACATAAAACTTTACCACACTCCTGATTTGAAACAAAGAGGCAGATCTTTCAGATTCTGTCTCCTGAACTGGCTCTTCTAGCTTTGCTTTAAAGTTCATCTTCCACTCGCTTTCTGTTGTGGCTTTCAGTAAATCCTTTTATTCTTTCAGAAGACATCCTACGTATAAAAGGATAAGGTGTAAAGATTAAAAGTTAACCAGTTCACTGTAATTAAAGCTATTTTTTAAAATCCATTAGGAAAAAGATCCTTTTCTTTAGTTTTTTTTCTCTGAAGTCAGAGTATTGTCGTCGACTCTCGCTTGTATAAATCTAATACAAAAGCTCAGCTCAGGCGTCTGCAGGCAGTAAGTTTAACCTTGAGCAGTGTTTGCTCAAAAGATTGATTTACTGCTTTGTTTTATTTACCAATCAATAAGACCAACAATTGTAGATTTTTTGTGTGTGTGTGTGTGTGTGTGTG
>NW_013952474.1:940375-941785 GCF_001266775.1 Austrofundulus limnaeus
GGGAGATTATTACATCCTTCTCTGGGAACATAAAACTTTACCACACTCCTGATTTGAAACAAAGAGGCAGATCTTTCAGATTCTGTCTCCTGAACTGGCTCTTCTAGCTTTGCTTTGATCCATGCTGCCATTTTGTTCACAAAGAGTCGGTTTCATGACCTTGAAAATAAAATTTAACCAAAATGAAAAAGCTCTTGCACCTGTTGTGGGAAAGAGTTTGAAAAATTGTTAACAGTTGATCTATCCAGATTAACAATAAATACGGTTTGTTTTAAAATTTAATTGTYACAGTTCTGTAAAAGAGAAGATGATGGGCTGATCAGCATTCACAAATTAGAAATGTTTAGTAGAAATGTGACAACCACAAACATTTTAATGGCTCTTTAAAACAAGGGATAGACCCAGTTGAGAGACATTCATCATTTTAAATCCTCTGTTTTTCCCCTAAGATGCAGAAACACATTTTCACTGGTTTTTCTAGAGWCAAAGAAGAACAGGCAAATGGGAGGAGCCCAAGAGTTGTTGTAGATGAGGAACATGAGCTCGAGAGGGAGGTGTGTGCGCGCTTGACAAGAAACATAATACAACCTTATGTTGTACGTCATGATTAACAGCCATGACAGTACATAGTGACGGTACATAATGACAGTACATAATGACGGTACATAACGATGGTACACAGTGACGTGACGGTACATAATGATGGTACACAGTGATGGTACACAATGACGGTACATAATGATGGTACACAGTGACGGTACACGGTCATGGTACATAGTGACGGTACATAATGACAGTACATAGTGACGGTACATAATGACAGTACATAATGATGGTACATAATGACAGTACATAGTGACGGTACATAATGACAGTACATAATGACGGTACATAACGACGGTACACAGTGACGGTACACAGTGACGGTACACGGTCATGGTACATAGTGACGGTACATAATGACAGTACATAGTGACGGTACATAATGACGGTACATAATGACAGTACATAGTGACGGTACATAATGACAGTACATAGTGACGGTACATAATGACGGTACATAATGACAGTACATAATGACGGTACATAATGATGGTACACAGTGACGGTACACAGTCATGGTACATAGTCACGGTACATAGTCATGGTACATAGTCATGGTTCTAAGCGATAAGTAGTGATGGTACAATCGGTGCGTACTGAGAGTTGTTAGAATCTGGCTGGTTGTTAAAATGGCTTGAGCACTACCAAAATGGTGTTATGCATCAGCGAGGACTTGTCTGTCTAGGGTCACTTTTAAAGCCCAGGAAGTCATCAGCAGATTAAACGCAGGTGGTGCAATTAGGGGCAGGAACCAAGCAGAAAGTGAACAGCAAAAAACCTCCAATCATCACATTGGGTATAATGTAC
>NW_013952474.1:941861-944797 GCF_001266775.1 Austrofundulus limnaeus
GCCTTTCATTTGGTTTATGATTTGTAATTTTATTGAAAACTGAATTTACTTCATAATAATAAAAAAATAATAAATTTAAATGATGGTACATAGTGATGGTATGCAGTGATGGTGCGTAGTGACATCAGAGACGACTTGTTAGAGACTTAGTRATGATAAAATAGTGATGAGATGTTAGTGACAATATGTAGTGATGGTGTAGCGACTTTACTGTTGGAACATACTGTAAGCAACAAGACTTTAGCAAAAAGATGCTAGAGTCTATACAAAATAACACTGTGCAGCGATGTTAGTGATGAGACATCAGCACCAAGACTGCTGTGGGTAGCAGCTGAATATGTGGGCTTTGACTCTGACCCTGGCTTCTGTGACACGGTTGAATAACGATGATCAGAGCAGCTCTCTGTAATTAAATGATGAAGGTACTGATTTAACTGACGTTCTACACGCTTGTTCACTGTTATTCTTCTAAAAAAACAAAAACAAACTCAGTGTCATGAGGTAATTTATATTTGCAGTTTATATGTTGACCTTCGGCTTCAAAGGTTCCTGAATGTTATAGGACAGGGTGTGTGTCTGTGTGTGTGTGTGTGTGTGCACAAACTGAGCTCCTCAGATTCTTACCAGCTGGGCTCTTTGCAGGAAACACACGCCCCACCGTTACTCCCAACTCGCTCTTCGCTTTCCTCTTTCCTCTCAGCCGGGGGTGACGCTGCTAGAGTTTAAAAGAGGAATCAGAGGAAAAGGAAGAAATAAGGAAATACGAGCGTTGCAGGGAGCAGAGCTCTGAACATCCTGGAAGCCAGCTTCCTTTTTCTAAAAATCAACTGAAGCCTTGAAATCTCAGACTTCCTAATAGGAATGGAATTTAGGATGTGCTGAAATACTCTCTCTCTCTTAAGAAAACTGTAGACTTTGCCCTACTTTACCATGATGCCCCTAGCTAAATTATCAATAAGCTGGACATAATTAGAACTTATTTGTGTTTCTTGACCAAAATTAATATTTTATTTCATTGGATTTATCGTCCACTGTCCACAACATTTCAATGATATTGTTCAGTTTTACTCATTTGGTATTAAATACAAATATTGATTTTTTTAAATTCCTTTTATTAATATCAACAGTTTGAAAATGGAAAACCATAGTTTTACATATAAAACACNTACAAATATTGATTTTTTTAAATTCCTTTTATTAATATCAACAGTTTGAAAATGGAAAACCATAGTTTTACATATAAAACACTGTGTCCTAATTTTTTTGTTGCCTGGAAAAGATYGTTTATGACGAGTCAGCAGTTAAAAATCAAAGTGAATGAATCACATTTAAGTGATTTAATAGACTGGATGGTGTTTTGGACGACTGATCAGAGGTCTTAGTCAGCGTATAAAATAATTTCACCTGCTCGTCTAAGCGTGAAAGAAAATCTATATACATGGTTCTTTTCACACGGCTGTTGGCTTCATACTCCTGTATCCAGAATATTAAAGGGAACTCTGACTAGTGAACATTAGACATTATTAGTTAAAYGTTTACTTCAACTRTGAAAATGAAACAGTAAATTTACTGAAGGCACTTTAGTTTTCATAAATTAAAATATTTTGTCCCATGGACACCATGTTATTTACACTGCAAAGCATTCTGGGTAAATGATGTATGCTCGCTCTGGTGAGAGCACTATCCAGCTTGAATGTTAATTTTGGACAATGCTGATGTTTTAAATGAAATCAGAACATAAATTTTTAGAGGAGAATGTATAAATAAATGACAGACAGTAACTGAAAACGATGGAGGACAACAGACCTGCTTCATAAGGCTCATCTGTAGAAGAGTTGCAATAAGCATTTAATCAATTGATAGCAAGATAAATAAAATTGGGTCGATAATTTGCATTTACCTGCTTGTTTGTTTTCTTCGTGTCTCCCTCTTTTCTACTTCTTAGCGTAGAGTGGAGTGAACTCTGGTGTCAGGTATTTGTCAGGCGCCAGAGGAGCATCTTCAGTTTTCCAACACTTTCTTTCAGCTGGTGATGCCTCAGCTGTTGTTGTTTTTTAATAACATGTAAACTTTGTAAGCAGCATGCAGGTGACCACAATTACTTCATGAAGACAAAGGGAGACACAAAGAATAAATTACGTTGGCTTGGATAGAGGTGTAGCCTGGTAAAAACCAGCCCCTTGTTTTATGCTTTGCTTCGTACAGAGGGTCTGGACCCTCAGCTATAGAGAAACGATTGTTTGCTGGAGGCATGGACTCTATGTTTGGCTGTGACGTATGCAGTGCACCAGCTTTACCGCGTAGGAAGCTAATCTTAGTAGCTAACTGGAAACTGACATGACGCTGAAGCTAAGATCGCCTTGCCCACTCGCCCACCTCCRACAAATAAACACATAATGGCGGCGATAGTGAAACCCAAGGCCTTACCTTATACATTTAAGAGGCATTTTTTCCTTATGAACCATCTTTAAGGCTAGAAACAGAGACGGCTCTTGGCATAGTCGAACTAGGCGGTCGCCTAGAGCGCCATCTACTGGAGGGGGCACCGAACTGCAGAAGAAAAAAGTAATTATTTGTAATCCCTGTTTTTAACTCTGCCCTTTCAATTAGCTTTGTCTTAAAAAAACTATAATGAAGTATTACAGGAAAAATAAACTACTCTACCCATTAAACACCCCCCACCCCAATGCAGCAAACGCTCCCACCCTCTCTCACCTTTGATTGATGTTGCACTGACTCGTCCTGCTCTGACACTCTGACGGGGGAGAGGCTAGTGCCTCTCAGGTAGCGGTTCATGTTGACAAACTTAATAACAAGTCCGTATTTTGTTGTCCCATACATGTCAACCTCTTCGGACGTACCTGCATAAAAAGCCTCAAAAGTCTGTAAATTTTGCAAAAAATCCATACAACTCGCACCTGGGTGCGGCGGGGGGG
>NW_013952474.1:944891-951571 GCF_001266775.1 Austrofundulus limnaeus
GAGCTAGAGCCAGCACTGGCTAGAAATTTTTCAAATGAGTCGTACATCAGGTCTGTGAAATTATTTGCGGGAAATCAATGTGTAATCAACAGTAAGCCCAAATCTATCGCAATCAGAAGAACAATGGGGCACAAAGTCATGTATTTTAATTTCATCTTAGCCTACACAACAAGTTAAATGCTTTGCGAAGATGGGTTCAGTGTTGGCTAGTCATAACAAAGACTAGTCCTACATTTAAAGAAAAACAACATATATCTACAAACAAAACACAAAATCAAGCTCAACTACCTTCATGCACTAAGTCTTGGATTTAACCATTAAGTTTACAAAGCTGTTATGACAAAAAATGTAACATTTGCAGTTACCTTTGTACAGACGAACATGGTAGTTACCATCGATCGAGGTAAAGAGGGTTCCGCTCCTTCAGGTAAGGGGCGTTTCACTTTGGGACAAAATGCGACCACCGATTGGTCAGTTGCTGACAAACCCACATGAGACAAATTTAATTTAWTTAAGAAGACTTGTCAACACAGACTGAATGGACTGACGGATTCGTTGAAATTCTACCRAAAAATCCAAGTCAGTGGGAGAACTCCTTTTCCACTAGTGCCACTTAGTGTWCTGTCGGAACGGGTCGGACCGGTTGGTTTTCCATTGATGTTCCAGTCTGGTTCCAATGGGTGTGTTTTGGGCAGTTGGTGGAGGTGGTTTTTAGGTATTTTGAATAAAAATTAATGGGCAAAATGAGAGATGGAAACACATTTGATGAATAACTTTTGAAATTTTAAACATTTGCAAAAATTTAGCCAATCGTGATGAACAATGTACTGACGTCACATTTTGGTGTCAGCTGGGGCCGGTTGGAACCACAATGAAGTAGATACTAAAAAAGTGCCGGTTCCATGGATCTGGCCTAATGGAAATGGCTTRGAACCKTACCGAACCGTACCGACACTACMCTAAGTGGCACTAGTGGAAAAGGGGCRTAGACGGAGCAGAGAAGGGAAACTAGAAATGAGCCGAACTGTGTAGGATATCAATGGCCAGGCTAGGATAGAGGAGATTTGAAGCAGTTTTACAGTATCAGCAAATGTTGTTTTCACAATCTCTGGTCCAGGTCAGTTTGTAACTTTTGAGACATGCACTTATTTAATAAAAGAGACTGTCCGGTTGTCTTCTGTCTCCTGCATGTTCTCCTGCTGGTCACACATGAASGGCTGTAAGCTTTGTTGCCAAGCCAGTCACTTGTTTTTCTATTAATAAAGTTGTTGTTTTTTTTGAGCTTCTCTTACCTATTCACATGAATCCTGCCTTCACTGATCGTCACACTTGCATGTGGTCGAGAAGAGCAAAAATAACTGAAAAGTGAAAACGGAGCCCTAATTATCTCTGAAGCTTTGGTTTTAAAGCTCTTATAGAAACAGCCTGAATATGTCATCTTTTCATGCTTTCGTTGTTTTTGTACACACATTTGGTGTACACGCACAGGATGTGCTGCAGTGCTGCTTTGTGGAAGATCCAGTTCAGTGCAGGATTAATTATAAAGAATAAAACAAGAAGAAATCGTCACATCGTGAGTTTGAACGAGACAACAGGGCAGTTTGTTATCAAAGCTCAAACCCTGAACAGGCGTGACTCACTGACTGCAGCAGAAAAGCCCCAAAATGACAGCGAGTTCTCCTGACTTCACTTTTATGAGTCGGATATAATTTTTCTGCACTGGTAGAGACCCAGAAATGTCATATCTGTGATGGGTTTTATAGACGAATAATCTTTGCAAATTCTGAGTCTGCAGACTTCAGCGGCTGAGTGTGTTTTTTTCTTTTGCGCCATAGATTTGCTTGTCACATTGTGTAAACATGACGTGCTCCTCTCCTCGAACACAGTCATTTCTGCTCTGTGCACACRTAGAAACACGCACACACACACACTCTTTGCCCTCTGGTTATTGGAAACAATGTCAGTGGAAGGACCTGRGGTGTTTGTGTGGATCCATTTTATTGAAACGCTCCCAAAGTATTCACTGGAGGTACGTGTACGACTGATTACCTTTTGTAGTCGCCCTGGTTCAATATGGCTGCCCCAGCTATCAGGGCTGCACAGACAGGTGATGAAGGACACGGTGAGGAAAATGACCTGTGCTGAAGGGTCTGTTCCTCCATGAAGCCATGGCCATCTTGAAAAGGAATCTCAAATAAGTTTTATGTTTTCAGCTTCTAAACAGGCAGTTTGTGCTGATGATGTTGATTGCTGCATTTTTAGACACTTGATTTCTTACTATTTTGACCAGTTAAAGGTTTAAATAATGGGACAAAAGAATCCCTTGTTTTATTTTGTAGAGAGGACAGAAAATATCTTTAATTCCTACTAAAAAAAGACCTGAGCGAAGAACTGAAGAGGAAGAGAAACATAAATTAGACTTTATCAGAGCTGTCATTTTTAATAAACACTGAAAGAACAAGATCTTGCCTCCACATGAGTCTCCTAATGATGAAAGCAGCTTCTGGTTCTTTGTGGTTTCATTTCGTCCTGTTTGTTGCTTTTTGTCGTTTCGGGCAGTTGGCTTTTCTCTTCCAGGCAAAGATTAGCTGTTTAACAAAAGACAAACTGAATATCTGTCACATCCAGAGTCGACAGGCGGCTCTTTTTTCTAACAGATCAGGATTAAATCAGTCCGCCTCAGCGCCATCACCGCTCCAGACTCTGAGGATATTAGCTGAAATCCAGCAGATCAGCTGAGTCACTGACAGAACAGGTGCTATGGAGGAGTTTATCTTCCTACAAGTTCAYCTGTTTTAGCGGCTTTTACAGCCGTAGCTTGGGTTTCTGGAGTTTTTCACAAAATGTCAGAAAAGCTTGATTTTACTACTGAGTAAAACTGTTTCCCTAATTTAAGGACACCAAGCTAAAGGACATCACGTGGGTTAATGTTACAAAAACTGATGACTTCAGTTTTACTTTTCTTAGGTTCAGAAAGTTTAGTTTCAACCAGGTTTTAATGTCATTTAGACAACTGAAGAGTGGTTCTAGTGGAGTGATTTTGTCTAACTGAATGGACATAAAAACCTGGATATCATCAGTGAATTAGTAGCCAAAACCAGCCCCTTGTTCTCCGCTTTGCTTCGTACGAGGGTCTGGACTCTCGGCTTCCTGGAGGCGTGGCCTCTCTTGAAGTTTAAAATGAYTGGATCTGATTTACCCAATCTCTAACGGTTGACTAGCTTCACTGTGGAGGAGGCTAAGCTAAGAAGCTAACCGGAAATTGCTTGTGTGCGTTGTAAACAACCGTCGCCTACTGAGAGGAGAGATGTACCGAGCCAAACGAGACGACTGTAAATGAGAGCTGCTGCTTTGTCAGACAAATTTAATTTAATTTAGAAACCTTATCAACACAGACTGTCTTCATTCACTTCCTCCACTGCCATTAAACTACAAGCAGACACTGTGCAGAAAATTGACGTCGTTCAAAATCTCCTCCTTCTGTTCTCTGATTGGCCCGACTGAAATGCTCCCAGAGAAAACCTTGTCTATGGGAGAAATCCCAGATGGAGCAGTCAAGAGAAACTAGAATTGAGCATAGCTGCATATGAAGACAAGGGCCAGGCTAGTGAATTAGTAAAAAAAGTTGTATACTTTCTGAAAATGGACCCCAAAGGCAACCTATAAAAATTAAAAGGGGGTGGACCTAAAATGAACCCTTGAGGGACCCCACAAGTCAGAGGAGCTGCTGAAAAAGAGCATTCACCTGGTGTACAGAAAAACTCCTGTTAGTCATATAAGATTTAAACAAAGATAAAACTGTACCTTTGATACCAATCAGCTGCTCAAGACRTGACAACAATATTATGGCCCACTTTGTCAAAGGCAGCAGAAAGGTCTAAAAGTACAAAAACAGCAGAGCTTCCTGAATCARCAGTTAAAAGAAGATCATTAAAAACTCTTAAAGGGGCTGTTTCTGTGCTGTGGCCTGATTTTAAAAAAATTCATCAATGTTGTTGACAGTTAAAAAACCTTGGAGCTGAACAAAAATAACTTTCTCTGAAACTTTCAACAAAAACAGTAGCTTAGATATCGGTCTGTAGTTTGAGAGCACTGTTGGGTCTAGGCTTTTCTTTATGAGAGGCTGCAGTTAATAATTCCTGTTTCAGTCATTCAGCATCCCCCTTCATTTTTACAGAAAAAGACATTTTCTGTAGTTTAATTCTGTGCTGACTGCAGATCCCAGCTGTGACAAAGATACAGTAACTTCWGTAATTTAATCAACACACAACAGGTCTTATACAAATAACCTACAAGCTATGTGTGTTATAYGCAACTAGAAGGTTGGTCATGTTGTTAGAGATGGCAGATATTTAAAGGTCTTCACTAGGGATGTTTCTTTAATAAAGCTGAAAATTTTAAAGGTGAAAAACACTAAGGAATTTTTCTGGCGTTTTATGCATTCATGCTTGTAAATGATCCACTCACAGAAAATGTGCATCTCTTCACTCCTAGCTGCTTTTATACAAAGCAATATATTTATTTTAAATGAAGCTCCTGAATGCAGAGTTATATTGAAGGTCGGAGTAAAGCAGTGATTAATGTGTTGTTTGTCATTAACCAAGCAACGCATTTTTTGAAAYTAGGTTTTAAAATGAGGAAATAAACTGCATTGTCTGCTGTAAGAGGATGTTTGGTGCAATGATTATGAACTCAGATGTGTCTAAAATCTTTCAACAGCTGGCTCCCCCCGTCCATCACAGGCATCTTCTGTTTAAATTAGACTAGCATACTTTTYCCACCCGACTTGTTGCTTGTGTGTTGGAGTTTTCTCCCCAGTAGATGGGAGGGTTTCCTGTGCCTTCGGGTTTGGGGGACGGGCTCTGACAGACAGCAGTTCAGAGTAYCCCACCTTCTTGGAGTCCTTAGTGGGGGTGCTGGAAGGTGGTCYAGTTGGGGGCTCCTTTATTCTACTGGGGGACTTCAGTGCTCACATGGGTAACGACAGCGTGTCTTCAAGAGGCGTCATTGAGAGCAACGGCCTCTGTACCTGAGCGGTGTTCTGTTGTTGGTCAGTTTGTCCATCATGACACCATGCTCAAACATAAGAGTGTCCATAAGTTTACCTTTTTAACGACATTAGCTTAGCTTAGCTAAGGGGCTCTCAAGTCTCACACATCGACTGTGAGACACATGCACTTTATGACGTGCACACACCACAGTTTGTATTTCTCACACTAAAACACAGCGCACATTTTGAAGAGGAACCAGCGTGCAGCTCAGTGTTTCCCTCACCGGCAGGACTGGACCGTAACCAGCAGGAGTTGGGGGAGGTTTGAATGAACCGCCCACATTGCCTGTCTTTATTCCTGCACTGGGACTCCTGTACTGGTGTGGGCTTCAGAGCCGAGACTCACTCCTGCCGGTCATACAGAACCTGTTCGTCGCGCGTCGTTGTAAAAAGAAATAGGAGTGTGAGATGCAACTCCAGCTCAGRCTGATCATTTCCACCTGCTGAGCGCACATATGTTGCTTTTTTTCAACATTTAAAAACAGGATACCCTCTGTTCTCACAGGGATGCGCTGCACACMGAACATCACATACAAACGACTCAAGCATAGTGATAAAGGTTAGCTTRTAATGCAGATTTGCTCAGGTTAGCTTATAGTAGGGCTGGGCGATATGGCTTAAAAATRAGTGTTTCACTAGCAAGGACCACACCTCAAAGATAAACATTTAAAGATGTATTGCATTATTTTTGAAGCAGCTATAATTCACGGTGGCAAAACATGAAACTGCTACTGTGCAYGTTACTCAACAGGTTGTCTGTCGAAAGCTCACTAAAGAGTGAGTTAGTTGATGTCATCAACCTACYTAGCTGCGCTGGGAGAGGTCAAGAGGCTAAGGCCTTTTCTCTTCCTACATCCCCCAGTGAGGCATTTTGGTGATTTTCACCTCATGCCTCCCTGCTTAACTGGCAACGCTGATTGGACTCACCTGTGAGGAACTGGCTCATCAGTYACTGGCTTTATAAGGAGGACCTGAGGATCAACTCTTCGCTGGAGCATCATACCGTTTTTGGTAATGAACTCAGCCTGTGAACGCTTTCTAGAATCTTAGTTATATTAACCCTCGTGTTTTTTCCATGTATTGCCTGTTTGCAGATATTAAGAATCATCTTGGAAATCTCTGGATCCCGGTCACATCAACCTGCCAAGTCCTGAGCCACTCACCTGTCCATGCATTGCCTCCTCGCCTCCATTTCACCTGTAAATAAATCACTCACCTGTAAATACTCACCTTGGAACTGGACCTGCTCCTCTGCGCCAAACCTAAAATCCTCACCCGTAAGCAAGAACACATTCTACTGCCAAAACCTACTTCCTGGGTTCACCTGCCTGTTCATTCACCTCTACAACTTCTCCGTTTTCAGGTCCCACTCCCCCCCTGCTCCTGTGTAAATAAAGACATTAATATTTTTAGATCTCAGCCTCTGCCTCAGTTTGTCTTCTGGTATTTGCTCACTTTGACTCACCTGTCGTAATTGTGATACCCAGAATGATGTGYGGAGTTCATTGAAATTACCAACATTCTACCAGACAAATTTTTCATATATATAGAAAATGTGTGTAAATAAACATATTTTTTATTGTTTTCAATTGAAATTATTGAAATTTTATGAGTTGGTTGATCATAATAT
>NW_013952474.1:952276-965079 GCF_001266775.1 Austrofundulus limnaeus
GTTACGTATAAAGCTCATAAAAATGTATTGACTCTACATATTCAATTAAATTTTGTTAAGAGAGTAAGTAATTATAACCTTAAGGGTATAGAGATATTTGTAAAGCCCAAAATCCAAACAGATTTGAAGGACAGATGTACTTCAGTCAAAGGAATAAGGTTGTGGAACCATCTGGAAAGTGATTATAAAACTGCTGGCTCAATAAATTTATTTAAGAGAATGATAAAAGTTAGATCGTTGAGGAGATATGAATTTGTATAATGTGCATTCATAAGAACCGTTGTTCAAGAAGGAGTTAAAGTTTTTGTTATGTTTTGTTATTTGAAGACTATTATTGTTTCAATTTTTTATTTTTGAAAAAGGGGCAGATATCAATAAGAATATTTTTCTTCATTCTGCTACCTTTCATTTTATTTGTGTTGTATTATTTGTAGTATGTATGGCATTTGTTTTGTTTTTAAATTAAATGAATTTAAAAAAGAAACTGATCACRTCTATTGTTATTGAATTATTGCCCAGCCTTAGTTTATGCATCTTAGTTCAGGTTAGCTTATAGGCTGTCATAGATGTCAACTCCTTCGGATGTTTACCTGTRTAATGAGCCTCCAAAATTCRTAAGTTTTGAAAAAAAAATCCATATTAATCCCATGTGAGTTGATCGTGGGGGGTGGGGGGTGGGGCTGTTGGCTGCTGCAATGTCAGGAGGAAACGAGGACAGAAGAACCACGTGTAAATTTAATTCACCATACCAATTTGTTTGATTTCTGACAAGAATGATATAAAAAAGCACATCCATACAAATGACAAAAGCATTAACAATACAAAACGAAAGCAAAAAATTATCTCCGGTTGCCCCGAAATGCATCATGGGATAGGCTGGGCCGAGAAAGATCCACTGGACCTGTCCCACAAATCGGGGCTAAAGGAGAGCACATTTGTGGGCCACATCGGAGGAGTCTTCAGATTTGGACAGCCTCTGGCAGAGATGTAAGCGGATGACAAATTTGTCCTTCAGAAGACGCAGCCCCTGAATTTGGACACATTGATGGTGTGTTTTAGATTAGTATATTTCATTTTTGTCTTAATTTAGAGTGTCTTAGTGTGTCCTACCACAGTTTATCTTTTAGTTTATCATTTTTTAAGCATATTTTATCTTAATTCAGATTAGAATAATGTATTTTAGTTTACCGTATTTTAGGAGCTCTGGGTACTCAATAAAATATCCTGTACTTTGAGCCAAGTGTTGTTCTGTTGCTTGTGTTGCAGATATCTAAGCACGCCTCTGTAACCATCAATGAAAGCAGCCACCTTCCTCTGACCTATAAAACTGTGGCCGAGTGTTTGCAGAGGTGCCAGATGTGGGCAGGTGTTGTCATAGTTGTGTTATTTGCCCCTGAGCAGGTGGTTATAGGCAGAACAGTGGCGGGTTCTGTTCTGAGATGGTTCTGTTGATGCGAGTGGACGGAGTGTCGCTGCGAGGCATGCTGGTCTCCACAGCCGGCTGTCACGTTCTGTCACACTCACCCCACACTGAAAAACCAGCTCGTTGTTCTGGTTCATATGAAAATCTCAGACAATTTTACGGTGAATTCAAAGTGTGGAGGCTTGGTTGGATTWCTTATTAAATCTGTGCAGAAAATTTAAACCCTTTGAGTTTTTTTATTTCATTTCTTTCTACATGTCACTATGTCAGCATCACAATGTTTTTACCTGCTTTTATTTTACCTGCAGTTTGTTGTTGCATGTTTTGAGCCATTTTAATATCAAAAGGTTTGGCTCGTTCAGGAGWTGAGGGCTAAGACTTTTGTTTATGTTGCTTTTCCCCACTTTTATCCACCCAAATCTCTTTCATTTCATTAAACTGATCTCCTTAAAATCTTCAGGAAAATACTTTTTTCTACTTCTGCTACTTTTTGTTATTTTAGCCTATAGCCTTTTTCTGCTTTTACCTAGGGGAGACYGGGGACAGAAGCAACAAGGGACGGTTGCAACATGTCATTTTTCTCCAAACAGAAAGAAGCTGGATGTCCTTTTCAGGGGTGCCACCGAGCCATTGGTTCAGATATGTTGACGACACCTGGGTTAAAATTAAAGCCCAGGAAGTCCAACATTTCACTGATCACATCAACTCTGTGGATGAATATATTAAGTTCACACGAGAGGATGTAAAAAAYGGCAGGTTGGCGTTCCTGGATTGCGATGTCTCGGTTTCGGATGGAGRACGGTTGGAAACTGGCGTGTATCGTAAGCCCACCCACACAGACCAATATTTGCATTTTGACTCCCACCACCCACTGGAACACAAGTTAGGAGTGATCAGGACTCTGTACCACAGAGCAGACAGTGTCCCTACAAACCCAGGAGCCAGGCAGAAAGAGAAATCACACACACGACAGGCCCTGGAGCAGTGTGGTTATCCTGACTGGGCTTTCCTGAAAGYAGACAGGAAACACAGACAGGATTCCATGCAACCTTCAGGTGAMAATGAAGACCCCAAACCCAGACCCAAACCAGTGGTTATTCCGTATGTTGCGGGTGTTTCGGAGAAACTGAGACGTTTATTTTCTAAACATGATGTCCCAGTGGCTTTCAAACCCCAAAACACATTACGGCAAAGGCTGGTTCACCCCAAAGATCCGGTGCTCCGGCACAAACAGAGCAATGTTGTATATGCTGTTAAGTGCCAGGAGGACTGYGATCAGTTGTACATTGGGGAAACAAAGCAGCCACTGTTCAAAAGAATGTCCCAACACAGACGAGCTACATCTAATGGCCAGAACTCTGCAGTTTTCACTCATTTACAGGCCAGCGGTCACTCTTTCAGAGATGAGGATGTTCTCATTCTTGATAGAGAGGAACGTTGGTTTGAGAGAGGAGTAAAAGAAGCCATTTTTGTGAAGAAAGACCGTCCATCATTAAACAGAGGTGGAGGCCTCTGTTTTCAGTTGTCCCCCTCCTACAGCGCTGCCATTGGCAGTATCACTCCACCCCAGTTAAAAATATGTATTAATTAGGTGTGAATGATAGTCATGTGATGTGAGTATCAGTCACATGGAGGCAGGACTCAAAAGCCTGAATTTTGCCTGAAACTCAGACTGAAGAAGTCTCTTGGAGGAGAGACGAAACGTTTCATTAAAGAAGAACCCGTCCAGAGGACCTATACAATTTTTTTTCCTTTTGATTTTTTACCTGGATTACTGAGATGCATCAGGACATTTAAGTGTTGTGCTTCCTTTTAGCTTTTAGCCAATGTTCTACTTCTCGTAAAGTGTTTGGCTGTTTTGTTTTTCAGCTAGCTTTCTGCTTTTCTTAGCTTTAGCAACTTAATTTTATCTTCTTCTGCAGATTTCAGCTGTTGTTTATCCCTTTTTAAGGTTTTTCTMTTTCAGATGCTTTCACCACAATTATGAAAACCCTTTTTTTATCTTTATCTTAGTCTTCTTCACTTTTGTCCACATGAGCTGCTGCTTCACTCCAGTGTAGCCTTTTAAGCAATAAGAGAAAATAYAACCAAAGATTAAAAAGCTGAATATTCATGAAAGGATTTGTATTTTTACATAAAACCCATGGCAACTTTTTATATTTTCCTCGTCTTCCTGGAAGTCTGTGGTCTTTTTCTTTTGGATAAGAAAACCGAGAAGCCGCCTGAAGCCGCTGATTGCTTCCTGGTCTCCAGCTGATTGAATAAAACACGAGTCGTGTTTCGCAGCTTCCTTTTGTCTCTTCGGCTGAAGTGTCGCGGGGTGCCACAGATCTAATGAACGGTGGCGTATTCCCGCAGGAAGCTGAAAACGATTTCTCACTGAGCCGTTCTGTAGACACTGAAACCCTGAAAGCACCACTTTTTTTCTTCCTTTGTATTCATTTTATCAGATTAGATTGGATTTGGGGCAACATGCTGCTTTGTTGCACCACAAGAACATTGAGTAATCTGTTTTGTAGTTATTATTGAGTTTTTGGTGTCTGGATAAATTAAAAGGATTTTTTAAAAAAATATTAAAATGCACATTTAGATTAAAAAGCAGCTGTTGTATAAAGTCATCACTTACAGGAGGAGGGACATGAAGGCCTCAGGGTGTCAGCRGAGCTCTTTAATTCAGACTATCAATCTGGTTCTCAGCAGTTTATAACCCCCAAGCCACTGACGTTTACAATATGGAACAAAGCTGTCACGTCTAATTAAAGAAATTATGGGAATAACTTGCGAGGCTCAGTCAGCGTGTCGCACACACACACACGTATTAAAGTCTGATGACGGTCTCCGTCAGGATTAATCCCAGTGTCGGAGCTTAATGTCGCTGCTGCCTGCGGCAATCTGAGGAGCAACAAACGGCTCTAATGTGGTCTGACTGAGGCGACTCGTTTAGTAACTGATGATAAACAAAAGCTAGAATCATCAGAGTTTAATGAGCTTCAGATTAGGAGAAAAATAAACTCTGATGTTGAAGGAGTTGAGAATGAAAGGATTTTATAACTCTGGATTAAAGTGCAGTTTCATCCATTCATCCACCCACCATTCCGTTCATTCCACCACCACCTCCAGCTCTTCTGGAAGGACTCCAAGGACCAGACCAGCTGAGAGTCTCTCCAGAGTGTCCTCGGTCTCTGCCCAGTTGGTCATGTCCAGAAGGTCCTTCATGGGGTCCTCCAGATGAAGCCCCTCAGCTGGTTCCTCTGGACGTGGAGCAGCTGGTTCCTCTGGACGTGGAGCAGCAGCTCTACTCTGAGTCTCTCCTGGAGAACTGAACTCCTCAGACTGTCTCTGAAGGAGAGTCCAGCTACCCTGCAGAGAAAACTGAAACTGATTTAGACCTCCTGGATCTAAGATCTGGTTCTAGAGTTTATGACCACAGGTGAGGGTTGGAACGTAGAATAAATGGTGAACACAAAGCTTCTCCTTGCACCTCAGCTCCTTCTGAATTACAACGAACAACAACACTGCTGAAGCTGCACTGATCCAGGTATGATGCTGAAGTTTAATTAGTATGAAAACAAGAGGTGGTTAAAATCCCCAAAACTCATTGAATTAGCTTTGAATGGGGCTTTTAATCTATATTTCTGTAAACCAGAGACGATTGCTCTATGACTGCAAGGGAAGCTCAGCTTCCCCTAAAATGTAAAAAAAAGTGATCAAATATATACTGTTGTGAGTTCAAGTCATTGACTAAATATGYGCTACAACGCGCTCAACTTTTGTTCAGAATCAGCTTCTTATCAATGGTAATGAYGTGGCTTTCCTCATTTCCTCATTTCACTCGTTCCCTCAGCTTCACGGTGCTTTAAACAGTCACAGAGCTCATTAGCAATGCAAAGACTGCAGTGAAACGTGACGAGTCATTGGATAAATGCTGGCATTGTCCCACCCATCGGACGCTCAGTGTCTCTGGAGGTCTATGGGGCAGTGGGCTGGACTCAGCCAGCCTGGACGCACAGCTTCTGCATGATGATTGGATGATCTSTCTGAGGCTGAATCCCTTTTTGATTGACAGCGAAATGAGCGAATCAGTGATCTTTTGATGTAAACATTCAGTGGGAGCAGTTTTTAGTTTCATTGGGCCTCATGCAAGAACCATTCGTACGCACAGATTTGTTCTTAAGTTGTGCGTACGAGTGATTTAGGAGAATTTGTGGCATTCACCAATGTTTTCGTATTCTAAGATTTTTTTCAGATACGAACAAAATTTACGAGTGGTCCAGACCTGTCGTATATTTTACGAGCAGTCAGTCTGCTGTTATCCAGACGGGTTTTCTTCACTAAGAACTTTATATTTAGTTAGTTGGTGGGGGACGCTGCGCAGCGCTGTGTCTTCTGAATAAATGAAAATGATTTAACACAGTTGTTTATACTTTTAGCAGCTCTTTTTATTCCACAGCTGTCCTGCTAAAAATGACAGATTTTCTTTTCTGGATCTCTGACAGACGGACTTCAATCTCTGAACTCGTAAAGTTCTTCTTTTTAGTTTTCGCTGTCATTTTCCTGAATGGACACTTCCTGATATCTGAGGCAGGAAACATAGCCTTATATGGTGTTTTTGGGGGTGGTAATTATGCTAATCTCCTCTCGCGTGCACGAGCAGCTGGATACGAACAGGTGTAATTTACGCAGCTCATTTACACACTTTTCCTGAAGATAGAAGAGTTTGTTGAATCTGACGTGACATGTTCGTACGAACCCTTTTGTACGAACAAAAGTAAGAGAAATTTAGGATAAGAATACGAACATGTTCTTGCATGAGGCCCATTCTGTTCTGAGTTGAACCGAAGACTTTCCTAATCCTTTTAGCTGCATTTTTTTTTTTTTTTTGTTAAACCTAACTAGCGACAAATCGAGTTTCTATTTCTGGTGGTTTTTTTGTGGCTGCTTGTGTTTGGAGACTGACTTCTGACGTCTATCACAGTTTCTGTGCAGCGGCTGCTGCTGAGCCCCTCCACCGTCACAAAGCACTCACAGGCGGACACACTTCACACTAGCCTCACGCCTGTCCTAGGAGGAAAAAAAAACAGAGGGCAGAATTTAGGTATAAATAAACCAACACATTTTATGATGTAGGCCAAAACTGAGCTTCCCCTCCTTGAAAGACCAGCATCCACCGCTGCTGTAAACTGAGGCCTTTCAAAGAGCTTCAGAGGTAGGCTGGCTTCAGGAGAGCTGAACTAACCCTCTGTAGTAATGGAACTTATCTAAGACAAACAGGAAGTGTTGAAACTGGAGGAAGGATTTGTTGTCATCCTTGTTGGTGACATGAGGTCGCAAACCTGAGGCATCACTGAGTGACAGACTCTTTACAAAAAGGAGAAGAAAGAGAACAAAAAGAAGAGCTCAGCAGGACGGAGAGGTCGTTGCCGTCTCCTGCAAGGTCGTCCAAATGCCACCGGGTAATTGAGTGAAGCCTCGGCTGGTGGCGGCGAATCGAGAGCAGAGCTTCGCCTCCATCTGTTGAGGGGATGGTGACTCAGAGCTGGTTCTGGTGAACAGGGAACAATCCTTTTTTTCTTGATGCTCAGCAAAAAAAAAAATAAATAAATAAATAAATAAAACACAACAAGGCAACAGACAGGAAGGTATGAAAATGGAGGTTATCTGCTCTGAGGAGCAGTGCCACCAGATGCAGCTGGATTCCGCTCAACCCTCGTTGCCCCGCGAGGCGACAAAGGAAAGCACTTTCACTGGAACTCAGCTCGATAAATGCATCCGCCAGGAAATGAATTCATGTTATTTCCTCGTTACCTGAAGGCCCAAAACTGCTGATGATGGGCTTTTTTCTGTCTGCCTTTTTTTTCATCCCATTAGAGGCCTGTCACAACCCATCCAGCTGCTTCTTCTGATAGCTTTCTCTCACTCCCATCTCTGCACACGACAGGAGCCGGGTTTGCCTCTCGCCGGGCCTTGACCCTCATTTTCTGATGTCTGACTCGGACTTTGTGCGTTCAGAGGGAACAGTTCGGAGCCCAGAAGAAAGCAGCTGGGGTTCTGGTTGGCTCGGCGGTGGAGACGCAGTGTAGTGCTCCGCTGCATTCACGGCAACAATCGGTCAAGGCTCCTCGTTTAATTGCGTGGATTCCACACGTGCCTGAGCACCCAGACGGTGGACTTAATTTTCTCCAAGCTGGGGTGTGTGTGTGTGTGTATGGGGGGTGGGGGGGGGTCACCTTGATGAAACAAACTGTTTTCAGACAAAAATCTAATTTCTGATTTCAAATTTTGTTTTGGGAGGAGAGAAACGGTGTGAGCTGCACCTTAGAATAAAACCAAAGACAGCCTTTCTTGTTGATTAGTAATTCATAAGTCATTTATTTTTAAATAAATAATTACAATAGTTAGTTTTATTTGATGTGATATTTTTGGACAAGTTATAAATAGTAAATATCTTACTTGGCATGGATAAGTTTTTGAATGACCTCTGTTAAAAAAAACTGTTTATTCTGACCAAACTAACAAGCTAATGGCTCGTCTGAGCCCTGACAGGGTTGGCTACTGTTCTGCCACTTTCAGTTTTTTTAGCCTTTTGTTTCTTTTAGCTCATAATTAGTCTTTTGGTGACCTTACCTAATCATTTCGTTTGCTAGCCTTGTGAGGACCCACTGTTCCTTATAGGGACAAAAGCCTGGTCCCCACTGAGGGGAAACACTGATGGTGGGTCAGTGGTTAGGACTAAGATGTGAAGTGAGTTTAGGTTAGGTTTAGGGTAAGGGGTCAGATTAGGGGAGTATTTACTCAGAGGGTCCCACCTGCCGCCCAATGGCTCCACAGAGTTGATAAATCTCTTAGGAAGTGCTGGCTCGCTYGAGATCAGGTCCAGTCCAGGGCCACTGGATCCTAGCTTTATGGAAAGTGCGTGGTGGAGTCGGCTGTTCCAGTTGGAGACAGCTTGTTGATTTATGTGCTGCAAGATGTACTGGGAATATGGCTGGCATGTTCTGGTGAGCGTAAACGTACTGTTTCAGTAGAACAACCAGTACATTGAGTGTTTGTCATGTGCTGTGCTTCATAGAGAGAGAGGAGAGTTCAGAGGAGGAAGGATTAGACCGAAGAGGGTGAGAATTAAGGGAGGGGTCAGGAATGGTTGGGGGTGTGGTTTAGTAGGTGTATACCGTATTTATTCAAGTATAATACGTAAAATTAAACCCAGAAAATCATCCATAAAGTTGGGGGGCAGTACTATACTCGGATAAATATTTTTACTTATGTATTTTAACTCAAATATCGGCTTCATTCACAAAATGYCTGAGTCCGGAAATGAGACTGTGTTGTAAAAAGCAGTTGAAACGAGCTTACCTCTGACACTCCTCCATGCTTCAGAGCGAGATAGTAACAGATCCAGGCAGGCAACATGATGTGAAAAAAGAAAGAAAAAAAGCAGTCCTGCAGCTCAGTAATGACAACGAACTAATGGCATTAGAGTGTGACTGGGTCGCTCCTCAAACAACAACAAACACATGTTCGTCTGTAATGGCTGCCGTCTACCGGTGTTCTGAAAAAGTTTGTATCCCTGAAAAAACGTTTCCCCACCAGAGGGGATGCTCACGAGTAGGAAGTAATCTGCTTTTCCCCCACAAGATGGYCCAAATCTCATGTGAAGTCTCTGACTTTTGTGTTGGCGCCTCCTGGTGGACCATGTGTAAAATGCCAGAATTCATATGATGCTGCTACAGCTGATATATATTTGTTGTCAAAATACCTTTTAGTACATATGTTGTTAAAATAAAATGAACAGTCCAATGATCATTTTACTGATACTGTATGTATAAAGACTGCAAAGGCTGAAAAATCTTGAAGTCTGTATGAAATTGGAGGTAGTTTGAGGATTAAATTTTTTATGCTTTTTAAGCTAAAAAGGGGGGTGGGGTCGTATCATACATGAGATCGTATTATACACAAATAAATATGGTATATCTTTATAGTGGGGCTAATCTAATCAAAGGAAATGTTTAGAATATTTAGAAGAATACCTTCTAGTGTCTGTTTACAGTTCACTGAGGTAAGGCTTAATATTATTTTCTGGTTATAGATGTATATTTTAGAGTTAAGATGGGCGGACTAGTTTAACTGTGGTTAGACTAGAAATAACCATCAAATGAATGGAAGTCAATGCAAAGTCCCAATCAGGATCGAATAAATGTATGTGTATGTGCATGGACACSTTTTTACTACATTGTGGGGAATATTTTCCAGAAAAAAACAGCCTCGTGGGGACCCAAYGCTTCTTGTGGAGGCTGATTTTGGATGGGAGGTTAGGTTTAGGACCAAGGTGTGAATTGAGTTTAGGCTGTAGGGCATATAGGGTTAGGCTATGGAAATGAATGGAAAATGAATAGAAGTCAATGCAAGGTCCCCACGGGGATAGAAAAACAAACTTGTATGTGTGTGTCCTTCACCCTCCTTCAACACACRTCGCTGCCTGGCCTGGAGTCTTTGTGATGTGCTGTCAGAACCTATTCATCTCCATCATGCGGACCCCACCCTGCTGGTGGTGGGTTCCATCTGTCACTAACTCTTACAGCATGTAGAACCAGAACCTGAATCTGGACTCTTTCCTTCCTTTGATATTTCTGCTCTGTCCTTCAGTTCTAACGTGATGCTCTGTCTCAATGAGGCTCAACAATAGAAGATACAGGCCTCTCATTAGGCTAACTCTTACCTTAGCCTGGATTACAGTTAGTTAATCCAATTCACTTTAAAGACRGGTTAATCTGAGCCACTCACTTACACTCAATTAAGTGATCCAGTTCACTTGAGACTCGTCTGATTCCTCAGTGTGTCCGATGAGTTTTAATGCCAACTAAGCAACTTGACTCATCTGCTGAGTTTTTATCCAAAATCAGCAAACTGAAAAACTTGTTTCCAAGTACTCAGCTATTTTTCAGTAATTTCCCTAACTCAAAGACTYAGCAGTTATTTGCCAGAGGACTTGTATGATCCGAGTTAACTGAGACCAAGAACTTGAGTTCTGATTCAGTACAAATATTCTGTTCATAACCTGTCAGTAACTGACTAGTTCTTTTGGATAAATGATGACTGAAGGTGCTAACTACTGATAACCATTAGATAAAACATAACTTTCAAAATGACCAGACTATCGCTTTAGTATCCTGAAAACTCTCTGCTCATTACAWCACAAGCATTTTGTTGTCAAAAACATCCACAAATATGAACAACAAATCTTATGAGGTATAAAAAATATCTAAAAACAGTATCGGCCTTCATGTTTATTTTATATGGTGGTCATTGTCTCCTGAATGCAGGCTCCTTAAAAATATTCTCCAAACTAAGACTGCCATCTGCTGCAGGTAAGATACTGACTGCTCACAGTTGCTCAGCATAAAAGGAGTTGAACTGTGTTCAAAGAGTTCTTGTATGTTTTTAAAGTTCAGTTAAAATATCTGAATCTTCAAACAAGTCGTTTTGAGCTGTGTTGTTTCCCCCTTGTTGTCTGTTAGCAAAATATCTACCTGGAGAGTTTTTATAGAAATCTTCAGGAAATAATCGATTGATGGARGTCTGGAAACGACTGGCCTTTGGGGCAGTTCAATTCTAGATGGCCGCCACAACCAACTGAACTTAGAAAACACGCAAATTACCGTAATTTGGTCTTTTTTTTACAGCCATTGTGCTCAAATTTGGTGTGGTAGTAGCTGAGACTGATCCCAAATGAATACTCTGAGAGTTGACTGATTTTAAATTTCAGCCTTTAGTTTTCTTAAAGTAAATAAAAAAACACACATCGAAAGAATTTGTCTAAAAATGAGTGTATTTTTCAACTACAAGTTTTCAAACAATAAAAACTTCCTCTGAATTCAGACTCAGGTTTGCCTCAGAGAAAGGTTTAGAGTTAGTTAGGCACTTTTCWCTTGATTGTTTTGCATTAAAGTTGTGATTTTTTTACTTGAGAGTAAAATATTTTAGCCAGTTCTGGCCCGTTGGAGCTGGATTATTAGGGTTTTGTTTGTATCTGAAGGGTGATCACTTCTGAGAAGAGGATTAATAGATAAACGTCGAGGCAACCTGTTTTAAACCAGATGAGAATGGATTAAAGCCGGTATTGATCCGTTGATTGACAGCATACAATCGATTAGGAAAACAGATGATTTTTGACCTGAGAGTGAACCGGGCCGGATCAATTATTTAATCCTGAAGGAGATGTAAGGAATATAAGGTGTATCCCTGAAGAAAAATGTTAATTTTAAGGTTTTGATAATCAAATATTTTGTATTTCAGTGTTTGTGTTGTAATGAACAGGTTCACTCACCGACACTTTTATTTCATGTAAAAATGAGTCAAACATCCTGGTCAGCAGCAGAAAATCCACCTCAGTCAGACCCAAACAGCTGCAGGGATTTTAAACAGAAGCCTTGGTTTCTGACGGTAACGAGACCAGATGAGGGATCCCCCAACGATGTAGGTCAGTCCTGGTCGGATCATCGCCCCTGTCTGATTGAAGGAAGCGGGCAGCCCTCTCACCTTGTCTGGTGCGAGCGCTGTGCACACCCTCCTGTGCACGAGGCACGCAGCCGGAAGACAAGAACAGCCGCGCTTCGGTGCACAAACACCCAAAACAACCACCAAATCCACCCGAGTGTGAGTGACCTGTGGAAAAAAATGCACACACTTTAATATGTCACAAGGTTTTTGTTTATTAACCTTATGCTGTCCCACCAATAAACTGTATTTTTTAAAGTTTGTGCATTTTTAAAGAAAGAAACAAAGCAATTTCTACACTAGCTGTCAATCAGAGGTTTTATTTGACCTCCTATGGTTCAAAAACCTCTTGCACCAAACAATCCATAGGCTCTTTTATACAACAGTTCAGACCGGTCCGGCTTTATGCTCCCTCTGGTTGCACCAGGAGGAGTTTTCAGAAACAAACCGAGCGGAGCACCTTGGAGCCAAAAGAGGTGTGGAACAGAACTCAGCTGAGTTAATWTGGTGACAGATTGGTTTAAAAAACACAACGAATTAACTCACTTTAATGATTCAATTTGTTGTTAACAAGTTTTTAAAACTAAAAACAAAGTTGATGTGTGTCGTCAATCTTCTTTTGGTAGAAAAAAATATAATACTGTTTAATCCTGTGGCTGACTTGAGTAACAAACCTGGATKACTTTGTCATRTTWACTGTTTCGGCTCTGTTACTACTTTGCTTCACGTCACAAGCAGATGTGACATCATGCAGCATGTGGTCTACAGAATATGGATGCCTCACCTGTATGTGTAGAGCCGTTCTGAAGTTGTTGTCCATCCATCCATCCATCCATCCATCCATCCATCCATCCATCCATCCATCCATCCATCCATCCATCCATCC
>NW_013952474.1:967095-968409 GCF_001266775.1 Austrofundulus limnaeus
GTATCCGGGACCTCGTTCTTTCGGTCATGACCCAAAGCTCATGACCATAGATGAGGGTAGGAACATAGATCGACCGGTTGTTGTCCAATCAGAAACAACTAAATTATCTGCTGTGATTTTTTTGGTCCAGTGTTTACATTTGAGTTTTCCTGCTCAGGTGCAGACTGGGACATTTGGAACGACTGAAAGTAACAAACTAAAATTGGGCTCTCATCAGTGATGAGCGTGGTTCTGCAAATCGGATGATAGCAGAATTAATTATCACAATTAATAATTATTATTTTTTGTTTAGCGGATTAGCTTTTTTGCTAACTTTAAAAACTGTTAGCGGTCCAATTAGCTGTTTAATGAAATTTATGATTCAATGCACCAAAAKAAACAATTTTAAAAGGTGAAAAATAATAAWACTTCTCCTGCCCCTGAGCTGCTGGCTTTAAGTAACTGTGGTCCCTGAGCAATTTAGTTGAGTAGCATGGTATTAATGTTTCAAATGAAGCTGTTTTGAAGCCAGCATTGATCATAAACTACATCTCCCATAATACATGTTAATTTTGCATGGAAATTCTCTGTTGGAAAGTGGGAGAGTTCAGAATTCAAGACTTACCACAACTCAACAGTGAGTAAAATTCTTACTTTTACTTTTATTAGTTATTCTGTATCATTTATTTCACATTTAGTCAGTTGTACACGTAGATGGTGACGTGTTAAAACTTTGTTTCTGTGCAGGAAATACCACAGWAAGTTAAAGTTATTTTGACAATAACTTTGTCAAAAGCTTTAAAAAGAGTAATCAGTATCACGCAGTGAAAAGTTCGGTCTAGTTTGCGACGTACTGAGGTCACATAGGTTGTAAGTGGTCTATTGTTTGTTAGCAGTGCTCTGCCTTAGCAATGAGAAGAGGGACGTGACGCGTCATGTTTAGCAGAAGTTGAAGTAAATTACAACTGGTCCTTTGAGGACCACCATAATGCTCATGTGGAGTTTGACACTCCTGATCCAGAACGTAAAAACAACAAGACAAAGACAACCCACATCTTTTTCATGTGTGGTGAAAAAGACCTGGGTTGGATTTTAAAAGTTGGATGTGTCATTTTTAAAAAATCAGACTTGGGTCACGTTTGCCAGCAGTGTGAACAAACCTCGTGAGATATTCCTTTCAAGAGTCCTKTTTGTTAGTAAAACGTATTACACTGTGCTATGGATGATCATCAAYGCATGTTCCCATACAGTGATGGAATTTGTGATTTTCTTTAGATTCATCACATGTGAGATAAACCCAAGTGAAGCAGTGGGCAGCTACAGCGGGTAAAATAC
>NW_013952474.1:968915-973360 GCF_001266775.1 Austrofundulus limnaeus
TACTGAGAAAAATGGTGACGTATTCAATACTTATTTTACCCGCTGTATGTGAGCACCAGGGAGCTTGGTGATTGCTCAAGAACACCACGACATGTAGGCATGGCGGGGAATCAAACCTGTGACTTTTTGGTCTCAAGTCAGCCACCCTACCACTGCACCACAGCAAACCCCGACATCATATTGGTGTGTGTGGAGGAAGACTTGGATCAGCCTGATGTGTGAGGAGGTCACTGGAACACCTCCACGTGTCTGTTTATATCATCTTATTTAACCTTTGTCTTTTTTTACATTGCTTTAACACCCACCAGGTCTGTCTCAGAATTCATACAGAAAGAGATTTTTTTCTGTAAACTTAGCTCAGATTCAAGTTTCCTGTATGTTTGTTTTCTAATTTAATTTTCTGGAAATCGTCTACTACAGGAGAATTTCTCTGAGGTATCTGTTTCATCCTACAGACAACTTGTCCACTGAGATTAGTTAAGACTGTACCTTTRGGCAGTGAGGGTAAAAACCTGTCCACTTAACTCCCACCCCCCTCCATCTGACACGCTCTGTGATCTTCTGTTGTGTTGAACGGGAAATGAAAGCCCAGGTTAGCGGGTCGCTTCGAGCCGTTGTGTTGTCTGTCGTCTTCATGTCAACACGATGCAGTCTTGTGTCTTTCAGCCACAGGGTGTCTCTCTCATGGACGTGGAGAAATGCTGGAACATTAGTAAACATTATCCTTTAGAAGTTTATTTTCTGATAAGACGTCTTTTATTCCTTTCTTTATCTTTAAGAGTCATTCCTCTGTTTCCTAACGTTTATTCTGCAAATGTATGGTAATAACATCTCTGTATTTTTAATATCTTCACTGACATTTACCATAAGGCAATGTTCAGATAATTTGAAATGGTTCTTTAGAAAAGGTATGAACCATTAACATCTTACCTGTTGAAGATAGATCCTAACCGCCACTGTTTGGAGAAATGGCTTCATTTTGACTGAACTGATAAGCACAATTATAAAGCTAAGACTGAAGGGTATAGTTGCCATTTTTAAATAACGCTCCTTCAGTTTTGCACTCTGAGTATCTGGATTAATGACCTGAGTCTTTGCCCTGAAYCAGAAATCAAGAGTCTGAGGTCTAAATTAACCTGGATCCTATGTCCTCCAAGTTAAAACTTCTGAGTCCCCATAAACAGACGAGTCGGTTCTCTGATTCAGGTTAAAAACTTAAATCAAGATTCATCTGACTTTCATCTAAGAATTTTGAGATTAAAGTCAGAATTCTGAGAAATAAAGTTATTTAATATTGAAATCTGAAATTCTGAGATGAAAGTTAAAAATCAAAGAAAACACCTCAAAATTCTTACAAAAATATTCTGCAGTTTAAATCAGAATTATGTGAACAAAAGTATGAATTTTGAGATTAGAGGAATTCTGACTTTTCTAAGAATTTTGACTTAAATCTTAGAAATTTGAAATTATGATATTAAGCAAAATTCTGAGATTAAAGTCAGAGTTTAGACTTTAATTTCAGAACTACAGAAAAGTCTGATTTTTTGTTTCAAAATTCTAAGATTAGCCATAAAAGTTTTACTTTGTTTCTCAGACTTTTGAATTTGATCTCAGAATTTTGAGATTAGTCAGAATACCCATTATAATCTCAAAATTCATACCTTTTTCACCAAATTATGACTTTAATCACAGAATTAAAAAAACTGARTTATGATTTATTTTGGAAGTCTAAGGTTAAAGTGTTATTTCTGACTTTAATCTCAGAATTACAGGATTAAAATCTCAGATTAAGGTTAGAATTATTTCTCTAATCTCAAAACTGACTTTATTCTCAGAATTCAGATTTTTTTTGTCAGATTTCAAAGGATGAGGTCAGAATTCTAACATCTTTTTTAGAATTTTGACTTTAATGTCAGAATGTTGAGATTCAGATATTAAAGAGGCAAACCTCAGAATTCAGATATTTTTCCAAACTTTTGAAGTTAATATCTGAATTCTGAGTACATTTTTAGACTTTTTTCAGAATTTTTATTTTAATTTCAGAATGCTAACTTAAATGCTAACTTTGATCTCAATGTCATGAATTTAACCTAAAAAATCTTGGAATTTTGAGATTAAAGTTAGAATTCTGAAAACAAAACAACAACAACAACAACATAGTTCCTTACTGTGGCCCTAATCCTCTTCCATATGGTGCAGTTTGGACCACTTTGGAGTTTTAGTGGCAGCCCACTTCTTCTCTCACCATCAGAATTCATCATTATAACACAACAAAATATAAACCCACTTTTCTCAGTCTTGTTTTCTGGGTCCTGTTGAGTTTTTTAAAAATGATATTGCTCCTCTCTAAAAGCAAGCAGAAAGCTTCCTCTCATACTAACACTGTGTTTTATTAGCAGCGTTTCTTGTAAGATAGCAAAAATAAGTTCTTTTAAACATAATTAATTTAGAACACATCTTAAAGTACGTATGTGATGTGTAAAAAGCTTGCTGCTTCTCGTAGGCCTGATTTAAATGTTGTGTTCTAGAGGAGACGTTTCTCAGATCAGTGTTTCTGAACAGAGTGCAGAGAGCTGAATCACAAGCAGAGGATCAGTTGGTGCCGCATTCCCGGGGCCCTCGGTACAGTTTTTAAATGTGCTCAGCGTTTACGGCACGCACGCACGCACGCACGCACGCACACACACACACACACACACCAACCACTGCCTCATTAGTGACTGCAGCCCCGAGGCTTGCGACTGGGAAAAGAGCTAATTGTGCTGCTCAGCAGCACTGACAGCGCTCCAAGCGTTTTGGAAAAGACGTAAACAAATGAGCATCAGGTGCAGGAGTGGGGAGTGATAGTCTGTCATTTCACAGCCTTTCTGGGACTCTTGTTGCTGCCAAATTCTGCTCAGATAAGACGATGGAATTATTATTTTTTTTGCAAAGTATTTAATGTAAATGWGGTTCCTTTCAGTATCTGTGGTGTTTTGGTTGTTTTTGATAGTTTGKTTTAGTCTTTTGTGGGTTATGTTGTGATTCCCCAGCCGGCCAGGCCACGCCCACTCACACCTGCTCCCTGTTCACCTGTCACAGCTGCAGACACTCCTCCTCATTAGCTCCTCATTAGCTTGTTTGTTGTCACTCAGTTTGCTGCCATGACCAGCATTTTGTTTTTGATTAATAAAGTTTTTTTTCTTCCACTCGTAAGTTTGCATTTTATGCATTTAAACCACCCGAAGCGGACAGTTCTGTTAAAAGTTAGCATTGCTTAAACTCCACTACAGGGAATTTTAACCACGTCGCTCGATCAGAAATATTTTGAAAGAGCTCAGAGAGGGATGYTACTGTAAGGGAACAATCTGTTGGTCTGAAATTTAAGTCGTGGCTGCACAAGATGTGACTGTGTGCTTAGCACATTGAACATCCTCAGTTTGAATAAATAACTGGACTGATGAGCTGCTAACTGTTGAAATATGAGTGTAGCCAAGAACAAAGTGGATCGGTACCCCGTTAAAAAAACGTCTAATTTTAAAATATTTCATTGTAATTGATAGTTAACACTCTTTTATAAATCTTACACTGTCATCAAATTTGCATTATTCATTAATAAACATTTAAGCACATGGTCMTTTTCAGATGCAAAWAGASGMGTCAGACACGGGGTGGAGCCAGCTAGCATTTTCTCCCCTTTAAAACCTGATGGTCCGTCTCAGTTGATGGACATGTCACTGCATGTGTCGTTGATGGATACAAAGAGAAATATATAAGTTGTGAAAATGATCCAAAACATTTTGTTCTTTAGACACCAAGTTTGAGAAGCAGAATTGCTTTCACTAAGCTGCACGTTTTATGTGTTCATCTTATTTAGACCACAAAGTCACCTTAAAATGTTATATTGCTAAATAAATGCTAGCTTGCAAAAATGTTTTATATTTAACAAGGCAAATACATTATCTGTGCATTAAAAACAGTTGCAGTAGTTAAAWAGCTGAACACTGCACTGCTCTACCAAAATTAACAAAAAGATCTCCTAACTGGTGAAAATGTTTATTGTCTTCTACTCTGTTTTGTTCTGTTTATKGTAAAGCTTGTTTAGGTTAAACATAAACATATAAATTGCTAATTAATGATCTACAAGGATTGTTGTTTCAATACCTTRTGCTAGCAATGCTATACAAGCTTATTAAAATTAGCAAAAAGTACTCCTTACTACATAGAATGGCAAATTATCCTCTACKATGTTTTGTTCTTTTCATTGTGAAATTTGTTTAGGCTAATTATSTACATTGTTGTTTCTGGTATTTATGCTAACTATGCTAACTAGCCACACATATGTGCATCAAGTTTTAAATCTTCTCATTTAGTTCTCAAGAAGAAATAAAACAAATGTCTTATGCTGCGTTCACACCGAACGCGATTTCAGCTTCAAAATCGCAGCCAACGCTGAAGTTTGAAGC
>NW_013952474.1:975584-977535 GCF_001266775.1 Austrofundulus limnaeus
TGCTTGAAGCGCGTCCACCATAGACTTTGTATGTAAACCTGATGCTCCTGATGCTGAAATCACGTTCGGTGTGAACACAGCATCACACTTTTTGCACTGAATTCAGCAAGCACCAAATTTAAAACTGACATTGTTTAGCATGTTGTTTTATGCTAATGCTAATGCTTACTAAACAGGTTAGGTTCACAGCTTTACACTTCTAGATTCAACAAATATTTTTGTGCCATTTTTTATTAGTTTCATTTTCCRTATATTTTGATACTGTTCGTTTAACCTTTTTTTTCCCTCAAAATTAATTATTGGATCACTAAAAGCCCTGCCAAGGACACGTTGCAAATTAGCATCCCTGCTACAAACACTCAGATATTTGTATAAGAGCTACTTTTATCATTTTTTACACAATTATATCCAATAAATTTGTCTGAATGAACAAATAAATGTAACCGTGTGAGACATGCAAATATAATTTAGTACAATAGAGAAAGGCTAAATCAAGAAGGCTGATGGTTTGCTAGTTGTTTAGGTTAGCCACACACACAAATGAAAAACAATGAAAAAGTTGTGTACTTGTGTTAAAGTGTATTCAAGGCCTTGTACAGCACGATAAATCCAGGACAAACAAGCATGGATAAAGTGTTAGCTGAAAGGGGTGGTGGTAATAAACCTTTAATGACCTTCATTTTGTCACTGGTCAAGGAGTGAGGGCAGTTARTAGCGTGCTGACAAAGAGTTGTGGTTCACAATATGTGAGATGTTGAGTGTGTGTTTTCTAAATGGCAATAGAAAAAGCTGATTGCAGCCAAGATYCTGTGAAGGCTGACAGCACAGCAACAGAAAGTGTTCAACTGACTCATTGCTTTGTCTGAAGCTCTCAAGGCTTTTTCTTTTCTTTTTACAAAACCAAACGCTGCTATCCAGGGATCACGGTTTCATAGAAACAAGCAGTTTAATACCAGACCATTATTTTACAGCAGACTTTGGATCTGACAAAGGCTAAAACCTCTATTTAACTATTTTAGTAGTAAATTGACTTCTGAGTCAGTGTTCGTGATAGCCATCCTGTATACGGCRCTTTTTCTGAAAAAGGAAATCAAAAGAAATTTTGACGCAACCTCACATTCTTCCATTATTGAGAATGCTGAGCCCAGGAGCTGCTATGTTGTATTTTTAGAACCAGTGGACCTGTGGTGCAGTRGTTAGAGCTGTCATCTCCAGGCCTGGGGTCTTCGTATGGGTGGAGTTTACATGTTCTCTCTGTGCACCCTTGGRTTTTCTTCCACAGACTAAAACATGCATGTTAGGCTAATTGGTGACTAATTGGTTGTGAGTTGTGAGTGAGAGCATGGGGGGTTGTTTGTCTCTATGTATCCGTGTGATGGACTGGAGACCTGTTCAGGTTTTGGTTAGATGATTGGTTGATTGGCTTATTGGTTGGTTAGTTGACGGGATGGTTGGTTTGTTGTTGGTTGGGTTTTGGTTGGTTGGTTAGTTGGTTCATAGGCTGATTGGTTGATTGACTGGTTGGTTGGTTAGTTGGTTGATTGGCTGAATGGTTAAATAGTTGTTTGTTTGTTTGTTTGTTTGTTTGTTTGTTTGTTTGTTTAATTGTTTGGCTAGTTGGTTGATTGGCTGAATTGTTGGTTGGCTGGTTGGGTAGTTAGTTGATTGGCTGGTTGATTGGCTGATTGGTTGATTGACTGAATGGTTGATTAGTTGATTGGTTGTTTGGCTGGTTGGTTGGTTAGTTGGTTGATTGGCTGATTGGTTGATTGGCTGATTGGTTGATTGGCTGAATGGTTAAATAGTGGTTTGTTTGTTTGTTTGTTTGTTTGTTTGTTTGTTTGTTTGTTTGTTTGTTTGTTTGTTTGTTTGTTTGTCTAGTTGGTTGATTGGCTGAATTGTTGGTTGGCTGGTTGGGTAGTTGGTTGATTGGCTGGTTGGTTGATGGACT
>NW_013952474.1:978003-979768 GCF_001266775.1 Austrofundulus limnaeus
ATAAATAAAACTCAAATAGTTGTCCCTTCGCGCTTGCCGTCGTTGTTCTGCGCAAGCGCAGAAAATGTGTTAGCGAGCACACGGAACAGGTTGTACTCCGGCTTTCCTTTTGGATATTTTTGTTTTGTTTTACCTGGACTTTTTCATAGGATAACCTAACAGTAAGTTCTTCTCCCGAGGATGTAATCCTCTTTGTGAACAATCGTAATTTCCCTGAAACGGAACAGTTTCAAGCCGAGCTCCTGTTAACTTTAGCTAACAATTTAGCATCGGCTAAAAAGCTAGCAAGTCTGTTTTACCTTTTTAATTGCTTGTGATAAACTAAAACTTCACTTGTTGTGTCAACGGGGTGCGTCTTGAGCTTATTGTAGATATATGTGTGGGGCTGTGGGCAGCAGAAATAATAGTTTGTCTTATTATTTGCCATTGGAAAAATGCTGTTGCATCATTTTCCCTCAGCTAACAGTTTTAGCCTTTTCAAGGTTGACGCTTGTTTCACAAAGAGCTTTCTGACGTGCGAATCGTTTAAACGATTATTTTAATTTATCCAACAGGTTAAAGGGTTGAAAGTGAAGGAGTTGACCCACAATGTCCAGCAATGTAAGTTATTATTATTATTATTTTTGCTCTTGAATAGCTTAAATAGCTACTAGCGGCCGAACTAACTCATGGATGGTACAGAAARAGAAAAGCACACATAAAACAGATCCATTGTCATAATTATTGTTTATTTATAGCTTTTATTACAACATTTACCTTTTTATTTTAAAATAAGAGTTGATTCAATCAACCTTTTTTGAAGTAGCACTTTTCAAACAGTGAAATGTAACAAACCAAAACAACTCGAGCTAAAAACAAGCAGAAACACAGAAGCTGTGTTTACATTGTCCAGTCTCTTGTTTCTTCCTGTAGGTGCTGTGTGGGCGAAGCAGGTTGGTGTTATCTCAGGCTGCCAGACACCAGGCTTTAGCTTCTCTCAGGGTGACCAGAACCAGAACTTTCTCCACTGCACACCCAGATGAGACGTACGTGGACGTGTCGCCTGCATACTCAGGTGAGTCTAATTATCAACCAGAAAACAGAAAAGTGGAAAAAAGTTGTAAAAAGTCCCAGGAATGTCTTATGGTGTCGCCTCAGGACCGAGGACAGTGTGGCCGGACGAGAACATGGGGCCCTTCGGACCTCAGGACCAGCGCTTCCAGCTGCCGGGGAACGCCGGGTTCGACTGCCACCTGGAAGGTATGGCGGGCCAGAAGAAGGCTCCGCTCCGCAGGACGATGCCCGACGTGCTGACTGCTCCGAGCAGGGTTGAGAGACACCAGTTCATCCTGGCCCAGTTCGTCAGCGAGTTCCACGTACGGTTTGATGAGTTTGTCGTGGGTTTAATCAAATATCTCAGGTTCTGTAATCCCTGTTTGTGAAATCTTAGCTCCATTCTGAGGCCAAATTCTGTGTTTTTTACAGGGAAAACTGGGTCCCCTGTCCACCAGAGTCCACAAAGCTGAGCAGTACTTTAAACCCACAGACACGGACTGTTCCATCACGTCCTGTCCTGAGCTGCTGAAGAAAGGTAGGAGCTGCTTCCATCACACAAACCTTTTAAAGGGATCCATGATTAGTTGTAACATTAGACTTTATTTAATCAACATTTATTTTAACTGTAAAATAAAGACTGTAAAAATACTGTAGGCTGTTTAGTTTTTATACATTTTAAAAATATATTTTAAAGGCACAGTGTGTAGGATTTTGTCAATACTTTTAGCCG
>NW_013952474.1:981063-985662 GCF_001266775.1 Austrofundulus limnaeus
CCTAGTTGACATAATAATTTACCCAGAATGCTTTGTGTGCAAATAAAATGGCTCCGTCCGTGTTAAAATATATTTTTAAAAATGATAAAAACTAAACATCCTACAGTATTTTTACAGTCTTTATTTTACAGTTAAAATATACGTTTGTCAAATAAAGTTTAATGTTACAACTAATCATGGATCACTTTTTTTTAAAAAAACCACTCTGAGCTCAACCTTTACCCTGTAAAACAAACAGAACTGGAGGAATTGTTCCCCTTGGCGCCCACCGCCTCCATCACCGTGGTGACGGTCACACAGAGGACGGGTCGGCCGGAAGACCAGGACCAGAACCAGCAACTTCATAAAGTGAGCCCTGGGATGGTTGAGTTTAACCTGCCTTGACATGAAGCGGGTTTCTAACTGATTTCATCTCCCGGCAGTTTGTGAGCGGAGCCAAAGAGTTGTGTTTCGCTCTGTGGACCGCCGGGTACTGGGCTGACTTCATCGACCCCACCACAGGAGCAGCTGTGAGTCTTTTCCTGACCCGTTTCAACACTTTTACAGTCCCGGTCCTCGCCGGCCTCTAACCTGCACCTGTACTTGTTTCTCTCCTCTGACACACCTGAACCTTTCCCCACGCAGTTCTTCGCGCCTCCGACGAGCCTGTCCACGCCGCAGCCCGACGAGCCGCTGACGGACCTGGGTTTCCACATCGAGGTCTCGGGGTCCTGCACTGTCATCCGCCACGTCCTGAGGGGGACGTCGCTGTTCGTGGGGACCGTTTTCACCAACGCGCCGGCTGACAGCGCCGCCGTCACCAGACTACAAGGACTGTCGCGTGTGTTTGAAGACGACGAGTAGATTTTAAAAGAAGGATTAGAACAGGAAGTGTGGACTGAACGCCTCCAGTCACAGTCGAGGTGGTTTTTAAAGGTTTCATCAGAACACGAGCACGTCACGGTGTTCTGAAAGACCTGAATCTGTTTTGTCTTTGCCCCTGCACTAGATCCAGGAAGAACCACACTGACGCGCTCATGATCTGTAGAGATTAATGCTTTTGGAAGAATAAAGTCTTATTTATGTAATTTCAGCTGCTTACAAGAGAGGTGTCTGTTTTCAAAGCTCTGACATTTTAACTGGACGTGGATCAAGTGAAATATTTATTTTCAGTTTTGATGAAATACGTCTAAGAAAAGTAATGTTTGATTACAATAAAATCYTTTGGTTTTGAGCTGCAGACACTCCTTCATGTTCTCCTTCAGTCAAAGCAAAGTTGCACAAACTGTTGGTTTTGTGTGYGTCTGGTGTCCACACAGAGAGACTGAGACGCTGCAGCTTCTGTGAGACCAAACTGTTCTGTTCACAGGCTCCCAGGACTGAGATCAGTTCTTCAGCTGGATCTGACCCGGTCCAGCCTCAGAGTTTCTTAGTTTGACACAGAGAGACAAGAAAACTGGACAAAGTACTAATACTAGAGCTAGTACAAGTACTATACTAGCACTACTTTCATAGTAATGGTACCAATATTTACATTTAGTAATATTACTAGTAGTAGAATGAGTACTATTGCTACTGTTAGTACTATTATTCTAGTAACTAGTACTATTCTAGTAATGGTACTATTTCTAGAATAGTACTGTTATCTGTACCAGTATTATATTGGTACATATAGTAATATTAGTGCTAGTATAGTAACGGTACTCCTATTGCTACGATATCACTATTAAAAGTACTGTAACTGCATTTGTACTGATTACGAGTATAAAATATTGTTACTAGAGTAGTATTAGTTCTGTTATCAGTATCATAACAGTACTGCTACAGTAACAGTACCAGTTTAGTAAGAGTAATACTACTACTAGGATACTATAAGTACGAGTACCATTACCAGTATAATATAGTAGCACTATTTGAATTACTATACTAGTACTTGCAGAACTATTAGTACTTTTATTGTAGATGCTCAATAACCACTGGTACAATAGTACTACTGTGACTATTACTAATAGTACCGTTACTACACTAGTATTAATAGGAAAAAAGTATGAATATTACTAACAGCAGTGTTACTGTACTATTGCTAGTATTATTATTGCTTTTACTATACTAGTACTATTATTACTAGTAGTATTTGTACTTCTATTACTGTTGATTATTTCACTAGAAGCACTACTACTATTAGTACTACTACTGTRCCAATACTACTTTAGTAATAGCAGTAATATTATTATTAGTACTTGTAAAGTACTGTTATTATGCTACTACTAGTGTAGCAATATAATTAATAGTAAAATTACTAAAAGGTTTACTAGTAATAATATAACAATACCACTAGTAGGGCCACTGTTACTATACTGATAATAGTTGTACATGTGAAGTAAAAGTACTAATGTGATACTAGTTATAGTTCTCCTACCAGAGTTTGTATTTTTCATTAAAAAACTTTCTTGTTCAGACTTGATTTTTCTCTACGATCTGTTGGTAAATAAAAACGGCTGTAAATAATCTGACAAAGACAGATTAGCAACGAAACAAAGACATATGAGAAAAAGACAGATGATCAGGAAAATAACCAGTGGTGGGCAGCACTAATCTACAAATTAGTTCCAGTAGCCCTAAAACACTAACTCAAATATTTAGGTCCCCTGAAGCACYAACACACTAAAAGTTTTAGCAAAAGYTAATTCTAAAGCACTAAAATAAYCCAGTCAACACATGAACATTCTYCAACARACAACATGAGTCACATGTTGTCATGTTGCTCTCTGAAKACTTATCATTGACATCCCACAGCTGTGTTTGGGTTCATATRTTGTCACCTGGTGGATCAGTGACACACATATGAACAAAATGTGTGACAGYTTTCACCCTCAGCTGTTAACATTAATGTTGATCAATAACATTTATAGACCTCAGTTAGTGCTTCTAAATTTAGCCCATAAATTTAGCAGGTGCTAATCCACTAATAAATTTTAAAATTAGCAAAAGCCCTAAAGCACTAATCAGGAAATTAGTTCCCCTRTTAGTGCTTTGGGGGAACTGTGCCCACCACTAAAAATAACTGATGAGATTCTGACCTGTCTGTCCTCAGACCGGTTCTGTTGGACCTCAGTCTGAGCTCAGATTTCAAGTCTTGGTTCTGGTCCACATTTCTTTAAACATTAAAAAACAAGCAGCTCTTCCTGCCTCTTATCTTTTTACTTTGACCMACAGCTCTTGTGTCTGGACTCTTATTTCTGGAGGACCTGGATCTGCTCCGAGGCTTTTAGATAGTCACAGACAGCTGATTTTCTGACCTGGATAATGATGACATCATCAAACCCTGAGGTCACGATGTTTGTGGGCAGTCAGACTTGAGTTACACAACACAAGGTCCTGATTTATTTCACAAATCTGACATCATGCTTTTATTAATACTTATAAATAAATTAGTGAAAAATCAAACGAATGAACAGAATTTAAACGGAGYAGGTTTTTATCATTAGACTTCTCAGTCTCGTCCAGCTGTGGAGGTGATGATGATGATGATGATGAGCGGTGCAGCAGCCTGAAGCTTCCTCCCTGAGCCGACCAGAGCGGAGGTGGAGAAAACGGCGCTGCTGTCGTTTCTCGGCACCAGGACGTTGCAGATGTTCCCCTCACAGCAGGAGGTGCAGACCTGCGGGATGAGATCCGCATGTGAGGACACTCCGCCGACGGGACTCGGACCAGAAAAACTCGGAACCCGGAACAGATCCGAACCCACAGCTCGGCGTGTTTACCTGGAAGCCGTTGTGAGTGAGGTTGACGCAGCCGGCGAGGCGGCAGCTGTCCAGCGCGGCGCAGCGTTTGGTGACGGACACGCTGTCTCCACGCTCGTCCATCATRTGAAGCGTGTGGCAGAACCTGGTTCCTACAGCAGAGACAGAACTCAGTAACASACTGTTTCAACTCAGGGSCCATCCATGWAGGCTGCATAAAACAGTTGTGAGAYGAGACAGTCTAGTCTTCATTTGACATATGTCTGCATGACCACGCTCTGCCCTGTTACCAAGGTMATTTGTTTCATWWCACATGCCTTCAGCTGGAACATGTGTTCACACATCTAAAAACAGTTAAATAGGTCCTCTGGATGAGTTCTTATTTGTTCAAAACGTTTCCTCTCCTCCAAGAGATCCTCTTCAGTCTGAGGAGTTTCAGGTGAGCTCAGTGTTCTAAATACTGCCTCCACATGGTGGACAAACAGGCTAATGACAATCAAAACTGTTTGTTCATGTGGAAAAGAGGACCATCAGCCTAACAATCGATGGTTAGTGCCCTGGTTGTCCTCATTAGGCTGATGGTCCTCTGTGAAAATCCTCTAACTCCTCAGACTGAAGAAGTCTCACGGAGAAGAGACTAAATGTTTTTTTTTTAAACAAAGAAGAACTCGTTCAGAGGACCTACTTAAAGTTTTKTTTATATTCTTCTACTTGGACATGTGTTCACATGTCTTTACAGGAGGCGTAACTTCACACAATTCAGTATTATTAAAAACATTACTTGTTAGTAAATGAGAAACAGAATTTTTGGGGGTTTAGCTTCAGTACTTCAGTACTTGTAATGGCATTTTCTTTAAGCAGCAAAAAAAGAAAAAAA
>NW_013952474.1:986613-989736 GCF_001266775.1 Austrofundulus limnaeus
CATTAGCACCTCTAGTAATATATTTACTGAGAAAAATGGTGATGTGTTCAGTACTTATTTTACCCGCTGTATATTTAAAAACACATTTTTTGCTGTCTTTGTCTTTCTGGTTAGTTTGCTGTAAGTGAACTGAATCATGGGATATTGTTGGGTGTGTAGGRTACTCAGATGCAGCCTAAGTWTWTKGGGGTTTTGTAGACTATGAATTGGAAYAGARCAGTGACGTAACTGGCCTACAAATGCACCCTACATTAGCTGCAATCCCTGATTTGAGACACAGCTACAGACTAAAAACAGCCAAACACAATCAGCATGCCAGTTGTCTTAGATTCACAATTCAACCACTGTTCAGATATTCTGAAGTTAAAAACAGATGAAAACTAGAAACCGTCCGTCTGTCCGTCCGTCCACTGAACACAGAACATCTGAACCACTTCTTTATTTTTTAGCAGAGAAKAAATGCTGACTCACCTTTTGGACAGTAAACATCTGGGGCCCAGCGGTTACACTCGTAGTTGTCTGCGGCGTCTCGACACGTGAAGCACTTGAAGCTGCCGGGGTGAGGCGTGGCTGCAGAAGACACAGAGGCTAATTATGTGGTGGATGGAGTTAATCTGTTGTAAACTTAAAAAAAACAACAACTAAGAAATACATGAAAAGGTCAAATTGATGAAAAACAGAATGTAACGATGACAAAAATGCTCTTACTTGATGGATGCAGCTGAACAATGTCCTGCATGGTGAAGTCCCGTGTTTGGACAGTTTTGAACCGGTCAGAGATGATCACCAGGATCCAGACCACTGTTGGCCAGACGTCCATCTTTCACCTGAGGTGTCTTCATTCAGCGGAGAGGTCTGCAGACACAGAGAGAACAGAGATCAGCATGAGAGGCTCTAAGAAGGACTATAAGTCTGTAAAAGGGCTGTTAGCTCTTAGCTTCATTAGCTAAATGTCAAAGAGGAGCTCAAACTGTTAAACTCAATGATGGCAGGATTTCCCTGCTGGTGTTGAGAAAGATTTGGGCGAAAGGAACAAAAATTTCAGACTTTTCAGCTCAAAGTCATGGTCAGTTGTTGGTTCTGTTCAGGAAAAGGCTTCAGAACATTCTTCAAGATTATAATTCTTTCAAAGGTCTTTTAGATAAGGTATTATACTAAATCTAATTATTGCACAGTTTTTTTTACCACTTTATCACTGTATTACCTCACRACTTGGTTCCATATGACCGGTTTATATAGGTCTATATCTAAACCACGGTGCATCACAAAATACTGATGCTTAGTAACTGTAAAAAGGTTAATTTTCATATTATTTATGGTAAGAAATTTGTCAAAAATCTCCATCCAAATCCATCCTGGAGGGAAACCAAGACTTCCTTCTCCTCAGAGACCCCTCCAGCTCCTCCTGGGAAACCCCAAGATGTTCCCAGACCAAAGAGGAACTATAATCCCTCCAGAGAGTTCTGGGTCTGCTCTGAAGTCTCCTTCCAGTGTCTGGAAAACCTCCAAAGGGAGCCGTCCAGGATGTGTCCTAATCAGACAAACCACCTCAACTGGCTCCTTTAGATCCAGAGGAGCAGCAGCTCTACTCTGAGGGTGGAGTTGAGCCTGGTCCCACCACCACCACCACAAAGGAAGGTCATTTCAGCCGCTTGGATCCAGGATCTGGTTCTTTCAGTCATGGTGCAAACCTCCTGTCCACAGGTGAGAGTTGGAACGTAGACAGACCAGTGAATCCAGAGCTTTGTCTTTAGACTCAACTCTTTCTTCACCACGACTGACCAAAGCAACGTCCTCATTACTGAGGACAAGGCCGCGATTCCTGGATCCACCTCCATCCTACCATTAAGGAACAAGACCAGATACCTGAACTCCTCCACCCGAGGCAGCAAAAACCTCAAGACTAAATGTCAGGAAGAACAAATTCCTAATGTTCTGGAGCTTTGACGACAGAACTWGCTGTGTGGTCCTGGTCCGTCCTGGTTTTGTGGTGCTCTCCAAGGATCCACTGAGCTGTCAGTCACTGAATTAAACACCAGATGACCTGGTTTTTACGGAGGTTAGCAGATTTATGTAAGCTGAGCTCCGGGCTCTGTGTCAGGCTGGATGGTTGTTAATGTTTTGTTTTCTTTACATCATTCATGCTCCAATAAAACTGAACCACGTCTGTTCTGCACCAGAACAGAGAACACAACACAACACTGAGATTAATACACCAAACAGCTGGAACATTAATTATTGTGTTCAGCAAATAAATGCATATTCTAGTGTTTATGAATTGACTGTAAGACTAACCTAAAAAGAGAATTTCAGGCAGCAGATGTTCTGAACCGTGTGTTCACTGATAATTTTATTTAAMGTGATCTGACCCAAACATTTGGCCCCTGAGCCCGAGTCCCATGAGCCCCTGGTTCTGATCCAACAATCCTTATTTAATGACCCGACTCGGACCTAAACGTCAAACCTGAGTGAATAAATTCCTCAGGCGGAGGTTTAGCAGCTCTCTGTTGGTCCCGTGTGTCGGACCACCGGGGACTGCCTTTGATGTCCGGCAGCTCAGTCCTGTGGACCCGACACACGTGGCCTGGGCTTAACGCAGGTCGGACCGCAGCTTCTCTGCACTCAGGTCAGCGCAGGAAACAAAAACCAAAGCACCAGATGTGGCTGAGGTTTGATTTGTTTAGTAACCAGAACCCATTCAGTCCCCGGGGTTCTACATGTGGACCTGCTGAGTCATTTTACGAGAGTCGGCTCCTTTTTATGAGCTCCTCATCCCGTTAAAACATCCCAACAACGTGCCTGAAGAAAAAGGTCATGGCAAACCAAACWACTCTAGAAAGTGTTGGATCAAAAAACACCTAAAAAAAGAGACAAAATTAAAAATTTCTTCTCCATAGAGGTGCACAACTCTTTATTGAAATTCCTAGAAGAAACATCTGGTAGTATGTTTATACACTGCTCAAAATAAAGGGAACACTAAAACAAYGCACGCTAAGTCCAAGTAAATCAAACTTTTGTGAAGCACATTCAACTCTGTACAGAACAAAGTACTCAATGCGAACATTTCATTGATTAAGATCGGGAGTTAGCGTGCGTTGTTGAAGTGTTCCCTTTATTTTTTTG
>NW_013952474.1:990434-992018 GCF_001266775.1 Austrofundulus limnaeus
ATTATTTCTAAACTAAATGAATTTTCATTTTTTTCAGTCTTTTCTTTAGTTGCAGAATAAAGAATTAAAGAAAGGACAAATTTTAGACAGCTTTTTTATACGTTTTTATTGTAGCTGTTTCATCACGTGTAGTGACTTACAGGAAACACAACATATCCAGATGATCGTGATGTTTTAAATATATATTTTAATAAACACATTCGTCTGAAATGAAAAGGTAGTTGTGAGCCCCCAGGAGAAAATAAACAAAAGTTAGCTGTTGACCGCCAKGTTTCCGGCCACTCTCCTAACCCCACATAAGAACTGACCCAAACAAAACCCCAGAAAACAGGACTGCTGGTAACTACCCAGCTAAAAGCACTGACAAAAGCCACCATGAAAAAGTGAAGCAGCTGAAATAACAACGAGCAGACATCAGACCAACACTTCTTCTCTTCAAGCGTGCCTCTCTCTGTGATTGTTGGGACAGAACTTCCTCTGTTTGATATGAACGGCTGCTTTCTTCTTTCTTAACCAGGAGTCAGATTACCAGAAAGGTCACAGGTCATCGGCCTGTTTCTGATCACACTCCTTTCTTTTAGCTGTCTGATGGCTTCAGGTCGGCTCCAGAACTCCACGTCTTTTACTAAAAGAAGACATTTTTTCTCATTTGACTGAACAGATAACTGAACCCTTATTCCACAGACAGACATTTGTTTAATCTTAAAACACATTTTAAATAAACCCTTCATCTTTCTTCTTTAATATTCASGACAAAGTAAGAAATGAGGAATTCAAAATGTTCTGTTTGTGTGTGACGTTAGGTGAAGTTAAAATKATAATGCTGTTTTTGAATTATTTGAGCACAAATCTAAAGTTAAATGTGTTAATATGATGATTCTATCCTCCAGGTTTGTATTTACTTAAGTTATGTTTAGTTAAATTTAAGTTCCCATTATATTAAGGTACTCTAAGTTCCATTAAGTTAACTAAACTTATGCTAAATTATGTTAGGTTAACTGAAATTACATTAAGTTGTTTTAGGATAAATTACGGAGCCCACGAGGGGACATGGGGGAATTTTTTTTTCTTTTGCATTCCCATGCAATACTATTGTGTTACTTCGCAATATCTTTGCGTTACCTCGCAAAACTGTATTGCGTTCCCACGCAAAAGTATGTTTTGTATATGAACTGAATTAAATCAGACTTTTATTTTTGAAATATCCAGTTACCATAACAGGATGTGTCRCCACAGTTAGTGAAATTGATTTTGATGTTGCGTGGCTGCACTGTGTTCAAATATCAACATATGACATACTTCCATGTGTGGTTGTGTGATATATTCATTCTGAAGCCAAATTAAAGCAGTAGGCTAACTCGCTAATGGTGAACATGTGAATTTGTTAATAAACCGGCAGGCACAACAGTGATAAACTACTTTTGCGAGGGAACTCAAAAGGTATTGCAAAGTAACGCAATATATGGGATGCGGTTCGTAAAGTTACACAGTCAAAAATTACCACCAATATTTTTGTTTTATTTATCCTTTTATAAGATAAAAAGGAACAAATTTATTTTTCAAAGTCAGTTTTTCACCATATGA
>NW_013952474.1:992470-993676 GCF_001266775.1 Austrofundulus limnaeus
GTACTGCGTGGAAACGCAAAAGAAAAAAATATCTCCCATGTCACCTCGCAGGCTCTGTAATAAATAGATAAGTTAATTGAGGTTACTTACATTAAGCTACTTAAAGTTAAGCTATAAGTTACATACATTTACATTACATTCTATAAAACCTGCTGCTACTCAGCAGCTTCCAATCGATTAAAATGATTGAAACGCTGTRATCAACATTTGTGTATAAACCTCAACGCTGTATGTTTGATTAATGTTAGTAATCACAGTCTTCCACGTTTTAACATCAGGCTGTGAGACTTATCACAAGTTCTTCAAAAGCTGCTTCCAACAGAATCTGCCGGAAAAATAATAGTGACCTTATCCTATATATATTTTTTTCACAATTTATAAAAGTATAACATTTGGCCGGCCGGGGGCAGCAGAGCGCCGAATGCGCCTTAAATCTGAGCAGAATTAAACAGAAAGATGCGCGCGCATCCGTCGCCATATTTATAATCTGAAGGGTCTTGYAGATTAAATTTCAGGTTTGTTTTGTAAAGTAAACCGAATTCAACCTTATATTTTGTGGCACAAAGACTCATGGCGAACCGAAATATGCAGCAGGGGAGGATGCTGGGCGGGATTTCTCCCGCTGCACCGCCGAAGCGAGGGACGGACTCCCCGGTGTCGGAGAATCAGACTCCGGTTTACGACAAAGGTAGCCCGGCCCCGGCCCCGCAGCAGCAGCAGCAGCGGTCCCCTTCTTCTTCGGTCGAACAKRCGGAGGGAGCCGCGGAGGAAAGTGGCGAAGGCCCGTCACTGATGACCCTGGAGATCTCCAGCTTTCGGCGGCCCGGGGAGAAGCCGTTCACCCAGCGCGCTCGGCTGTTCGTGGGCGGCCTGCCGCTGGACCTGCAGGAGGAGGAGTTCAGAAACCTGTTCGCCAAATWTGGAAACATCAGGGACGTTTTCATCAACAGAGAGCGGAGCTTTGGCTTTGTTCGCCTGGTAAGAAGAAGTTATTCAGTAATTACAGCCATATTTATGATTTTTAATGGTTTTTTTTACATTTATTGGGGGCTTTGGTAAAGTTTGTAATGAATGAATGAACTAAAATCTAAACAATGGGCCTCATGCAAGAACATGTTCGTATTCTTCTCCTAAATTTCTCTTTTGTTCGTACAAAGGGTTCGTACGAACATGTCACGTCAGATTCAACAAACTCTTCTATCTTCA
>NW_013952474.1:995483-996908 GCF_001266775.1 Austrofundulus limnaeus
ACATTGTATTGTACCATACTGTGTACATGTTGCTGCATCAAACATGAACTTTATAATAAATGTTATTTATGATAATCCCCCCATCATCCCACGCCTGACAGGAAACCCGAACACTGGCAGAGATCGCCAAGACTGAGCTGGATGGGATGATGCTGAACAACAGGATGCTGAAGGTCCGCTTCGCTACGCACGGAGCTGCGCTCACTGTCCGGAACCTGCTGCCTGTTGTGACCAATGAGCTGCTGGAGCAGGTATGGCTGAAGAAAAGTTCTGTAAATGTAACTGACCTACATCAGGGATGTCTGGTCCTGGAGGACCGCAGGTTATAGAGGGTCCTCTGCTCCAACACATCTGATTTAAATGACTTATTAAGAGACTAACGATGAACTTGAAGAGGTCAGACCTGCACTGGGACTAATGTGCACACATATATTCTGATGATTCTCAAATAGCCATGCAGCTCTGTAGATTAGAGACGCTTCTCTTTTTCCTCTTCAACAAATCGCCTACTTCCTCATCAAATTCCTCACTCTGTGGTAGACGGGAGTTTTCTTTTTCCTTCATCTCTACCTGTGAGCTTCCCTCTTCTGTCTGAAAAGGTTCTGACTGCGGCTCAGTCTGTCTTTGTGTCCAAAGCTCCATCCATCAGCTGTGGTGCAGTGGTAGTGCAGCTGACTTGGGACACTGGAAGCACAGTTTACAATTACAGCCGCAAAATCTTCTCGTTTAGCTTCAAACACATCATAACTATAATTATTGACTATAAAATCCAGACACATTAAATATCATAAATCATCTCAAATCTCTCCTGATTTTTGCTTTATTTTACCAGGATAAAAAAACCCCATTAAGCTTAAAAACGTCTTTTTTCAAGAGAGTCCTGGCCAGGAGGCAGCAATAAATACAACACAAAATAATACACAGTTCTACACAGAAAATATCAAGCTATAAAGGTACATGTCACACAATCGACCTCAAGAACTTTTAGTTTAGATTTAGAAGCACTAAAAGAGATGAATTCAGTCAGTCTAAAAGATTCTTGTAACAAGTTCCATGAAGAGGGAGCTGAGTGAACGGAAGCCTTCTTTGCCTAATTCAGTCTGAGCAAAAGGAACAGAAAGAGGCAGCAAATTGTGTGAACGCACCATAAGAGTTAACATTTCTCAGTGAAATTGCAGTGAGTATAAGCCGACCTTGTAAATAAAACTTAACCAGTGGGATTTCCTTCTGGTATCCAGAMCTGGCCGTCCTACCCGTGAGTATAAATCAGTGGTGTGTAAACTTTTTACAATTTGTATTGAACCTCAGAGAAGAGTGGCAGACAGGATCAAGCATCTTAAAACATTGGGCCTCATGCAAGAACCGTTCATACACACAGATTTGTTCTTAAATTGTGCGTATGAGTGATTTAGGAGAATTTGTGAC
>NW_013952474.1:999651-1006129 GCF_001266775.1 Austrofundulus limnaeus
GTTTGACTGAAACATTGTTCTGACCCAGTAACCGGTTCTGAAGCAGCCCCCCCCCTCCCCTCCCCCTGCAGACCTGCTGCTCGATTGCGTCTTTTTTTTCCTTAGTCCTGAAACTTTTTGCTGCTCAACAAATAACTTTGGGCCTCAGTCAGAAACAACTGGAGAGTTTATACTTTTGGCCCCAGAGGAGAAGGAAACGGTGGATTTAAGGTCTCCCGCCTCCCCCGCACACACTTCCTCCTCGCGACGCGGCGCGCATCAAATCAGACGTCTTTTAAAAAGAATAAATGTAGCAGATACTTTTTATATCTTCAGATCTACTTGGCCTAACAACACGATTTAAAAACTGGTTTAAAGTTCGAAGTCTCTGCTTTTCACTCGAGAGTCAGAGAGGGGCGGCTCTTTACAGGTGGAGTTTTTTCTTTCTTGGTAACCAACTGCGGTCAGTGACAACCCTCTGCGGGTGACGTAATCAGCTCTGCGACACGGCGAGGGACGCATAAATCCCGTGACACAACGAATTGATAATGAAATTCGTAGCCAACGCTTTTAATAATCGATTTTTATCGATTTTATCGATTCGTTGTTGCAGCCCTAGCTGAAATTTTTTATGGGGCCAGAATAAAGTCATACTGTAATTTGTTGTGAGTTCATGCACTGTGTTGGTTTTGTTCTTTGAGCAAGGCTCATGCACGGCTCATTTTATACACCAGCAAAAAAAACCATCTTGAATTTGGAAAAAAAAAATCACATTTTATTTATCACTAAAAAGTGTTCAGTGAATGTGCATACGAAACTGGTAGGTTCAGTATCTCAAAAAAGGTTAAGAACCACTAAAGGCTAAATAACTTAATTGCAAATAAAGTGCATTTGGACTTTTAAACTGAATGATATCAATTATATTAAGACATCTTGAATTTGGCATCTTAAAAACGGATATTCGAAACAAGTAAAATAAAATAAATAATAAAAAAGAGTATAACAGAACTGAAAAGGCCAGAGTGAAGCTCAGTCTCAGTGAATGTTATGAATATCTTGTCTCAATCGGATGTTTTGTGCTGTAGTTTTAGCAATTTAACAGTTAATAATAACGGTAAAAACTTTTACTTTAAACCTAAAAGCTGTGGTAATGTTTGGTTTGTGTCTCAGATGGGAGGAGACTCGTCTGAGCACAAGGTGACAGAGGAACCAGCCCAGAACCCAAACCCGGGGTAAAGAGGCTCAGTAAAAGTGGTCATCAGTGTGTGGAGGTGGACTGGTGTTGCAGAGGAGGTTCTGTAGAAGGACAGAGTTCCAGAGGAACAGTCCACGTACACACCCAGTTTGTGGCAGGACGCAGAGGAAGAGGAGGAGGAGGTGAACTCTCGGACGTTGTTGTGGCAGACGGAGTATCGACCGTCGTCAGAACAGCTCAGACTCCAGGAAATGTCATTAAAGCCGAACTCGCAGTCGTTGCTGTTCCCTTTACGTTTGATATCTTTGTAGGTCACTGATATCTCCACCTTCCCGTTCCACTGAACCTCCCAGAAACAGCGATCAGGCAGACTCTCTTCACACATCACCTCAGGCCAGAAGTCGAATCTGTCTGGATGATCTGGGTACAACTGGTCCTCCTCCACACACGACACCTTCCTGTCATGGTCAGACAGTTGGAGTTTTCTGTTCACAGTGTTCCTGTCGATGGTGAGCCTGCAGCAATCTGATAAGAGAAGAAACAACCTGTCATCTGATCATCTGAAACTTTGATGATGTTTTAATGTTGCTGCTTCGCTGTCATGAATCACACTTACACTTCCTCAGACCTGGAGTCAACCACCGCTCTCCAGCAGGCTCSACCCTGAAAGGAGGAGGGTTCGGGTTAAACCATCTTTCATCGTAAAAAATGTACACGAGTTTCATAAATGTTTTTTTTTCTAACACAGACCAATGATATACAGTATTGCAAAGATACATGTAGTTCAAAATCTGTTCTGCTTGTTCTAAACTTGAATTTTGGAGTCTGTCGTTCTCTTGGTGGCCGTCAGTGCAGCAGAAACATGTTGGAGCCTTTCTCAGATCTTCTACTCTAAACAAACCTGTCTCTGAGCTCTGCAGGCAGTTCCTTTGAACCTACAATAAAAAAACAACTTTCTCTCCTCCATCAGATCATGTGTGAAGTTTGATACCTGAGTGAGTCTAGTTTCCAGGGTGCATCCTGTGCCGACAGCAGCTTCATCCCTTCCTCTCCCGGATGATTGTAACTCAGGTCCAACTCTTTTAGATGAGTGGGGTTGGACCTCAGAGCTGACTCCAAAGAAGCACAGCCTTTCTCAGTGATCAGACACCCTGACAGGCTGCAGACACATAAAACACACAGTTTCTTGCTGCTTTTGGTTGCTGGACCTTTATGTTTCCGACTGAACCCCAAACCTGTCAATGCCAAAATTACAGACAACACCTTACCCGTCCTTTTTGCAAAGATCTTTTCAGTCCTTTGGTATGTAATGGGGTCTGGATTGTTTGTCATTGTTTACCTGGTTATCATTTATTACTGGCATGTGAACCAAACTCTTATATTAATTGTTTTGGGACTACACAGAAACCCCATTTTTGGTGCTCTGCATTGACCTTTAGTTGGGCCCCCAGACCCCYCTTGATCAATAACCTCACCTCTTTGGCACTCAGCACTGGGCTTTGCTCTATAGATGCTCAGCATCCTACTTTTTCTAAATAACCTCCTACTCAAGAAACCTCTGAACCCCTGGAGTTGATAAATCACGGTTTGTCCATCTCTTTGCCGAGAACCAGTTTGCCGTTAAAAGAGGAAAACTACCAACAACTGCTCATACAAGGTGTTGATCCATGAAGGTGGCAGAGTTTAAATGTTGCAGAGTGTTTATCAAAAGTATACGGACCAGTTTTTGACATCTCACCTCAGAGTTTTCAGCACACAGTTCTTGTCCTTCAGTCCTTCAGACAGAAGCTTGACTCCTGAGTCTTTAAGGTCGTTGTTACTAAGGTCCAACTCTCTGAGACAAGAAGACTGGGAGCTCAGAACTGAGGACAGGACTTCACAGCTTTTCTCTGAAAGATTGCAGACACTTAATCTGTGGAGACGAAACAAAACAGAAGTTAGAATTTGTCTTTTTCTTTACCAGCTGGAACTTCACAATGCAAATCTACCTGTGTACTTACAGGGTTTTGTTGGACGCAGGAACAACTAGAATCAATCTTAAAAGAGCCTCCTCAGAGTTAAAGTATTTCTTCAAGTCAAGGACATCCAGGTCTTTTTCTGAGGACAGTAAGAAGAAGACCAGAGCAGACCACTGAGCAGGAGACAGTTGATCTGTGGTGAGACGTCCTGAGCTGTGGAACATTTGGCTCTCCTTCACTAAAGAACACTCCTTCAGCTCATTCAGACAGTGGAACAGATTGATGATTTTGTCAGCAGACAAGTCACCTCCTAACTTCTCCTTGATGTAATGGACTATTTCCTGATTGGTCTGCGAGCTACCCGTCTGTTTCAGCAGCCCTTGAAGGAGGGACTGATTATCTTCCAATGAAAGACCCAGGAGGAAGCGAAGGAACAAGTCCAGGTGTCCAGATGGACTCCGTAAGGCCTCGTCTACGGCACTTTGGTAAAAGTTCTTCTCTGCAGCTTYGTCTTTTAGTTTGGCCTTCTGGAAAGTTGTTTGATCTTTGAGCAAATTGACTCCAGAGTTGATGAATGTCAGATGGACATAAAGAGCAGCCAGAAACTCCTGAACACTTAGATGGACAAAGAAGAACACTTTGTTCTGGTACAGTCCTTGCTCCTCTTTAAAGATCTGAGTGAAGACTCCTGAGTACACTGAGGCTGCTCTGATATCGATGCCACACTCTGTCAGGTCCGACTCATAGAAGATCAGGTTTCTTTTCTGCAGCTGCTCAAACGCCAGTTTCCCCAGAGACTCAATCATCGTCTTGTTCTCTGGACTCCAGTGTGGATCCGTCTCAGCTCTTTCATCATACTTGACCATCTTTGTTTTGGTTTGAACCACAAGGAAGTGAATATACATCTGGGTCAAAGTGTTGGGAAGCTCCTCCTTCTTTTTGAACTTCAGCTCATCTCCCAAAACGGTAGCGGTGATCCAGCAGAAGACTGGGATTTGGCACATGATGTGAAGGCTTCGGGATTCCTTCACGTGAGAGATGACCTGGTCAGCCTGATCACAGTCTTCAAACTTTTTTTTAAAGTAGTCTGTCTTCTGTGTGTCGGTGAACCCTCTGATCTCCGTCATCATGTCAACACAGTCAGGAGGGATCTGACTGGCAGCTGCGGGTCGTGTTGTTATCCAGAGACGGGCAGAGGGAAGCAGGTTCCTTCTGATCAGGTTCGTCAGCAGAACGTCCACTGAGGTGGACTTTCTTGGGTCAGTAAGAATTGTGGTTTTGTGGAAGTCCAAAGGAATTCTGCACTCATCCAGACCGTCAAAGATAAACACAACCTGGAAGTCTTCAAATGTGCAAATTCCTGCTTTTTTGGTTTCAGTGAAGAAGTGATGAACAAGTTCCACCAAACTGAATTTTTCATCCTTCACCAAATTCAGCTCTCTGAAAGGGAACAGGAACGTGAAGTGGATGTCCTTGTTGGCTTTGTCTTCAGCCCAGTCCAAAGTAAACTTCCGCGTTAAGACAGTTTTCCCGATTCCAGCCACCCCCAGAGTCAAAACTGTTCTGACTAGCTGATCTCTTCCAGGGTGGAGGGATTTAAAGATGTCTTCTTGTTTGATTGTGGTTCCTGGACAGTATGGTTTCTTGGAAGCAGTTTCCACATGTCTGACCTCATGTTCATCAGTGAGCTCTCCGGTCCCTCCCTCTGTGATGTACAGCTCCGTGTAGATCTGGTTCAGGAGGGTTGGGTTTCCCGCTTTGGTGACCCCCTCAAACATACACTCGAACTTGGTTTTCATCTTGGATTTGAGATTACTCTGGCACATGACAGGAGATCCTAAAGTAATAAAGAAGAGCAGTAAATCAACAACTTCTTGTTCTTGTTTAATGACTTTATCCTCTGTAGAAGATCAAAACTACAAACTACTATTTCTTTGGGTTGTTTGCCCTTTAGCTGTCCTCTCTCTGTTATSTGTSYCCYGTCCTCACTCTGTCCCAAATCCTCTGTATTCTGTGCCCTTACGCTCTCTCAAGTCTTCTGTCCTAACTCTGTCCTCTGTCCAATATACTCAATGTCCACCCTTTGGACATGTCCAAAACATCTCAGTCTGGTCTCTCTAACTTTATCTTCCAGTCCTTCCATCTGTGCTGTACCTCTGATGATCTCACTCCTCATCTTCTCCATCCTTCTCACTCCCAAGGAAAACCTCAGCCTCTTCACATCTTCTCTGACACTTGCAGCTGTCTTCTGTCTTTTTGTCCATGTCTTTGTCTCCAAACCAGAAAACGTGGCTGGTCTCATTGAGCCTCTTGTAAAACTTTCTGACCTCTTTTTTAATTAATTTCATTTAAAAAATAACTATTTACAATAGAAAACAAAGAAAATACATAACACAAATCAAAATAAAATGAAAGGTAGCAGAAGATGAAATCTAATGTCTGCCCCTTTTATCCCCAGAATATACTCAAGCAAAAAATAATTTCAAAATAATACTAAATAAAAACATCAACTCAAACAACTATTCAAATAGATTCACATTATACTTTTCCATATACCTTCAAAAAACAAGCTTTTGTCTTAAATATATACATAGATCTGGCACTTTTAACATCATCCTTCAGACCATTCCACAATCCTATTCCCTGGATTATAGTACATCTTTCTTTCAAACTAGTACGAATCCAAGGCTTCACAAACATTTCTATCACATTAAGATAATAATAACTCTCTCAGTTAACAAAATTTGCTTGAATGTTGGAAGGTAATACGTTTTTGTGAGCTTTATACACAAACAGTAAAATATTATAATCAACCAAATCATAGAATTTCAAAAATTTCTGTTGGCAAAATAATGTATTTGATGGGTGGCTGTAATCTTTTCTAGTAATGATTCTTACGGCTCTTTTCCGTAAAATAAAAATAGGATTTGTGATAGTTTTGCAAGCTTTACCCCAGACTTCAATACAATAAATTAAATGTGGAACAATTATTGCATTATACAACCTAAGTAGTGCTTTAATATTGAATAACTACTTTACTTTATACAGTATTCCAATAGATTTAGCTATTTTTGTTCTTAAATAATTTATGTGAGGTATGTGAGGTATATAACGACCTCTGCTCTAGGCCTGGGCAATAAACCGAAAATTAACCGATATCAACATTTATGACAATGGCCAATGTCATTTTGCCCATGTCGGTATTTTCGGTAAATGAGGAAAAGAGAAACCTGCTTGTTTTCTGTTGTCTCGTTAAAGCCGCCCAGTGTTTTACGGGTTTAAACAGACGCTGCTTTCAACAAAACAAACGAACCCCACAGCTTTATCCAATCAGAGCAGAGCAGGA
>NW_013952474.1:1007484-1010056 GCF_001266775.1 Austrofundulus limnaeus
ACTTTAGTTTCAGTAAACACGTTCTTTTACACCAGTTGTATTTGGGTTGAATAGTTCTAAGTAGTGGACCTGAGACTCCATGTTCCCAAAGTATCCCCTACAGGATATGGAGGACCAAAACTGACATAATTAGAAATAAAAACAAAAATATACGAACTACAGTTATTAATGTTTTGGTCTGCGCGACATGCGGTGTAAGGGAGAAATAATCCCAGTGACACAATATTTCACTTATACGCAACATAGTTATACTACAGCGGGAGGGGGAAACTGAAGATTTATCCTCTATCTATGTGCTTTAAAATGCTATATTTTATTTATTTTCCAGACATTTTTGATTAAATGGCCAAAACAAAAGATATAGTTACCACATCCAGTCAGGCAGGCAGCAGGACACATCCACCTGTCTGAATAGCTATACACTTTACCGGCCTCGGGCAGTCCCATTTGTCAAACCCTGCAAATTATTTATTAAGTGCGCACTGTCTAGCTAAACCCAAACTATTAATGCTTTTTATTTATTTACTTTAGGGCTGCAACAACGAATCAATAAAATCGATGAAAACTGATTATTAAAAGCATTGGCAATAAATTTCATTATTGATTCGTTGTGTCACGTGATTTATGCATCTCTCGCCATGTCGCGGAGCCGTTTACGTCACCCGCAGAGCGTCGTCAATGCTGGCTGACCTAAATAAAGTTTAGGAAGAAAGAAAACTGTACCTGTAAAGATCCTCCCCCTCTGAGACTCTAGAGACAAAAGTAAGACTTCAAACTAACAACCAGTTTTTAAATTGTACTCGAAGGCCAAGTAGAGAGAAAGTTATGATAAAAAGTATATGGCATATTTTATTTTGAAAATGGTGGTCTGATTTGATGCACACCGCATCGCGAGGATAAAACGTGTCCCGTGGGGAAAAAAAACACCTCAGTCCACCATTTGTTTCTTCCTCTCAGGCCAGAAAAAAACAAACAAACAAACAAACAAACCCTCTTTTTTCTGACTGAGGCTCAAAGCTATTTGTTAAGCAGCAAAAATGTTTAGGACAAAGGAATAAAATAAAAAATAAGACGCGAGCAGCAGGTCTAGTGAAGGAAGGAGGGGGGAGGGCTGCTTCAGAACCACTTACTGGGCCATAGAACATGTTTTAGCCACAGACAGAACCAACAAGAAAAAAGCAAAAAGTAAAGAATCAGAGGAAAAAACATACATTCTAACTGTAAATAAATTCTAATTATAATAATAAATTAGCAGAGTTGTCAAGTAGTGAAGCACAAATACTTTGTTACCTTGCTTAAGTAGTAATTTTGGTTATACTTTACTGCAGCAATTACTTTTCAGCCTACTTTTTACTTCTACTTCTTACATTTTAAGCAATTATTTGTACTTTCTACTTCTTATTTTTGAAAAATGTGAAAAGTATCTCATTTCTATTTCACTTTTGCTTGTTTTCATTCTGCCTTGTTATCGTACTGTATATGATGTGGCTCAGTTGATAAGAGCTGTTGCCTTTCAGCAAGAAGGTTGTCGGATTCATTGCATCCCAGCCCGAGGACCTTTCTGGGTAGAGCAGGGCTATTCAGCTAAATTGCTCCGGGGGCCACAGTTACTGCAGTTTAACAGCTCAGGGGCCGAACATCCAGCAATTAAAGTGTAAATAAACTAAGTTATGATCTGTTACCTCTGAAATAGTTTATTTTGCTGCGTTTAAACATGCATACAACATACAGAACCCTATAAAAGTAGTGATAATAAAGCAATATCAGAAATAAATAGAGCACATTATGCCTCCTATTTATTTACCACAAATATTATTTTGACATATCTGACTTGCCAAATTTTAAAACCAATTTTATTTTCACTTTCATAGTTTTATCTTCAACTGTTTGTAAATTTAACTGTCTTGAGTGTTCATGGTTCATGGAAAAATGTTTTTTTACCAGCTTCTAGCCAAGGTTCTGATGTTTCTGTAGACACCAAACATGTTTATGTCCATCTAAAAGAACTTATAGTAATTAAAGTAGAAAACCAGGGGTTTGGGCTTAAGAGATGAATGAACCAATTGGCGGGCCGAACTTTGGTCACTGGCCCGCGGGTCGTCAGTTGAATAGCCCTGCCTTAGGGTCCAGTCTTTCAGAAAATGCATGTTAACATAAAAAAGTTGGGTCTCACTGCCCCCCAGGGATTGCGTTTTGACCAGGGGTGTAAGAAAATATCAATACACTGAAATATCGTGATATTTCATTTCCCAATACTGTATCGATATTCTAAAGCCCTGTATCGATTTTTAATTAAGGTTTAAAATGTCAACCTTCTTGCCAACCGTTCATTTTTATGTTGTAGTTCATCCTCTGACCACTAGTTGCAAGTAGGGAGCCAGCCATTTGGCTCCTCTACCTCTTGAGCGCCAGAGAGTAAGGATAGCATTAGCATTGTAGGAGACAATGTAAGCATTGTAAGTAAACATTAGCTTTTCTTTTTTTTTCAGTAAGAGGTTTTTATTTAATAGAATTTTTGGACAAAACAATCGCAATATATCGCCTTCCTTATAGTATCGCAATATATCGGGAT
>NW_013952474.1:1010066-1011215 GCF_001266775.1 Austrofundulus limnaeus
ACATCTGGTGAAAATTTCATGTCATTAGCACCTCTAGTAATATATTTACTGAGAAAAATGTTGACGTGTTCAATACTTATTTTACCCGCTGTATCGTGATATTGATTTTAGGCCATATCGCCCAGTCCTACTCTGCTCCCTGTAGTTCACACACCTGTTCTATCTTTCTAATGCTGACTTTAATGCCTCTTCTTTCAAGTTCACTTCTACGCCTCTCCAAACTCTCTTCCACCTGTTCTCACTACAGATCACACATCATCTGCAAGCTGACATAGTAACTCTCAAAAGAAATCCTCTTACTGCTCATCAGAAGGTCAGCCAGCTTCCCCTGCTTCATTCTTCTCAAGAAGTTCACGGTGATATTCAGAAATGCCTCTTGATCACGTCTCTGCTGCTCTTTGTCTTCACACGTCAACTCCTCCTCCTCCCAGTGACCCTGTGAGCATTCTGGACCATCTGAACTCAGAGCTCTCTGCATTTTGTTCAGCTCATTCTTCACGAAAGCATCTATGTTGTTCTTTAGCTCCTGAAACAGAACGTTGTAAAGGATGACACATGAGATCCATGTTAACAAGACTGACAAAGTATAGCATGGAGATATTGGTGAAAAACAATTACAGACCGTAAATACTGAGTCCTGTTCACTTTGATGCTTCTGGGCAGACTGACAACTGGGATGTTCTGATCTTTGGGGCTCATYTCTGTGGAGGAATCATGAAGAATCAACTGTTACATTATGTGGATGTGAACAGTAATTCAGGAGAAAATGATTAATAGTCATGCTTGCTTTAATCCCAACAGGTTATGATAAAAAGTTATAATAAAAATGTCTTTGACTCAGATGAATGTGTTTCAACTGAAAGAACCTGTGAATGACTTTCATCCTCTCCCTCCCACCCCCACCCCTCAGTGGTGGAGGTCCCTGCTCATTGGACCAACAAGGATCACATCAACTGCAAAAAGCAGCAGTGAAATACAAACAAGAAGGTTTCCAGTTTGGAGTTCAGCCCTGGTAAAAATCCATCTCCTAATGGAAAAACTTTAGTTTCAGTAAACACGTTCTTTTACACCAGTTGTATTTGGGTTGAATAGTTCTAAGTAGTGGACCTGAGACTCCATGTTCCCAAAGTATCCCCTACAGGATATGGA
>NW_013952474.1:1011876-1013049 GCF_001266775.1 Austrofundulus limnaeus
AAGTCTGGAAACAATAAAACCAGACAGAACTCAGTTTGGATTAAAACATTTTACACATTTACAATGTTTAAATAGAGCTCACCTCTCTGCTGCTGGAAGTACAGTTGGTTTAAATTTGATAAAACGACCCATAGACGTGTCGCTCTTACAGGACACAAGGCTGGGTCCAGGTCCAGGTCCAGGTCCAGGTCCAGGCTCAGGTTTGTGTTTCCTCCTGTGAATAAAGCCAGTGATGCTGAGCTCTGACATGCAGAAGAGTCATGGACAGTGAGAGAAGGTTCTCTTACCTCTGATCCCAGCTTTGGCCTTCACGTTCCTGACATGGATCAGTTTTGGAGGTTGGGACTTCCTCTTCCATGTCCTCACACTGATCCATGCTGCTGAACTCACCTGCAGAGGAAACACGTGTCACACATTCACATTTTCTTCTACTTCTTAGCCTTGGTCAGTCTGATTAGACTTTGGAGCTAAAATTGCAAAAACACAAAAATAACKGGAAAACTAAGTCAACTCAGACGTGACCTCTCACAACATGAGATGCCACGTGACATTATTTTCAGTGTTTGACAAAACAATAACGTTATCTGTCAGCATGAGGGAATCTTAGTTTAAAGGTTTATCATTAAAGGCAACAAGAGACATGCAAACCTTCAAGAAATTATTTTTATTTTTTCCTAATGAGCGTCTATCAGCTGACATTTCGTTCTGATTTGTATTAGTTTGGCTTGTTTTCTTAGTTTGGCTTAACTGACAGAGGATCAGAGAGGAGACAACAAAGAGGTCAGTTCAGTCAGGAGTTTCTGACTTGTGGCTGTCTGTCATTGTTTTGTGTCCAGTCAGAAGGTGACCAGCTCTTTGGTTCTGAATAACAATATTTTAGACTGGTTTGATCAGTATCAAGATACAAACAATTAAAGCTTTTAATTTCAAAGAGTCTTTAAAACATGGACAACTTCACGGATATTGATACTGGATACGGCATGTAATGGTTTATGGGATATTTTTGAGGCAATTGACAGTGCATCTTTAATGTGAAAAAAAAAAGGTAAAAATAAAGACAGATGAAAACGGGGTTTATATTCTGCGTCACCAATGCTAAAACCTGCAAGGTCACGTGCACAAGTCGTTTTTACACACACACACACACACACACACACACACACACACACACAC
>NW_013952474.1:1014317-1015916 GCF_001266775.1 Austrofundulus limnaeus
ACACACACACACACACACACACACACACACACACACACACACACACACACACACACACACACACACACACCTGACCAATTCCGTACAGGAAACACTGAACTGGTTCTCAATTGTTGTGACACTAAAAGTGTTTCTTTTGTTTTGTGATTTAACAACTTCTAATCAGAAAAAGGACAAACTCATCCAGAACTGTTACACTGCTCAAATGTTGGGTAAGTGCCCAAAATATCAACCTGCAGCAAGATATAGGTTAATTATTAATTTTACTATAATTACTATGGTAACTCACAATATCAACCTAYTGCCAGGGAAAATACAGGTACCCAGTCATTAACTGGGTGATAAACACATAGCCTGCTTTAATCTTGAGCCAGGCTGAGCTGTGATAAATTCTGAATATAAAGCATTATTCTTGGCCACATATCATATTTAGCAAAATTTTAATGAGTTATTTTGTGTTTTTGTTTTAATGGTGATGAATGCATTTGTTATTGTGATTTGTAACCTTCTGCATGGTGTATGTTATTGTTAATAAACTGTATACAGTTATATAGACATATTCAAGATAGACTGTACTACAGTATATAACTGTAATATTATGTGGTCAAAATTATCTGTAGACAGCAAATAYGATACACAGCCAAGATCACTGTAAACAACATAAACTTGTACTTTAATAGTTATGAAGAGTGGTCCAACTGGTTCACTCAATTGCTTGTTAAGGTAGCAGCCAATCAGAGCCAAATGTGTGCAGAGATGGTGCAGGATGACAGCTGCAGAGCTCAGCACAGAGAGGACAGACAGTGTTATGACAGAGTTGTTGGTTTTGTGTGCRTGCGTGCAAGTTACCAGTAAGTGATTTGGGTTTCTATTTCTTCTTATTTAGGTTGTTTGTAAGAGCGTGGATGGTTTGAAATATTGCTGCACATGTTGTGACGATCACGGTGGTGCAGTTTTGCTGCCTTTGATTAATGCCATTGTGTTGCTTACAGGATGAATATTACATTATTTAGTAGTTCCAAATGTTATTTTCTTGTGTTTTTTTATTTTTACTTCCATATTTGAATATTGGCAGAGTGTCTCAGCTATTAATGTTAATAATATAAGTTGTAGCGTAAATTACTGTAGGTAACTGGATGAAGGTCACACTTTAATTTCTGGTACATATTTATTTTGGGAATATTTACATCTAAAATTCAAATTATTATCATTTTTTATTGTTATAATCCTTTTGGTTGTTTATTTGAGAGACTTGTAATCATCCAATTTTTTCTGTGTATGGTTTCTGTTACAGAATCACACTCCTATGCACACTTATGTACTGTATATTGTCTTTAAGAAAATAAAGAAGAAAGACATTTATAGGACATCTTTATTGTGCATTCCAACAGATGCTCACTAGTGGTCACAAACCAGTAAACTATTTCAGCAACAAACACTAATATTAGACCTCAGTGCAACCATCTGAAGTTTTCTTTATTCCATCCATTTTGCATTTTCCATATCTGACTGCGATCATTACTGCACGTTATTTTCACTTTCGTTCAGATTACACAACAGCACTGGATGATGCCCCCGGACTTTAACCTTCCACGCTTC
>NW_013952474.1:1017389-1018626 GCF_001266775.1 Austrofundulus limnaeus
ATAGTGAATATCTGTGATTTTTTTTTAACTTTGTTTTTCTGTTTTCTATTCAAGACTCCGATTTTAAAGAATACAAAAAACATACAAAATACTCTTTAAATTGTATGTAATCGTGTTTTTAAAAGTTTCTAGCTGTTGAAGCTTGTACCCTCTGTACTAATAAAACTTCTCACAGACCTCAGTTCTGTCTTTCAGAGTAAAACCATCAGCTCAACTTCAAACTAGTGATGTTCGATACTGCCAATTTTCTTCCCAATACTGATACCGAGTAAAATTTGGCTGGCATCGGTGATACTGATCCGATACTGATACTTTGTCCTAACACACATAATGTGTCTGTTAAATCTTAAAAAGTAAATAACCGCTTTATAAATAATACATGACATAGTAATTTATTTAATTTAAAAGTCTTTCTAACCCTAACCTTATATTTGTTTAGCACAATTCTTATTCTTACTCTAAAGAAATATAATATTTTTGAATAGTGAATAAAAGTAAGAGAAAACAGTCTAAAAGTTGTTACTTTGATTATTTTGTAGCATTGTTTGTAGGTTTGCAAGAAAGTCCTTGGCCAGAGCTAATCCTGTTTGGGGAGTCATGGCATGAAAAAGTCTGGGAGCTAGAATTTAATTACAGTCAGACAAAGTAATTTTTTTCTTAAAATGACCTGCCATACATCTACAGACTGACTGACTGAGCATGTGCCACTGTGCTGATGCATTACTACCCAAGCAGGAGAACAAGTAATTCCCTCCAACCACATATGATTAAGACAAGATTTGAATAGTTTAGTTATTTTCCACTATACTGCTGTTAATGATATACATTATTTGAAATAACTGAAGTATCAAAGTATTGATACTTCGATTATAGTATTGATTCTAGAACCTAAAGTTCTGGTACCAGTAGTATCGATATTTCAGTATCAATCTGCACATCACTACTTCAAACCTGTTGTGCGTGATTACACTGAGGATTTTTACGTGTTCCTGTTTAAAATACAATCAAAAAATTAAAAATATATAAAAACGACATTTACAGATAAATGTGCCTTATGTATCGATTTTTGAGTGTATGTTATTATGAAGTTAGCAAACAAGAAAATATTCACATGCCGTAATCGTAATGATTGGTGAACTGACGCACCACAGATAAAGGCTGTATCTCAATTCATGGGCTGGGTCCTCATGAGGACACAGCCTAGCTGGGCCACATAGGCCACATCCTTGCTGGGCCG
>NW_013952474.1:1019207-1020293 GCF_001266775.1 Austrofundulus limnaeus
GCGGCCGACAAATGCGCACTCATGAGGACCCAGCCCCTGGATTGAGACACAGCCAAGAAGGAGCTAATTTATCAGGGTGTAGCTCCCCCCCGGCGGGCCTCTATGCAGTGTTTAGGCTGCTTTTCGTCTCGTGCAGCGGGGAAATGCGGCTCGTCTCAGCCTCCTCCATGAAACATAGAAAAGAAACTTGYCCGTCTACTGAATTAAAGCTCCCAATTGCTCACATTTAACGGATTTACAGGGAAAAAAGATGGCGGAAGAAATAAYGGTTTTACTTCGAAATGTTGATTTTCCAGCTGAGCTCAAGTTTGTTTAAAATAAACAAAAATACAAAACAGAAAGATTTTTTGCTGCAACTAAAACTGAGACAGATGATTTTAAACATTGAAACGTAGAAAGCTGCTTACCTTCAGCTGCAGGTTTACAGACAGAAAAACAGCTGCGTCACGAACGGAACGAAGAGAAAGTTTTTGTAGGGACTGCTGGAAGCCGAGTTTCACAGGCGGTGGTCGGACTCGGCTCCGCTGCACCGACAGCAGGAAGAAGCAGGGAGGAGACCGCGCGATAAGTCCAATGATAAATGTACAAGTCACAGCAAAAAAATAATCACTTCTGTGAAAGACGAACAAACACAGCTGAAAACATTGATATAAAAGCTTTTGATATCTATAGTTGAAACTGTCTCGCTGTCGTCTTTTTGAGACTTCTGATTTCAAAATAAAATCCACGTGTATCATGTGTGTACACATATGCTTCATGCTACATGTTTCCATCTGCTGCCCATGCAGATCCATACATTCTGACAGCATTTGTGTAGAAATATATCTGTATAATTATTAATATATGACAAGATTATTCCAATTTATGGTGTCTTATTCTGAAAATACGGATGTTGTGCTTGTACCTTTTCCTGTWGATTGGGTGGGGGTGGGTTCAGAGCCCTAGAGCAGGGGTTCTCAAGTCATTTGGGTCTGGAGACCCCTTACAAGGGTGAAAACAATTCCAGGGACCCCTCATTAATCCCATGCTGTTTTAAAAGATAATTTATTGTCATTTCAACCCCTAAATGCCATGGAATATATATAT
>NW_013952474.1:1021814-1024914 GCF_001266775.1 Austrofundulus limnaeus
TAGATAGATAGATAGATAGATAGATAGATAGATAGATAGATAGATAGATAGATAGATAGATAGATAGATAGATAGATAGATAGATAGCTTGTGTACTTGAGTCATAAAACTATTCTGTGTTTTATGAAGTTATTCTATTGTTGGCTGAATCACACTGATCTTTTAGTGTCAGATGGTCAGAAAACAATTAAATCTAGTTGACGAACCACCAGTTTAACTGTGCTACAGTCTTTTTTTGTTTACTGTGATGCAGTACAACTTTACGCAGTTCCTCCTGTTGACCAGTAGATGGCAGCATATTATCATATTTCAGTTGTTTCTTCAGCTTTTCTTCCATTCAAGTGCACAGCATGTCTACACACACAAATATATTTGAAATAAATACACAATATTTCCCTAAGTTTAACCTTTTTTGTAATTAACCCTGAGTAAAAAAATTATTTTGTTACTCCTACACGTTCCACATATGATTTGTGAACAGATTAGTAATACATCCAGATCATAAACATAATTTAAAAACAAAAAATGAAACAATATAGACCTAGGGTGTTCAGTCCTGGTCCTGGAGGTCCACTATCTTGCGTGTTTTATTTCATTCTCTGCTCCAACACACCTGATTTAATTGAAAGGCTTCTGCAGAACATGGAGATGTAAGTCATTGAATCAGATGTGTTGGAGCAGGTTGCAGCTCACAGGATAGCCAAACTCCAGACAGGACACCCCTGTTAAAGACAATAAAGTTGATTTAACTTGAATCTATCCACAGAACGCCACTTAAAAAAATCTAAAATTTATACTTTAAATTTTAACATTTATTTTGATAAAAAATGTCTTGTTTGTGAACCATTACTGTTGCTCTGACCACCCAAATTTAGTTGCCTGATTTTAAAGTTGACTTCAGGGTCATATTTAATGTTTAATCATTAGAGAAAATATTTGGTTTTGTTTTAAAAATCTTCATCTGGTTTAAATAACTGTGCAGCTGATTTTAAGATGATTTATGGATGATGAAATAATCTGTCTTCATCTTTTATAAAGAGGTTTTATTTGACCTCCAGAGCCCTCCACGATGAGAAAATAAAAATCTATAAAACATCAGGAAAACAAAAGGTCTAGAAGTGACAGATGGGGGCAGCATTTATCCACCAAACCTGAGTGGTGTAACTGGAGGACTAAATCAGAGATGGCAGCTAAATTAAAGGTATTCCAGCTGCAGGTCTGACTCCAGCGTCCTCACTTGTTCCTTTGCCATTTCATGCAGACTCCCACAGCAGAGCTCGCACAACTCCCACTCACTTTTCTCTGAACCGCAGATCAACTAACCTGACATTTTCCCTTCTCGTGGGGCCTCTATGGCCCGTCTGTTAGACCTTTGTGCTGCTGCTGGAAAAAGAGAAGAACGCTGTTGAACTACAGAGTCGTGGAACACGAAAGAAATCTAGAAGCTCCCGATTTTAGAGTAAAAATATCCATTTTTCCTCTGGAGAGATGATGTTTCATGTTAGCTGTTCTTGTGCTTGCCATATTTTGGACACACTCTACTGTCCATTCAGTTTATATTCTTTAATTTAGACAAAAATCTTGTTGTAGATAGCTCTTTGAATGGCTTCAGTTATGGGTCTTTTTGACCCAAGTACAGCTGGAGGATTCATTCTGATCAGTTTGACCAACCTGAGCAAAACCAGCAGCAAAATGGATTACAGCTGTCTTAAAATAACCCTAGTTTTTTTTTCACATTGGTTGATCCAAATGACATTTATAAATCAAGAAAGTCCAGTCACTTTCACAATGAAAGGTTATCACTGGCTGAACCAATTTGACAGTCATGCTGGAAATGAATTGAGTTATACCAGATTTGCAGTTTGCTGCTCCTGCTCTTCCACCATCTAGTGACTGTGAATATTTAGTATAAAAAATATGTCGTGTGCAGGTAACCCAAATAAAGTTTACAGTTTCACTTGATTTCACGAGTGAGGGAAGAATGAGGTGTGAGGCTGACAGATGGATCGGTGCAACTTCTGCAGCACTGTGAATTTCTGGAGCTCTGGCTACTGAAATAACAAGATGTTGGACACAGGAGGTCCAAATAAGTGTTATTTGCAGGGTAACTCCTTAGAGACAGTCTGAGGAGTTCAGTTCTCCAGGAGAGACTCAGAGTAGAGCTGCTGCTCCTCCACATCCAGAGAAACCAGTTGAGGTGGTTCCTCTGGTAAGAAGGACCCCTGGACACCTCCCTAGGGAGACATTCTGGACATGTCTGACTAGGAGGAGACCCAGAGGAAGACTTAGGACACTCTAGAGAGACTATGTCTCTCAGCTGGTCTGGGAACACCTTGGAGTCCTCCCAGAAGAGCTGGAAGAGGTGGATGTGGAAAGAGAGGTCTGGACCTCCCTGATCAAGATGCTGTCCCTTAGACCTGACTCTGGACCAAGATGATGGATGGATGGATGGATGGATGGATGGAGGGATGGATGGATGGATGATGGATGGATGGATGGATGGATGGAGGGATGGATGGATGGATGGATGGACATGTATGAAGTAAAATAAAGGTTTATAACTCCAAGTTTACAATGCTGACAATAAGCTCTTCCTCTGTTTATAATTCTTCCTACTAACTTTCATCAAACTCGTTTAAAAGTACAAGAGGAGCTGAACTAAATTGCAAACTTCTTGTAGGCTACCTCATCGTTAACACAGTTTGACCCTTCAGGTGTGTAGAAATGTGAACCTACAGGTGAGCTTTTCCATCTGCCCCATCTCTAATGTCTAACAGCACCAATATGAGCAGCTCTTTGCATCCCGGGGGTTTCAGTCTGACCCCAAACTGGACTTCAAGTCATAACAGTAACTGATTAGTTCTATTAAAGGAAGGACATATYGGAGTATTTGTTATTTCTCCACTGATGTCACCTTTACTGACCTTATTCTGCTGCTTTGATGACAGGACTGTACTTCAACTTTAAATAACGGCTTGGTTTTAATGACTGCAGCTGTGTTTTAATCAAATCTGATTAAGGTTAATTAAAAAAAGCTCCCTGTAATAATCTGTCCACAGTTTTTGTCTGCTTTAAATATTACAGAGCTATTATTATTATT
>NW_013952474.1:1024953-1028157 GCF_001266775.1 Austrofundulus limnaeus
CCCTTTGTACGAACAAAAGTAAGAGAAATTTAGGATAAGAATACGAACATGTTCTTGCATGAGGCCCAATGAAATTACATTTAAGAACACCCATTCAAGAGGACACACATTACAAAAACATGAGGGAACAAGTGAACAGGTCATGCGGCAACCAGCAGGGGTCACGCTACCTTTTAAAAGAAAAACGAAAATACCACAGAAGGATGAATGAGGAAAAAAACAAATCATATTGTATCAACGAAATATGACACACTATGGTGTTTATAAAAAACCCTCTGCAGAGCAAGAGCACATTTATTAGCCAGAGGAATAAGTGAGTTTAGGGTGGCATGTATCTGAGGCCATGAATGTTGTATGAATTGTTGAATTGTTCATTCTGTGCAGCTTTCAGATTGTCCTTCAGGGATCAGATTACAGACGGAGTGGGGGGGGGCGGGTGTTCACAAGTCAACGTAAACAACCAGGAGAAATTAGATCCACAGCTTTCAAGGCCACATTGGGTGTGTGTGTGTGTGTGTGTGGGGGGGGGGGGGGGTGAGGGGCTGTAATCAGTTGTTTGGGAACAGAGAAAATGCTTAAGGTCAGGTAGACAATAATAATTTTTCATCTGCTTTAAAGTCTGCTGGTACATCCAATGTGGCGAATCCAATCAGACAGTGTGGACATTTCTGCCGAGCCGAGCAATCAGCTTTTCCAAGGGCTTGACTCGATCCTACTTGGGTCGACTGCGGGTTCACAGTCTTTTCATTGAGTGGGCACCCCCTCTTCCAGCTCGATTCTTAAGATCTACTCGTGTTAACTTGATGCAAGTTCAAAGTCTTTAATTTGAGGTAGTCCCACCTGCTTCTAGCTCAATTCTTAGCTCCTGCTTAGCTGAGGTTATGAGTGAGCCAAGTGGAGTTGAAGATTTGACATTATCCAACAATCATTAGCTGCAATTACATTGTCCAAAACTTACCAACAATGAATAAATTAAACAAAAATAAAGTAACAAAGCCATTGTCACCATTTCTGTAACAATGTGATCCAGTCTAGGGTACCTTTTCTCTAATGGTCAGTCATTGTAAATCAAGTCCATTTGCTCTGACAACGCCAGTGTTTATGTGTTGACATTCTAATGGTTAGGTTTTAAAATGGTGGCTGTTTTTTGTGAAGGAGATGCTCTCATGATTGACGTCACTCTTGCAGAATAAGTCCTAAGACAAGTCAGGGACAAGCTAGTAAATATTCTGTTCTTGGGTGGTACCAATGGCCAGTGCAAGTAAATGTAAAAGAGCTAATTGATTGGCCATGGAGAGACATCAATCATGACAGCACTTCCTTCACAAGAATCAAACCCATCATTATTAAAACCTCACCATTAGGATGGCAACTAACACCATGGTTCTATGAAGATGACAAAATTCAGATAGAGTCAGACCAATAGACTCTCACATAGCAAAATTTGGGCCCACACTTGACCCAGACAACACAAAAAATTTGGCCTTTTGGTGGTCCAGATATGGTTTGTCAGAGGTGGTCAGTCAGAGGTGGTCAATGCATGGGAAAGCACCAGACTAAGCAAAGCTCAATCAGATCAGTTGCGGCGACACCAGATCTGGCCCACACTTGTTAGCTATGTAGGCTTGATTTACGAGTATAAACCGGCAGGAGGACGGCATTGATTCAGCTACATCATTTTGGGAAACCATGGTAGAAGATGGTGAATGTTTTGGGAATGAATTACTGTATTTATTCGTTTATAATAAGATCTCATGTATAATACAACCCCCACTTTTTTTTAGCTTAAAAAGCATAAAAATTTAATCCTTAAACTACCTCCAATTTCATACAGACTTCAAGATTTTTCAGCCTTTGCAGTCTTTATACAAAGCAGTAAAATGATAATTGGACTGTTCATTTTATTTTAAGAACATATGTACTAAAAAGTATTTTGACAACAAATATATATCAGCAAACTATGATTTTGAGCTTTGTAGCAGCATCATATGAATTCTGGCATTTTACACATTGTCCACCAGGATGCGCCAACACAAAAGTCAGAGACTTCACATAAGATTTGGGCCATCTTGTGGGGGAAAAGCAGATTACTTTCTACTCGCGAGCGCCCCCTCTGGTGGGGAGACATTTTTTAGGGATACAAAGTTTTTCAGAACACCGGTAGACGGCCGCCATTACAGACGAAAATGTGTTGTTGTCGTTCCAGCAGAGGCCCGGTCACACGCTAATGTCATTAGTTCGTTATCATTACTAAGGGGCAGGACTGCCTTTTTTTCTTTTTTTCACATCATGTCGCCTGCCTGGATCTGTTATTATCTCGCTCTGAAGCACAAAGGAGTGTCACAGGTAAGCTTGCTACAACTGCTTTTTACGACGCGGTCTCATTTCCGGACTCAGGCATTTTGGGAATGAAGCCGATATTTGAGTTAAAATACATAACTAAAAATATTTATCCGAGTATAGTACTACCCCCCAACTTTATGGATGCTTTTATGGATTTAATTTTACGTATTATACTTGAATAAATACGGTACTCTGATTTATGCATTGATGGTTTTAAAATTTACTCCATTCTCGAGCAGCTGAACTATGACGATCCCACCCATTCAAGTCGGCGGTTTTTCATGAGGTAGCGCTGCTATGAAAAACCACAGAGACTGAGTAAAACCAAGTGGTCAAACAAAAAAATAGAAGCTTCTGGGAAAATGTCAACTGGCGATATGACATCAGAACAAAAGAGAATAATGACTTTACCTCATCTATGTGAAAGAAAACACCTTCAAACGACTCAAATTAGGCTCAGGAAACTGGTCTTGTACTCAAGTCTTGAATATTTATTTTAACACAGCTATAGTTTTTCAGAGCTTTGTGGCTCATCCTACCTGCATGTAGGCAAAATGGGTCGCTTTCACCATGTCATAGAAATGCTTTCATATTGAGCCTAGTCTCACACCGGACAGTTCTACATTTCTGAAATAAAACGTGTTCAAAAAAGCACATGTCACTCAGTCTTGTTGAGTCTCTTACTGGTCACTGATCACAAAGAATAAGATATGATCTAGATCTATGATCTAAAATTCAGAGAATCAGTCACAAAACAAAACAACTTTCCTGTGTTTTGTTTTGTTTCTGAGGGTACCAAAACAAAGTACACACACACACTCACACACACACACACACACACACACACACACACACACACAC
>NW_013952474.1:1029287-1033510 GCF_001266775.1 Austrofundulus limnaeus
CACACACACACACACACACACACACACACACACACACACACACACACACACACACAGGGCAGCTTAGTCTTGTGACTGAGCAGTCTTACCCAAGCCCTCCGGACACACTTGTCACCACCCATCAGTCACTTCTGTTCACTTTGTCAAACAGGTCCTTGGAGTTGTCGTGTTTTCAATCATGGCTGTAAAAACAGTAATTACTTCCTGTAGTCCTTTATTAAACTTTAATGCTGTCAYGAAAAAAAATGTTGGGTTTCTTTGCTTACGGTCATAACCAGAAACCAGAAATCCCTTTAAAGATTAACCAGACAGCATGATGGCTTAGTGGTTAACATCGACAAAGTGGTTTGGTTATTTGACGAGGTGTTGAATTTACTCTGCAGTCTGGGTAAAAGCTGTTGTTCGGTGAGTTTTATTGCCCAGCGGGCTTGYCACTGAGTTTCACCTTTTCATCACAACCTGTGTTTCCCAGACCAACGTTTCCTATTTCTGATATGTCAGATTTGTGTCACAAAGTTTTTTATTTATTTATTTTTTTAATTTTTTTGTAACACAGAACACCGACCAACTTCAAGAGCTTGACCTTTCTGGAAGTCATTTTGGAAACATGGTACAGGGTGACTGTGTCTGACATCAATAATATTACTGTACCATTTTAAGATGTATTAGGTATTAGGTAATGTAAGTTTCAAACCCCTGATGTTCAGCAGGTTGACACTGGGCTGGATTTGGTGTCTGAGCTGATCTCACACATTGCGGATAGACTGAGGTACCTGGCTGGCCACTAGAGGGTAGACCTGGAAGCTGTGTGGATGGGGTTGTCTTGTTCAAAGACTGTACCAGGTTGCTGCTTCAGGACCTTTGGGACTCCACACCATAATGCCAGGAGCAGTGTTGGGGTAGTTACCCAAAATAAATAATTAGTTACACATTACTAGTTACTTTTTTAAAAAGTAACACATTACACTACTTAGTTCCTCAGTTCTGAAAGTAACTTAGTTACATTACCTTTRGATTACTCTAATACCTGATATTTAACCTGTATTATTCTTTATCTTTCAATAATGACATTAAAGATATCTTTTGACACTCTTCTTTAATAAAAGTGTAAAACAGCAGTGCTACATAACAAGCACAATGTAAACRTGCCATTCAAAAGGTATGACAATATCAAAATGTTAAACTGTATTTAAATTTCAGCATCTTATAACTTGGCAAAAATAAACTTGGCATTCAAAAGCCATATCAAAACATAAATCTGGTAAAGTAAAATTAACATTGAATTCGTTGTGTTGTCAACCTTGCAGTAGTGCAAACATATTATAAATAAATTAAGACACTGTCCATGACAGCTGAAAAAAAATCTAAATAAAACATCTGAAATGTGACAGTCTTTTCAAATGTTGTTTTCTGAGTTGAGTAACCCTTATTGTATTAGAACGTAAACATACTAAGTTATAGCTCTGACAACAAATATACTAGCTAATACAACCTAAACCTTCAAACAGATGTTTACCTCTACGTTTACAGAGCAGGTTTGTCAAACAGGTGGTTGTACCTCATAAGCAACAGTTTTACAAATCGCTTGTCAGACAGCCTGTTCCTTCTTGGAGTGAGCACCAGACTGCCCAGGCTGAAAAGCCTCTCCACTGGTGCACTTGAGGGTGTTGCAGTGTTTTATCTAACTGATAAAGACTTTATGTTCGGAAAGTTATTCAAGATTTCAATCTCTGAACCTGACTTTAAGTAATCAAATACTTCCCTCTCACAGTCAGGAGGTGCTGCATCTTCTTTCTCAAAGATGAAAAGGTCAAGCTCACTTTTGTTCAAGGAGGTAGAGGTCTATGGCACACACAGGTCTTCATCATGTGTTTGGCAACAACTCTGGGGTAATGACTGGCACTCTCTGGTTAGCAGTGTCTTTAAGGCATCTCTCCGTTGCTCTTCTTTCAGCCACCTCACTTTGAACTTTGGGAGCGTGACTGCAGCGAGCAAAGCATTATGGCTCTCCAACACTGGACCGAATCTTGTTTTGATGGCCTGTAAATGAGAGCAGCCATTTGTGCTCATTAAAAGGTCACTTATATTCTAGCACTGAGCCTTGTTAACCTCGGTTAGGAACTGACTCTCCCTCGAGTTTGGTGGGACTCATGAGGTGGCGAGCCCAGGGTCAAAAAGAAGAAAAAAGGGTTTATTAATGGAAAATCACAGGTTTCCAAAATACCAAGAACTTATTCTGCACGGCTCGAACTCATTAAGAAATTGAACGCATAGAGGGGCAATTCAAGGAGGGAGACACCCTTGAACAATAAACAACACTCGGAAAGACAGAGACAGAATATATACACACAAGACCAATCACGAAGAGTGGATGGACCTGGGACAAAGGAGCAGGAGCCAAAGGGAAACTAATCATAGAAGGAGACACAGATAAGCAAAAACACAGACACAGTCACACTGTGACATCTCAGGAGATAGCACCATAGGACTGCCTGTCCTCATATAAACTCACTGTACATCCCCTGTAAAAATCACTCAAGCGCTGGTAGTACTGTTCAATATGTCTACTATCCTCTGTGGGACAAACCAGCAACTCTCTTAAAATCATCAGTACATTGCTYCTTGTTGTGGTTCCACTTCAACTGCAACCATCTCTGGTGTGGTAAAAATAGCCTACACATAGGATGGTGAACCTGTAGACCAGCTGATGCTGGTTATTTACACACGATGCAGGATGACACCAGTCTGTTACCTGTGATAATCGCTGGCACACCACAAAACCATCCATTTGTGATGTCTGGTCTGTTTTGGGTAAAATAAACCCACATGTGTAGGTGTACTCATGTATTCATTAATGAATACGTGAATACATACATTGAATCTCTTTAACCTCTGTATGTTCTACATCCCAAACAATAGCACCATAGATCCAACCATCTTTACATGATCCCACAACCACTGTCAGATGCTCCAGCTACTTTTCAATATAAAACCATTAGACCATTCCTTTTGGTTGTGGCACCCATAGTTGTGTGAACCCACTACACAACCTCTATTAAAGTCACTCAAGTGCTGGTATTGATGTCCAACGTGTCTATGAGGCATCCTCTGTGCCCATTGACCATTTTGACTGACTGTCAGACGCTCCAGCAGCTCCCATTTAAAACCATCAGACCATTTTTCCTGGGTGCTTTGCTTTATCTCCTCAGTGAATGTAGATGGTTTGAAATAATAGCTGCCATTTTATTGCCCTTCCTTTTTACTCAACCGCGTCCTTTTACTCCTTTTTTTGTATTCATAGACGTTTAAAGGTGCAGTGTTTCATGGTTCTCCTCTGAATCGTCACAGAAAAAAGTGCTTCCCACAGATAAGCTCTGTGACAAGTTTCTTATCTGTTTCTTTAGAGCTAGATTGCAGTGTCACCTCAGGAAATAGCCGATATAGCTGTTGTTATGGATTAATTAYGTATATCTGTTCTACCTTGACACTGTCCAGTAATCATATCTCATGATAACTAGTTTCGGCTGTTTTACTCTATCGGCCCATACTTCAAGACTCCAGCAATGCATGACCTCTTTTATTTTGATAAGGTGTTTCCGGGCTGACAGCCCTGTCATTGGTTAGATGGTTCAGAGTTGGTGAACTGTGACTGGTTGTAAGCATGTCACAGGATGTTATATTATCGACTGCTCTGTGCTGATGAGCCAGCCACAACTTGACATTCTTCTCTGATTGACTTCTGCTCTGTTGTTGCTCAAATTAAATCATTTGATGACCATACACGCAAACTTTCTGTGCATTTATTCCAACATGTTTCTGCATTCTTGGTAAATCATGCCACCACAATTTTTGGCATTGTCGTTATTGGAGCTCCAAGGACCGGAGTTTGCCCGCAGCGACCGATGTTTTCGGACGACCACTGGACAATGGGAAAAGAAAGCTTTTGTTTTTTTTCAGCTTCTGAGAAAGCTGACCTGTCTTCCTCTGCTGATCATGTCCGGGTTGTGATCTGTCCTTACTTCGGGCGCTGTGGGTGACCTTTGGGACTGGAGCTGAAAAGAACCTGTCTGTGACAGAAACACGGTAGCTAATATTTTCAGTAGCACCTTATGCAAAAAAGCTACGGCTATTTTCGGCCAACCACACACTGAAATTCTAATTGTTAGATGCTCGTCTGGTCGCTTCTGTGGTTGTTGATTTTAGCCAAGGTAGATTTAGGGAGC
>NW_013952474.1:1035727-1036607 GCF_001266775.1 Austrofundulus limnaeus
GCCTGAAGCAAGGGGAGAGTTCTTTTTGTTTTATCTTAAAATATAAGATACAGAGAAGTATAAAAAATGTAATAAAACATTCCAACTTGAAATAGAATGCATGACTTGTTTACACGCCATTAAAAAAATACACAAAAATAGTTCAAACAGACCAAACAAAAAGTGATTTTGGTTGTCTAACTGAGGGTGTTTTATGAAGGTTTTTGTTGGAACAACATTAACAGGCATTTTTTGGGGGGGAAAAAATGTGTTAAAATGCCTGACATTATCTGCATGCTATTGAGTAAATAGAGAAAACTGTATCGGTAATTTCCTTTCTTTTTGTGTGTGTGTTTGGTTTTTATGTAACCAGGGATTTGGTTTCCTGGTGGCCCTCTGCTTTTCCCGCGTCCACTCCAACCCTGAGACCTGGGCCAGACCGATGATGGACAGCGATGCTGAGACCAGAAGACTGTGTAAAGGACAGCGCTCAGAAGATCATCCACAGCCCACCACCATGAAGGCGGGATAACGTTGTCATTTCTGCCTGTTTGCCTAAAACCTCCCCACCCCCACCCCACAACAATTTTCAACATGCAACAGCAGCGAAGGCCTTGGAACCGCGTGACTGATATCTTTCCAGCACTGTGGAGAAGACTGAGAAAGTTGCCGTTATGAAACAAAGCTTCAAAGTCCGACAGTCACACAGCCCAGCACCTGCTGCCACTCTACGGAGCTACCGTCAGATCAATCAGCCAGACGCTACAACAGGCTGATTTTGCTGTTCTTGACAAGCTGTGTGACAAATATTGACAGAGCAGTTGGCGTTGTCGCAGAGACCTCTAGGAGATCGACGGACTAAGGCCACATTGCAGGTGGACTGATATGAGTGAGCAAGGAC
>NW_013952474.1:1037764-1039233 GCF_001266775.1 Austrofundulus limnaeus
ATCTCATGGAGTACCTTCATTCTTGGACCACGTATTTCTGTCTTTGTTAAATAAATATTGCCATAACACTGTAATTAGAGACACTGCGACTCTGTCTTTACCTCCTGATTTCTGCTGCAACTGTGATTCCACCCACTGACAGCTGTCTGCTTGTCTTTTTCTTTTTACTKTTTAATATCTGTCTTGTTTTTCCTGTGGCATTACTCAATGATTTGAGCTTTAATGCAGAAACATTGCATTCAACTTATCAATCTCCKTGGCGTATCCCCCTGATGTCGACCTCCTTGCTGTTTTCCTTAGGTGCAAGGATGTTATCAGAAAATAAATGTAGGCTGGAATTAATTCAAAAAGAGGTGATTGTCAGGCTGAAGTATCACCGCCCACCAGATTTTCTCAGCATAGCAGTTAGAGTTCCCAAGCGCTTTGTTCGACTGAACATCTTTCAAATTGTTGGCCTAACTGCAGCCTGGTCAATCAGAAATCACATGAAGTGCACCAACGACACACGAGGTGCGAAAGTAACAGTAGGAAAGACTTTCTTTTTTTTTCTTTTTGCGTGTCTGAGAATCTGTAAAAAAGGCACAATTTGCAGATGGCTCGGCTGGCAGCTGCACCACACATTTAGTGGTTATCCCTCTTTGCAAATCTTCTGCTCCCTCGTGCTCTTTTTTTTATCCTTCTTCTTCTCTGCGTTTAAAGTCCTCGCATGAATCATTCATGAACTCCACACCGTGGAGCTCAGCTACCAGGGGCTGATATAAGAGAAACATTTTCCTTTTATTCCCACAACACTACCAGCCGTAGAAGTCGTCTTTATGATCACCCGAGCCTTTGATTTTTTTTCTCTCCCATGAATAAYGTCTCTGAGGTTGACATGAGTTGTTTTAACGACAACGGGAAAGACTTTTTTTCCCCTTCTCGGGCAGCCTGCAGCACTGAGGGAAACCGGTGCAGCATACAGAATTAGAATCTGTTCACTGCTGTGGACAAATAATCAAACTGCTTGGTTTAATTAATCCTCTAATTATATTGGAACCAACGAAAGACTCAGTTTTAGACGCAGAATAAAGAGAAACAGGTTGCAGAGGTCCAGTTTGTGCTAAAATTAAAGGCTCCAATCAACTTTTGAAGTGATATTCTGTAGTTCTTAGTAGTTTGTACCGTACCAGTCACAGAGCACAGAGTTTGACACGTTACCTATTTTTGGCTCTGTTACTTCCCCTCTCCATGACACAGAGGCGCATCAGAGGGTAAGTTGGCTCCACCCCTCCCTCATTACCGCCGTCCTATCACGTTTTAGTAATAAGATACCCAGAGTATTGACTATCATGTTCATGATTTTAATAAACCCAAAGCTTCAACTTAGAAAGACAGACCCAGGGAATCAAAGTTCAAAAGAGATTAGATAAGATAAGATAAGATAAGATAAGATAAGATAAGATAAGATAAGATAAGATAAGATAAGATAA
>NW_013952474.1:1041579-1043360 GCF_001266775.1 Austrofundulus limnaeus
AGACCACCAAGCCAATCTGTAGAATCCAGTGATCAGAATCCAGATATATATATCCAGAACAGAGAAGAACAGAGGTCCCACCTTTCGCTGTCATCCCATGGAAGAAAACTTTGTTCCAAAAATTTATTAAGAGACCAGCTAACCAAAGCCATAAAATTAAAAATATCTATAATTTGTGGTTTCAGATGAAAACGTAGAGAAGGCTCCAAGCAGCAAAGCAGGGAAGATAAGGGAGGGCAGGAGAGAGGGAAAAAGTGTCTTACTCCTTCGAGAGTGGAACAAAAAAAGGGGAGGGGGAGGTAAAGTGTTCTTTGTTTACGAGGGCTGAGAGATGAGGCTGGACCTCCTGGAGGAGAGAGGTGAGTCCCTTTGGATAAACCTTGATAATTAAAAGGCGGTTTTAGGCTTACTGTGTTTYAGTTGGTTGTAGGCATGGCAGAAGGACGTAGGACAGATGAACGAGGGAGAGCAGGTAAGTGGGAGTGGCAGGACAGGTCTAAGGCAGGGGCCCTGGGTTGCAGGATCTCCACAAGATGACAACAAGAACGAGAGKAGCTTCAAGGGTTCACAAGGAGAATGAGGGAAGAATGCATCTGAATTTAAACTTGACAGACCTGTGGCCAAAGTATCAGCAGATATCAGAGTGGAGACTTTTACGGTTTCTTGATATTCGTAGTCCAGCTAAATGATGAGGTGTAAATCCAGATATGTGTTGAAAAAGAGTTTTCACAGGTTTTGTAAACACCTGAGCTTAAATTCTGTTTGAGTTAKTCCAAATCCAAACTCTAATAGCTTAAACTGTTGTTGTGGTATGCAGGTCTTATAGACTTCAGGTAACTAAAGGAGTGGTCATTAGAGTCTTGATTTGACTCACAATTGGTTCAGATTTAATCRATCTAAAGCTGCATTTAGACTCTAAATCAGTTTATTACTGAATATACCTGCCTTTATACTCATAAAAAAACAAAGCAACCTGGATCTTCTTTCTGCAGGACATTGTCAATAATTTGACATTAAAATGTTTCATCATTTTAGCGTTGATGTCTCAGCAAGACGCTTCGGAGCGATGCAGCRTCTTACAGCAACAGCCACACATACACTGCTTCTGTCTGAGCCATCTTAGGGTGGACGTATTTTCACATGCCCTTTGATGTGCGTCTCATTCAGCAGTTTGCTGCAAGCCCGTTTTTYTCTCTCTCTCTGAGCTGCTTTTATCTAATGGGCTGGTTTTTGCTTATCTTTACTCCGTATATGCAAAAACTATGAGCCAAGTTTTGGTTCAAGTCTATGAGAGCAGGTACTCTCACATAATATACCACAAAGCATCAACCTTTTGCTGGACCATTAACAAATGAGTATAACCACTTGACTGTGTTCCCTTCAACCACTACAGAGCAGCTCTACTCAGAATTATGAATGTGTAATAGTATGTTTCACGTGACTGTTCTCTGTTTAAACCTCTGAGTTTTGGGTTCATTCCTGACGATCTGTTGGAACTCTGTGAACAGTTTCAGGCCAACTCAGAACTCTGCTTTTGCTCCACTGATTGTGACGTCACTGCTTTCGTTGTTCTGTCTCTGAAGAGAGTGTGGATTCTGAGAGCAAAAGGCACTCTGAGAAGGTTAGAGACTTTCTTTTCTAATATTGTGTTTAGGCCTGTCGTGATAGTCAATAAATCAATTAATTGCACGATATTTCTTTTTTGAGGTCAGTAAAAAATGAGGACGATAAGTTTCATTTTCCTGCTTGATTGTTTACTTCGTCTCTCTCCCTCTCTGTGC
>NW_013952474.1:1043466-1046488 GCF_001266775.1 Austrofundulus limnaeus
AAAAATAAAAGAACACATAGAATTTTAATATTCTTAGAACCCTTGACATTTAAGTGGGAAACAAATAAGTTTACCACCCGGCTACACATAGATGTATATACTTTCTGATAGCCTTGACCAGCTGCTCTTCAAAACCATTCATGTTGCTTCAACCTCCAGCTTCAAAGGAGTAGTTGAAGTAAATGACACCATTTCTGTTTGAGCAGTTTTCAGCATAAACAAACACATCCTCAAACTTATGACCAATCGATGCTTTGACTCCTGTGAGAAAAGGTTCTTTTGACAAGAAGGGGCRAACAAAGCTACAAGARCAAAATGATGCAATTTTTGTCACATAATGACATCGGTCTGGGACTGACACATGTTCTGAACCCCTTAGATAATTCAGAAGGCACACAGAGGTTGCATAGGGGGGTCGAAGAGAGCTGACCTCTGATGCCCCTCTGTGCTTCCAATGAAGGCAATCTCAGGTATCTTGACTTCTGTGTCATCTTTGTGCCACAACTGATTTGATTAACGTGACAAACTGATGATGTATGCCTTGGGCAACTGCCCTCCCCTGGTATTTAAATATGTAAAAACATGTAGAGCAGAACTTTTGTTTTTGTTTTTTACTTTCACATAAAAGCCTGTTTGTTGCAGGACCATATTTTTCTATTACTTTCAACAATAGCAAACTGCGGTGATGCCGAGACCCACAAACATCAGATCCTACCGGCGGAGGAGGAAATCAACAGTAATCTCTCCGGCACAGTGAAGGATGAGGCGCTTCTAGAGAGAGTAGTCAAATCTCTGCAGGAGTGAGGATATGACACCCATGTAACATTGAAACTGAAGAACCTTGAAAATGTATCAAAAGTATCTGGTACAACACAATCAAAAACGCCCGCTGTCCCACTTATATAAAGCATGGAGCAACATGTTTGTCCTACACCTTTTTTGATTCTGCAATCAAAGTACTCTGAACACTCACTGGTGGGTGAGATGAGATGTGCCTGGCTTCAACAGCAACTTATGAATGAGCAGATGGAGCTTAAATACAGACTGGTCTGTTCAGCCTATTTGTGGGTTTTGATGATTTCTTTGCTTCAGATAAAACAACTGTAGATAGTCAAACTAATTTTAATTATTTATTTATTTACTAGGCAAATCCCATTAAAATCTCAGATCTCTTTTTCAAGGGCGGCCTGGGCCTGAAGGCAACCTATTGTACATGTTTTTAGGCGTGAGGGAAACCAGAGTACCTGGAGAAAACCCATGCAAGCACGAGGAGAACATGCAAACTCCACACAGAAAGACCCCAGGTCCGAACCGGGGATCAAACCAAGGACCTTCTTGCTGTGAGGCGTCGGTGCTAACCACTGAGCCGTTGTGCTGCCAAACTAAAGGCCCATGAAAAGTGCAGATGTCTGCTCTTGCTGTCGTGTTTGTGAAATGTTCTTTTCCACATGAGCATTTTATTTTCCACTGTGCCATGGATAAACAACATGTGCATCAGCCAGGCCTGGGGGAGCCTCAGCCAACAGATACACCTCCACGTGGGCCCACCACCATCGAGGAGGACCCTCAAGGTTGGATTCTGTGTAAGCTGATTACTGGCAGCATGAACAATACATTTTGAAAGAATAACTTTGTGTCATTTGGGTTCATGTTGATGGCTAAAACTGTCCCAAATCGGTTGACAAATTTTAAAACTCTGTGGTGGTTTTAGAAACTGACTTCATCAACATAAAAAATTATAGCAGAAGTGAAAATAAATGGTTTTTATTGCTAGCGACATCCTTCCAGAAACATGAGTATCTTCAATGGGACTTTTGTTTTGAAAAGACAAAGATTTATCCCTTTCAAACTAAAAGATAAATTAACTGRACCACTAAATAGTTGTGAGTCTTTATGCTGTCTGGACCTGGAGAGACAGTTCTGTGAAATAACGTGTGAAAGAAAAGCCAGATGTCAGCAGTTCTCATTAACTGACATTGATTTCAAACAGGAGTTAGCGGGTGGTGGGGGTGTGATAACTTTTGGGTGAAGCTCACACCGTTCAGTAGGTGAGAGCTGACTTCGTCCTGGACCACTACAGCCACACAGAACCTCAAGGAAGCAGGAAGGGAAAAAACCCTCTCAATAATTTCCACAAAACAACACAAGAAAGGTCATTTAAGCTTATAAAATTTGTGATTTACTGTCTGCGCATCTGTGAATAAATTAACTGTAATGTCTTCACATCTGAAACCAAATGCAACAGGAGATGTTTGGCAAGCCGATCAGCTGTCGACCTGATTACCTGGAAGGAAGGAAGGAAGGAAGGAAGGAAGGAAGGAAGGGAAACATTGATTATAATCAGGCTGCTGGAGCACTGAGACCAGAGTGTATGCAAAACAAAAAAATCAACAAAACCGTGTCTGTTGTTTTAGCCACCTTACCCTGAATAGATGTGAGAAACAAAATCATGGTTGTAGCATCARCAGAAACAAGTTCTGGCTGTCACTTTTCTTTCTGTCCTATAAAAAGTCAGGATCAGTCTGTGACTGTTGGAGACAAGTTTGTGGCTCTAATTGTGAGAAAATGTCCWGATTCACACCTGCTCACAGTCCGTCTGCCTCTGCCACGCCCATTTCCTGTTCTGTCATAAATATCCTGATTCCACTCCCCTGTACCTCGTTGTCTTTAAGACTCATCCAGACGTGTGTCCTGTGTGAGATTATAGAAGACCTGTAAGTCAAGTGTTCTCTCCTTGTGTCGTGTCACAAAACTCGACCCTTGTATCTTGTTTTCTGCCTCTAACCTCCTGATCTTGCTTCTGGACCTTGGATTACGAGTTAGGTTGATCTCTTGGATTTACTTTGCTCTCTCTGCTCTCTCTCAGTGCAAACATCGCTGACATCATCAACAACGGCCTAAACTAAAGAACTCTGATTTTCTCACGAAGAAGATTTTGTTCATTACTGTTTCCCTGAGGTGGGTAGAGTATCAAAAATATTTTTTCTCATGTAAGAGAAGCACTACTTTAACATATTTTTAC
>NW_013952474.1:1046697-1051894 GCF_001266775.1 Austrofundulus limnaeus
AGATTATAGAGGACCTGTAAGTCAAGTGTTCTCTCCTTGTGTCGTGTCMCAAAACTCGACCCTTGTATCTTGTTTTCTGCCTCTAACCTCCTGATCTTGCTTCTGGACCTTGGATTACGAGTTAGGTTGATCTCTTGGATTTACGTTGCTCTCTCTGCTCTCCTGTGCATGACCCCTGCCTGTCCAAGGATTACCTCTCCGACTACTTTGCTCCTGTTCTCACGGAGAAAGGATTCTCAACTCTCGATCTCAGTGTAAACATCGCTGACATCATCAACAACGGCCTAAACTAAAGAACTCTGATTTTCTCACGAAGAAGATTTTGTTCATTACTGTTTCCCTGAGGTGGGTAGAGTACCAAAAATATTTTTCTCATGTAAGAGAAGCACTACTTTAACATATTTTTACTAAAGTAAAAATATAAAGCAGCCATCCAAGAAATGACAAGTCAGAGTATATACGTATTTGGTAAAAAGGCTGCTCAAATACTGAGTAACTGATCTGATCAAGAATCATTTAATATTTAAAAATTACATCGTTAGATGGACCAAAACATAAAGCTAGGTGGAAATTTTGATATTTTAAAGGTTAAAATGAAAATAATTCATATAAATAACACAATTACAAAATAACAGGTTCAGGCAAAATAATATTTTTTCCCAAATCAGTTTCATTTCTATATAAAATTTATGAAACTAACAAAAACTGCATGTGTGTGTCTGTGTTTGGTGAATTTTGTGTGAAAACAAGCTTGTTCTTCATTCAGTGAAGTTACTCACAGTGGGTAGAGTATCAGATATTTTACTCACGTAAGAGTAGAGATACACTTCATAACAAAATTACCCAAGTACGTAAAAGTAAAAAAGTAAAGCGTAGTGAAGTGAACGGGTCTTCTCAGCTCTGGGTCTGGATTTGTTGTCCTGAAGACAGAACTCTGAAACARGCTGGTGGAACAGCAGATTCTTTATTTGCAGTCCAATAGATTACAGCCAACAAACAATTGTGGCCTTCTGTGCCGAAATGAAGAACAGAAAAGAAGACCCCAGGCAGAGGAGTACAGGCCTTTTATAGGTTAAAATGCAGTCCCAATAGATGCAACATACATTTGTCACGGTATGTCTTAAGCATTTCCATTCCTWCTATGGTAACTTGTGCCGAACTCCCCAACTAGTATGAGCCTTGCCTTAAAATGAAAACAGTACATGGTGCATTCTGAAAAAAGGCCTCAGCTTAAGACACTTCAATAGTAAAAGTACTCATAAAAGTAAATTTTTTTCCATGAAGTTACTCAGGTAAATGTAATTGAGTAAAAGTAACTAGTTAATATCCAGCTCTGCTCTTTCCAACAAGAGGCTCCTGATCACAGTTGCCTCAGTTTCTCAACTTCCACCAGTTTTATGATTTCTATGAATCTGTTAAAATCACTGTTAACCCTCCTGTGTTCAGCTGAATATTGGCATTCTTAGCCCGATTCTTGTAAAAAAAAAAAAAATCCACAAATTTTCAACTGTTCAGACTGAACTCTGAGTTTCTGTGAACAGCCAGCCGAGCAGCCATACTTTACACTTGTTGTAGTTTGTAAAAGTGTTTTCAAGGTCATGCATGTTGCTCACCTCGAGCAGCTGTGTGCTGAAAGCCAATGTAATAATTCTATCTATCTATCTATCTATCTATCTATCTATCTATCTATCTATCTATCTATCTATCTATCTATCTATCTATCTANGCCGAACTCCCCAACTAGTATGAGCCTTGCCTTAAAATGAAAACAGTACATGGTGCATTCTGAAAAAAGGCCTCAGCTTAAGACACTTCAATAGTCTGTCTGTCTGTCTGTCTGTCTGTCTGTCTGTCTGTCTGTCTGTCTGTCTGTCTGTCTGTCTGTCTGTCTGTCTGTCTGTCTATCTGACTGTATTTTATGAGGTAAATGAGTGGAAGACAGTGAGGATGCCACTGTGATGGCAGTGAGGAACAGAGGAAAAACATGAGGAAACAGGTGTGTGTGGACAGGGTCGGAGCAGAGGCAGACAGGTGAAACAAAATTAACATGCAGAATAAAGAAACAAGAAACACCTGTCAGGTACAATTAGTTTCAGAAACTGTATAGACACTGCCGATTCTGAATATTTGATGATGATGATGATGATGATGATGATGATGATGATGATGATGATGATGATGATGATGCCTTTATTGTCATTGTACAGAGCACAACGAAATTACATTTCAGAATTTTATTGCAAATTATGAAGACCTTTGGAAGTGAACGTTGTGTAATCAGTGATCACTTCTTATCACAAATGATGCACAGTTTGTGCAGGCCTCTTCCATGCCTCTTCTGTGTTTTTGTTTATCACAGCAGATTTGTCTGGTGTCCATACTGGCTGTAAAAAAAACAAACAAACCTAAGGATTTATTGTACTTTTGTGTCATTTCTTTATCTTTTTGTATTCATGTCAGAAACCAACGTTCAATATGAAGGTTTTAAAACTGACGACATGGATTCACTGGAATATAAATGCGACTGATTAGTTCTACCTGTCTGCGGCTGCTGCAGCCCTGCTGTTTGGGCTCGTTATCAGCGGTCCAATCAAAAYCCTTCTGAGAAAGTCATCAGAAATTGATGTCAGCCTGCTGATTACCGTGTACTGTAAGGGTTTCATATTGTTGGAACTTGACCCCCCGGGGGGAGCAGCTCTCAGAGCACCAAGGAGAGAAAAACAATATGAATATAATTTCATTGTTTTTTTTTTTCACGAGGACACACGGTACTTTGGGTTTGCAAACAGTATTAGGTTCTGGGTTCTGGTTTAACCGGATTTTACAGCAACTGATGACCTTCATCCTTCATGCTGTGGTTGCTCTGCCTGCTGGAAACCTGGAGGAATCTAACTGTTTCTGTGGCACTGAAATGTGTAAATCTGTGCATGTTTGGTATGACTTCGGTTCTGATCAATTGCGAGGGAGTTTCCAAATGTCTTGGGACCTTTTGCGAGAATTCTCAACTTTCTCATGAGTCGCATCRTCCTGGTATCTCTGGTTATCTGAAAATGTTGGAAAAATTTGCAAAACAAATCTCTCTAAAAGTCGTCCCAGCGGACTGAACCTCCAGAATTTAGTTTTCCGTGAGTCAGAAAGTGAAACCTTTGATCTGGAAGAGGGTGAACTTATCATCCCTTCAGTCAAACTAAGCCCACAAACCAAAAAGCAACATTGCCGTTTTAAAACAAAGACATCCTTCTTTCTTTTAACTTCAAAGAGAAAACTAAGATTTGAAATGTTTCCACAGTTTGTCAGAAGAATAAACAGACGGTGTGGGCTTCAGCTCAGACATAGAAGTGAGCATCCTTRAACAACTTGTCTGACTTTTTTCCTCCAATTTCAGTCTTGGTTTGGCTCATTTTCTGGACATGTCTGATAAAGAATCCTGCATTATTTTTACCCAGTGAGCTGAAACAAAACAGAAAGCAGCCAAGTGGGAAGTTTGTTTCACTGCCTTGTAGTTATCATGCAAAGCTGCAGTCTCTGAGAGAAGTSTCCCTTTTTAAAAATAAATTCCCTTTTTCTAACACCTTCTAACAGTTGACTTCGAACACACTCGTCTTCTTCAATAACTGGACGAATTTTAATGTAATGTCTGTTGGCTCAGGTTGATTACCTGAAGCAACCATCTTAAAGTGGATCGACACCAAAATTAACAAGTCTTGGTGTGCCTCTGGTCTTTATTTGCTCAAAATTTTAAGAAAGTTTGTGTTATAATAAAGGCTATTAAGCTTCACAGGATTCAAAAACATCGACCAATAACTTGTGACCCAACARCAAGCCAAGTTTAGAAAGGGTTTKGTTTAGGCAGGAACAGGAATAAAGGCTGTGAGTATCCCTGGAGTGGAGGTTCTGGTCATTGAATGAGCCAAAGCAGCTCCTGGTAAACAGAACTGGAGTACCTGCAGCACCAGGAAAAACAAAGGTAGATCTTGAGAAAAGTACAGGTAGATGTTCATTTCAGAAACATCTCCTGAAGGCAGGATAAAACACGGACACTAACCAATCTAATTATACGGCCAATTAATGCATCCTGTAAACGCCCCAATCAGAACATTCTGATCTGATTCAGCTTGGTCAGAATGAATTTGTAATCTGAATAAGAGGGCTGGTTTATGATAATCCCAACAGCGTGCATGTAAGCACTTAATCTGATTATGTTATTCTGATTGTGGAAAATGACCTCACTGCACATGTGCACCTTCAACCTGACATATTTCCACCTGGTTAGATGTCAATATGTCGGGGAAGCAAAAYTGCAATGCAAGATTTCTGTTTGAAAATTAGAGCTCAAAATTATCGAACACCTTGATGGTCGAAAGTGTCATAACACAGAGTTATTGCAGCATTTGTGTGATGATTGGTGCTCTTTCCCTGTGATCTCTGGCTAATTGGCAGCAGCTGAAGCAGTTTCCTGATGAGCTCCTGGTTCCTTTCAAAGCCTCACTTCACATTTGGTCTTCGTGGAAGCATCATCACTGTTTTGGATTCTATGCCCAGGTGTTTTTGCCAAATGAGCCTTTGGATATCGCTCACTACTAAGTCTGGAAACCAAGCCTGCCTGTCAAGAAATTATCACAAGTCTCTCACCTGTTTTACTCGCCTGCCTGTCTGGTAGGGGTGTTGAAAACAATCGATTCTTAAAAGGATTGAGATTCATAGTTACGGCGATTCTGAATGGATTCTAAACTTCCACAAATCGATTTTAAAATGTGTTTAAAGTGTGTCAAATCTGAAAGGTAACGTAATCTGTACTGTAGATTACGTTACCCTTGCAGCCACCGTAGAAGGCGGCATCTCTACTAGCGGCGCTAAGCTAGTTAGCCAGCTCCCTTGCTTAATGGAGTCTGTTAGCATGGAGCAGGAGGAGAGCTTGATTCAACCCGCTCCGTTGTCGCTAAAAGCCAGTGTTTGGTCACATTTTGGTTTCTATAATGCCCCGGGGGAAAAAGAGCTCGACATGAGCATAATTATCTGCAGGCAGTGCAAAATGAAATTGAAATACTTTGGAAATATGACAAATGCCCTTGCGCATTTGGCACGGCATCACCCCGAGATAAAAGATGTCGAAAAACGTCCAAAAGCAGCCGACCAACGTACTCTGGAGCAATGCAACAAACTTCCAGCTAATTCTCCATCCATCCATCCATCCATC
>NW_013952474.1:1053507-1060583 GCF_001266775.1 Austrofundulus limnaeus
AGCTATAACAATCCAAGTTACAGAATCTTATTTTTGTTTACACAGAAAAAGATGTAAAAAGATTTTACACAAAAATTGTTTCAAACAAATGTTCAAATGTTTATTTGTTTACATTGCTTTTTTACTTTCAAATAGCACAAAAAACTTTATTAGACTGAGAAAATTTGTTTCAGAATCGAAAATCATTTCAGAATCTAATCGTGACCTTAAAAATCGGAATCGAATCGAATTGAATCGCCAGACACACAGATTCGCACCCCTACTGTCTGGGTCACTCTGCCTGAAGCCTCAGGACATTGGATTTAGGAGACACTTCCTCCCTCCTGCGAGAGGTCCTCTGGAAACACCTGTAAGAAAAGAAACAATTATTCTAAATACAGTTTGCATTTTGGAATCTAAGTTCGGAATTCAACTCACCTTTCCATCTTCCCCTCTGTTACAGCCTGGATTCCTTCACCACGCCCGTAAATAAAAAGCACTTACCTTTTTATCTGTTTCTGTATGAGCTTTCTGAGTTTTTGCTCATKTKGTGATGCCCCTGGTTTATGTCAATTTGTTTATTTTAACTTTTGTTTATGTTCATCATGGAAGCAGAACTACTTCTTGGTTTTATAGAAAGAGTTTACAACTCTGTGCACACCAGTGYTTACATTCTGAATAAAAGCCTGATGCATGTAAAACGCTCATCATGATTGGATTAATTCATGTGTAGCCATGTAAACAATACATTCTGATTCTGAATACATTTCAATCTGATCAAAGAATTTTGCATATGTAAACATAGCTAATGAGAACCGAGTGGAGGCTGGAATGACGTCTCAGCTCCAGCTTGAAAATCCCTGTTGGTAACTGACTTGATTCATGACAGCTGTGTGGTAGCTCCACTCAGCACAAGCACAGACACTTCATCCAGCTGACCCGCAAAACAAAAGAAGTTAAACACAACAACAAACAGGATCCTCACGGTCTGTTTGGTGGTTTCTGAGTTTAACATTTTGCTAACAAACAGAAGATTCTGACTTCAGCAGTRAATGCCGAGGTCTGAATAAAGATCTTGCCTGACTTGTTATCACAACAAATGTTAGTTCAACGTCTGACTGAAGTGTAACAATTTTTGTATTTGCTAAAGTCGATTAGAGGTGATGGTGGCCATCCATCCGTCCGCCCGTCCGTCCATCCATCCATCCATCCATCCATCCATCCATCCATCCATCCATCCATCCATCCATCCATCCATCCATCCATCCATCCATCCATCCAGAGGTTCAGGTCTCAGCAGTTTTACCAGGGAGGTCCAGACACCCTCTTCCAGTTCTTCTGGAAGGACTCCAAGGTGTACCCAGACCAGCTGAGAGACATAGTCTTTCCAAAGTGTCCTGGGTCTCCCCCTGGGTCTCATCCCAATTGGGACATGTCTAAAATGCCTCCCCATGAGGACATCCGGGGGGTTGTCCTTACCAGAAGAACCATCTCAACTGATTCCTCTCCGTTCTAGGTCAAATTGGAATGGGTTCAGTCTTCATGCACACACKTGCAGGCAAAGACATTATCGACCATTGCTAATGTTATATTTTGTTTTTTTATTAACCATATCTATTGAATTCAGTGGTTTTTTGCAAGCACCAACAACAGCAGCAGCTAGTTGTAGCACTTCCTGCCTGATTATTTTTTATATTTCTACCAGAACTACTGTGAAAAAATTAACTAAATACTAGTTTACATCAATGTAAAACCCTCAAGTTTTAAATCAAATGTCTTCAACACACTGTTCCTCTTTAATTTCAAGCATAAAATCTGTTCAGACTCTGAACTGCAGAGAGAAYCCTGAAGTGAAAAGCCTGCAATCTTCATCACTCCACCTCGACGTGAAATTCTGAGGACTGAAAGTTGAGCCCAAATGAATAAAAATGTTTTCAAATAAAAGTTTCTTAAGCTCTCTGACTCKCACAGCTCCTTCTTTAAAGCGCGAGAAGAAATCATTTGTTTGCTTTCTTTCATTGACAGTTTTTTTGTCAGTAATCAGGCTGATTCTTTTTTCTGTAAACTGACCTGCTTCATCTTTGTTTATCTGTTGTTTCTGCCCGTCTCAAGTGGCAGTCATTTTCTGTTTCATGGGGGAATAAAAGTAATTTATTCTTTAGGGATTTTTATTCACAGACAGCTTTATAAAAAAAAAGGCATCATCTCCCAGAAGATGATTTAATCTCGTTCCTTTYTGTGTTTTAAAACGCTGATTTATTCATGAAGGTTTCTTTGGCAGAGACGCAGACTTCAAATGACAGTAAAGCCTGAAAGCTTTACACCGACGGCCTCGCTGGGGAGAAAGTCATTCAAAAAGAGGGGAGCTCATGAAATAGATGAATCCCAGCTAAATAAGTGTGGTGTGCTTGGAAACTGGGCCTCTCTTTCAACCTTTCAGACACCGACATGACTGCAAGAGCTCTTCAAACCAAGCAGACTGTGAAGGGAACGTCTTCAACAAAGAGCTTCAGSTCTTGAAAGAGACACTTTAACGTTYACAGAAAGATTCAGAGAAATTTTCAACAAAGGGTCCTTCAGAGTTAATGGCTCTGAAGGCTTYAGAATCGTATTGTTCTGCAGAAATAATTCAGGAAACCAAGCGAGTTGTGAAATTCGTAGCAGTTGAGACAATGTTTAGCTTATTTTATTTCAAAAAATATAAATGAGCTTGTTGCCACCATTACAGCAAGCACACAGCTCTGTTTTTAAAATTTACAATACAATAGAAGTACTTTAAATCCACTTAAAAACAGTCCACTTTGTTCAAATTCATGCATTTCTCACTACAAGATAGATCGATTTATTACTGTTTCAGTGGTTATATGTTGCCTTACAGTTAGAAGGTCCTCAGTATGGGATTAGGAGTTCCTGGAAATGATATGATTAATCCCCATCAGATTCCACCAGGGCTGCTCCTTATCACAGATTCTGTGGTTCATTAGCTGTTGGAGGTGACTGTNGAAGGATCAAGCTGCTGCCTCCAAGGACTGACTCTAGACCAAGAGGAAGATGATGGATGGATGGATGGATGGATGGATGGATGGATGGATGGATGGATGGATGATGGGTGGATGGATGGATGGATGGATGGCTGATGGAAGGATGATGGATGGGTGGATGGCTGGCTGATGGAAGGATGGATGGCTGTTGGAAGGATGGATGGGGGATGGATGGATGGATGGATGGATGGATGGATGGAAGGATGATAGATGGATGGATGGATGGATGGATGGATGGATGGTTGGGTGTATGGATGGTTGGATGGATGTATGGATGGTTGTGTGGATGGATGGTTGGATGGATGGATGGATGGTTGGTTGGATGGATGTATGGTTGGATGGATGTATGGATGGTTGGATGGATGGATGGATGGATGGATGGATGGATGAATGGATGGTTGGGTGTATGGATGGTTGGATGGATGTATGGATGGTTGTGTGGATGGATGGTTGGATGGATGGATGGATGGATGGTTGGTTGGATGGATGTATGGTTGGATGGATGTATGGATGGTTGGATGGATGGATGGATGGATGGATGGATGGTTGGATGGATGTATGGATGGTTGGATGGATAAATGGATGGTTGGGTGTATGGATGGTTGGATGGATGGATGGATGGATGAATTCATCATTATTTTTGAACCTCTTGTTTTCTGGTTCCAGTCATGACACTTTTAATTTTGATAACATGTTTATTTGAACATGCTGACATGACACTTTGATAATAAATGTATTTCTGATATTTTATTTACTGAATAGATTTAAAGACAACAGGAACCTTTAGTACTGAGTGAATGAACCTGTTGTCTTTCTTTACGGCCTGATTAATCTCCCTCCTCCACTCGAGGACACCTCGCCTCTATAAAACACTCACACAATAAACCTGCTTCTCTTGACTCTGACAGCTTGTCTCAATTTAACTCTGACCTTCTGCTCACTGGGGGACCTCTGAGGGCGACCTCAGCWTTTTAACTAATTAAAGTGTTTTTGCTCATCAAGTTCAGTGGAGATGTTTAGATTTTGCAAGGCGGGCAGAAAAAGGAAGAAAAGTCCAAAGGTCAGTATTTGCATGAGAGGTAATAGAATAAAAAGAAAAACAGAAGCATGAAGTAAAACTAAAAAGTTTTTCACTCTGTTTTTCTTCTAACAAAACTAAAAAAAAACCAAACATTGAATTTGGTGAAGGATGGGGCAGGTTACCTGCTCTGTGAAGAAGAATCAACAGATTCAGGTTGAACATAATGATGAAAAATCCAACTATTGAAAATCACATGTCAAACTCCACAGCATTGTGTGTGGCCCACAGMGCTTCAAAGATGTATTAATGYATGCTTTAAAGCCAGCATTGAYCAGTCAGTCACATAAAATCTACATTTAGCTACTTTTTCTGTAGCCTAGATGCACTGGGAAGTGGGAACTTCCCACTTACAMGTTGTAAATTTAAACTGGAACGCCCCTCCAGAGGGAATTYCCTGTCAGAAAGTGGGATCAAAAAGATGGCTGCTACTCACCACAACTGTCAGTAACACTTACTTTACTTTTAATAGTATTTCTGCTTTATTTATKTCATATTTAGTCAGTACACGCTGTACTTTTTATTGCTTAAAGGACGCGTTAAAATGCTTTTTCTACGCAGAAAATACCACACAGAGCTGAGGTATTGTTTGTTGTTCATGTTCAGCCATATACAAGATGAGGAACATGACAGAAGTTAAACACGAAACTTCACAGTTTATTACAACTGGCCCTCTGAGGGCCACCATGATGGTCATGTGGCTCTTGGTGAAAATGAGTTTGACACCCCTGAGAAGAGGGTCTCTGTAGTAAGTTTGAATGATTCATATCTAAACTCTGGAGAAACTGGGTTTGATTGGTTTGATTCTGATCAAACTGACAAGCTACTGGCTGGTCGGAGACCCAAGTAGAGACATTTATGCCRACAACAGGTTGGCACTGAGAGGTTACCTAACTCAAATTCTAAGTCTTTTGCAAGTGCTAGTAGCAGCAAGAAGCTGTAGCACTTCTGATGATGACATCATCGGGTTCTGATCTTCAGAACCTCTCAGAACCTCCAGGTCTAAGACCATCGTGGTCCTCCTCAGTCAAAAAAACTGTCCAGCTCTGGTCAGGCATGGACTTCAGCCTGCACCGATGCAGATTTATTGTTTCGTACCAAACGTGTGCTTCAGTTACGATGAGCCTGGTGGTGTTGTCTTGCTCAAACTCTGCTCATCTTCTCTCATGTGTTTTTGCAACAACAGAGATTATATAAAAGACTGAAGTGAGTTGAGCTGAATACTGAAGGGTGGTTTATTCCAAATCTCCGTTTCCTGGATGTGCCAGGCGAAGAGGACTCAGCCAGCACCACCAACCTTCCTCTCCCCTGACTCCTCTTCACTTTCAGCCGTCTGAGTCAGCTGTCAATCACCCAGACTGGCAGCGAAGTGGAATCCTCTGTGAAAAAAAAAACCCTTGCTGTGAGGATTTGTGTTGCTGCTCATWTGCATATTGTAACATCCTCTAGTTTTCAGCAACATTAGGTTCTGATCAGTTCGTTTCTCTGTTTTGGTTCATGTTCCTTCATCCTGCCACGCCCACTGGCACCTGATTCTGTTTGTCTCTACTCAGGTGTTGGTTGTCTTTATCATCTGCTTGTGTTTGCTCTGGTTACCTGCTCAGGCTGAATTCTGCATTGACAGCATTTCTGGTTTCCGTTTGAAGAAATAAAGTCATGTACTTTGGGTCAAAACACCTCCAAACATGACCCTGGCATAATGACACCCGACAGGAAGGAAGTCATGCTTTTGTAAATTGTTCAGAAAGAAAGGTGCCCATAGCTTTTAGACAAAACTCTCAGGAAGCTGAGCAGAAACACTGTTACATAAATACCATTTTTTCTTGAAAAAAAAGGAAGAAGAAGAAGAAGAAAAAAGAACATGAATGAGACCAAAGCCTTTTATTGGTTTGTTTTTTAGAAAACAGTTTCAGTTGCTACAATAAACAGGAAGATGTGGTTGGTGTACACAAACTGTCACTCAAAATCACAAGTTTCCTTGAAAACTAATCTTCAGTATCAGCTGAACTCTGGTCCAAACGGCCCATGACTCAAACTGAGGCCAGCAGGAGGGTTCAAATGAATCCAAATGTTTCTGTTTTTGAAGCTGGAACAGCAGACAGGCTAAAAAATGCTGACGGAAGTTTTTTTGGTCAGCCCTAAAAAACATCCTGATGTAAAAATAATTTCTCTATCTTTACAGATCACGCAGTCACAGAAGCTCCAGAACTACTTGGTGATGCAACATCAAAGGATGTGTGTATGGACCCGAACCACCGGGGACATTCTCAGTGTGGGGTTGTTGGTGTCGAGCTTTATCAATGCCTATTTTCGTTGCTTTGATGTCGCCCATTTATCTGAAGGAAGAAAGTGAGGAGCCGGAACCATGAGGAGTGAACGTGGCTTGATCTGGACAGTCCTTTAGAAGCTGGGATGTGCTTTCCTCAGCCTCCGTGTTTAAAAACATCTCAGATAGCCAAGATGCTTTCTGGGGTTATCTGTAGCTTAAAAGTGTTATTTCAGCAAACATTTTGTTTCACATTTAATCTGAAGCATTCTCCTCCAGCAGCCTCACCCTTCTAAGATTTTTTAAAGAAGTCTCTGACTACTGTCACATGTGGGCCCTCAGATCTTTTTTCTGTATTCTATTAAAAGTTGTTTGTGACATGTGAAAACTCTTGATTACTTAAAAACAGTATGTTTATTATATTTTACACTGAAGCACATCACCCTTTTGTTACGAACGCAGTGCATTCTGGGAATGATGATGATGATGATGATGATGATGATGGGTTGCAGTAGAGACAAAAACAAAGACTCAAGGCTAAAAAACTATAATGTGTGACAAAGTTATAATTTGTATTAGTTTCTATGTTTTGCACAATAATTGGATTGAAAACAATCAAATGGATAGATAGATAGATAGATAGATAGATAGATAGATAGATAGATAGATAGATAGATAGATAGATAGATAGATAGATAGATAGATAGATAGA
>NW_013952474.1:1062757-1065898 GCF_001266775.1 Austrofundulus limnaeus
ATGTATGTATGTATGTATGTATGTATGTATGTATGTATGTATGTATGCATGTATGTATGTGCCATCTATATGTGGTGTTATGCTAATATAATTAGCTTTGTAGCCATTGACATTTATTGCTATATATACATTAGCTAAGGCACTAACGTCACACATAAATTACTAAGATTTATGTGTCATTAGCTCCCAAGCTAACCTGAAAGCTAAAAGGCTAAAGCTGAGGTGAGCCTTCTACATTTCTTTCAGTGTTCCTGTATTTCCTGTAAAAAAACTGAATGTCAGATTTTGTCCAAAATTACCGCTGGATAGAGCTGCACTTGAGCAGCTTGTAGCATCATCATTTAACCAGAATGCTTTTGAAGCATAAATAACATGGTGACGTCCATGTGACACTTAAATTTTTTTAAATTATAAAACTAAACAGCTTACAGTATATTTACAGTTTGTTTTATAGTTGAAGTAAAAGCTTACGTCTAAAGGTACAACATGTCGGAGGTGCATTCGATGACAAGTCGACAAGGTTAACAGTGTGTCTCCTGTCCTCTGTCCTCAGCATGGACTCCGAGGTGCGGAGTCTTCCCAGAAAGAGATCAGACAGCAAAAGGAAATATGGGATTTGTGTTGTCATTTATTAACAAAGACATCAGCGAGAACAGAGAAGTGTCCCGATAGTACTGCTAGAAACCATCACAGCTGACTTCTTTATTTATTTATTTTAGTTTTCTTGGCCTTACTAATTTGATTCCCAGAGAGTCTCTGGCGTTGATTCACACATTGAAAAACGGTTATGGTTTGTTTGTGCTCTGACCTGGGAAAATTACATTTACTTCCTATTTTTACTGCAGACTGGGCTGCGTCCTCGCTCCTGTCAGCTGCTGCTTGTTACCTTTCTCTGCTTCTTTCTCAGCTGCAAACACAGAATGCAAAATGTTTAAACAAGCTTTAAATCCTCCCCATGACCCAATAAGACCGTTAGAAACACAACCCTGCAAAACTATTTATGATGTAGAGACGAAAGATGATTTTAGTATCAACTTACAGTTAAAAAAAACTCCAGATTCTTGTTGCCTTCCAGTGAAAACCAAAGAGCTGGTCCTTCAACCTCAGTGATCCAAATCCTGACACTGAATCAGGACAGCTGGTTCGGATGTTATCAGTCCATTAAATGGATGTTATTAGCGGTTATTAGTCCCACAGAGTGGCCTAAGATTGTCCCGACAGTGCCGTCTAGCAGGTTGTCAGTCCCATTGAATGGCTTCAGACTGTCCCGACAGTGCCCCCTAGTGGGTCACCAGTGCCATATACGTTGGAATGCAACAATCTGCTACCACCGGAGTCCGGTCTACTTTATCGTAGCCCATGTTATTTTCTCTAAAATTAATCTTAGTGGCTTTACACCTCATATTAACCAGCTGACAGTCTGAAGCCATTCTATGGGACTGATAAAGGCTAATAATATCCATTTAATGGATGATAACATCTGAAGCAGGTGATCAGGACTCACAGGATCCAGGGTGAGTCAGGTCACTGACTCAAGTTAAAAACTCACAGGAAATGCTGCGGACCCAGATGAGTCGTAACGTTTGTGTTTAATATTCATGTTACGAAGACGATTTTAAAATATTTAGGTGAAACTATGACTCCTCAACCAACGACTGGAAACTTATTACAAACCAACACTGCCTCAAACCATGAGAGATACTTTGAATCCTGCTGTGAAACAAATTCTAACGTTACTTGTTCATTCAGACACCGGTTAATTAAATTAACGTCCTTTAATAGAGGTCTGAGTTGTTCTCAGTGTGAGGTGGGATCGGCTCCTTTGTCAATCTCCCTTCAGTAATTATTTTATTCAGTCGAGTATTTCTAATTAGATCATAATCCTAATGTCACTCACGATGGGGATGAAATTAGATTTTATCTTGTGAATGGTGCTGAAAAGCTCACGTTTTTACAACAAGAGCTTGTAGGACGTCATGACACCTTCCAGGAGAACKCGTTAATCACGACCGGGGGCTCAGTGGGTTTCTCGCTGTCGCTGTTATAATTCTCTGTGCCGTTAATGATCAAATTAATGAACATCTCGATGATTGGACTCATTATCTGTGATTGACAAAAATTGTAATGTGCTGGGGTTTATTTTTAATTCTCTACCACGGCAAGAGGTTTATTCTGTTCCATGTGTTTGACCGTGCTTTGATTTGACCTCAGTCAGTCAGTTGCGGGTGCTTCATGATAAAAATCAATCTGAGCAGCTAAACACACGTGTGGTATGAGGAGTGTGTGACTGTGATCATCACATGTAGGCTACARCACCTTATAATGAGAAACTGAAAGCACCTCCAGGATCCTGCAGCCTTTTTTATATCGTTGCATGTGATGCTGTTTGCCTTGTTCATTTCATCAAAACACTCCATTCCTGTAATGCAGCTTTTTATATACTGAATATTTCCCACATTGAAGCTATTCTGTGTCACAGCAAGTACCTTATCTTTGCTTTCTGTTTCCAGTATTTTACATAATTTATGCATTAGCCAACAGCTTCTCAGGTCCCAGGAGCCAGCTTCGGAAACGAGGGTCAGAGCAACGTGGTCCCCGCCTTCATAGCTCTCCTGGCCAAGAAACAGTCCATCACCAACCTTAATGACTACAGGCCATAGTTGCACTGAGCTCCATGGTTATGAAGTGCCTCARGAAGCCCATCAGGAACAACATCATGTTATTTATCACTGCAATGTTGGACCTCCAACAGTTAGCTCAGGTCCACAGAAGACACTGTGGTACTGTTCTTGATGCTGCCCTGTCCCATCTGCAGCAGCAGGGGAGCCATACGCATGACTGCTCTTCATAGACTTCAGCTCTGTGTTTAATACCATCCTCCCCTACAGACTGGTGCACAAACTGTCAGACGTTGGACYTCCACATTCCACCTGCCAAAGGATCAAAGACTTCCTGAGTGATCMCACCCAGAGGGTCCGAGTGGGCCTGCACTTGTCAGCCACAGCACAGGCTCCCTACAGGGCTGTGTGCTGAGCCCCCTGCTCTACTGCTCTACACCCTCTATCCACCTTGTTTTCGAACACAAAAGTAATATGGGTCCAACTTCTTTTTTTGTGTGTGTGTGTGTGTGTGTGTGTGTGT
>NW_013952474.1:1065908-1067753 GCF_001266775.1 Austrofundulus limnaeus
AGTGTAAAAAATAATCACACAACACAACTTAAAACAAAATCTCCTGAGGTACAGTAGTTGGCTGACAAAAGCTCTAAAGCTCTGAACAAAACTGACACGCTACAACAAACACTGTAAACGGTTTCAAACTTATTCTGGCTGTTTGGCTGGGGCCACTGAGCCACGTGACGTGCAACAACAAAAGTCGAGAGGGGGGAGGGTGCGCTGCTCAGTGCTGTGTGACAGAGAGCAGCGCAGACAGAGAGTGTGCAGGAAAGGAAAAAGCTTGAGTATCAATCTTTATACACAGGTATCGTTCAATATCAATACCAGCATTCGTATCTATATTATCAACATTAATATTGATCCGCCCATCTCTACCACTAATGGAACGGACACTATATGATTTGGGGTGCAAACGAACAGCGCGAACTGTGCTGCGCAGCATAACTGTATGTAGTGTAAATTAGGGTTTAGTCAGTCTTACACGTAGTACTTTTCAGTGTTTATAAGAGGACATGTTGAAACTCTGTTTCTATGCAGGAAATACCAGTTAGAGCTCAGTTATTGTTTGCTAGCTGTGCTCAGGTTTTATGTTTAGTTGAAGAGGCCCACCACGATGTTCATTTGGCCCTCGATGAAAATGAGTTTTTCAGCCCTGCTTTAAACTGTCCTGAGGGTTGTTTTTATGTGTCCCGGTGATGGACAGAGACCTGTCCAGGTGTCCCTAGCGCCTCACACAGGGACTAATGGAAAAAGTGGATGGAGCTTCTGCAAAGGATCCCCCCCCCCTCATTATTTCCCATCACCTCATGACCATCCTGCTCAAACAACCTTTTGCTGGTTGGCTCTAGAAGTGCGAGTAGGACCCGCGCAGGAGGATGAAAAACCCTTTCTTCCAGAGATGAGAGCATAAACCTGTTACACTGACACTTCTTCACACGTCCCTCTGCTGTGGGAAATTTATTCGCGGCACTCGCCAAGAATCGCAAGCTGTTGGTCCTGGCTTGGAGACGGCCAGCACGGAGGAAACCAGCATCAATCTCCTCTCTGTTCGCTCTCACATCACAGGCCAAGTCACCACTTTCTGTACTTTAATGTCATTTCCTGYCCCTCTCATTCAAAAATGCTTGAAACTGCAGGACGGGTGTGGGCCGTGTGGGTTCCATTTCATCTCCGTTTAGAGTTTTCATTTGAACTCAATATGATCTCGAAAACAGATATCCGTTGCCAAATATTGAACCTTAAAGACTGTAATTTTTTCACTTGGTTACTTAGCAACTAAATGACATATCAGGCGAAAGATTTCACCCCTCAGAGGTAAGAAAACCACACAGAGACAGAAGGACGTCACTGATTGTTGCGTCAAATCGGTGTCCTTCGATTCGACACGTGKCCCAGGTGGGAGAGGTGACCTCGAGTTTTTCTTCCCGTGGCGCGCCGTCATGACCATCAGCATCTCCTTCCATGGAAACAGGAGTCATTAAGCTGCAGTGAGAGAATGACAGCTGGGATGTCAGAGCTCACGATCGCTGGTTTAACATCTCTGTCCTGTCCGTGACAGCCTTCATGGACTGGAAGCTTCGTTAAGTTTGAGCCAGAGTTAAAGATCTGTCGCCTCCGTAACCCAAAATGTGCATTCAAAATAACAACCACGACCCATCTGACTGAAATAGAAAAGTTTAATGTTCATATATTCTGGCTTTGAGTGTTTGTTTTCCCTTGTTGCTTGTTCATAATATCACAGTTTAATATTTCTAAATGTTTCTTTTCTTTTGAAAAGAAGAAGCTTTGTTGGAAATGATCCATCTTAGCTCTTTAAATGAGACACAGAGCTTAGACCTGACCCCGTCATTGCCCCCCGAC
>NW_013952474.1:1068535-1070834 GCF_001266775.1 Austrofundulus limnaeus
CATTAGCACCTCTAGTAATATATTTACTGAGGAAAATGGTGACGTGTTCAATACTTATTTTACCCGCTGTAAACCTTTTCTTGTTTTGAAAACTGTGCTTGGATTCTGCTCTTTGAGCCCTGTGGAGCTGTTAAACTTACAAATATGACATTTCCTCTACAGCCACTTTATTTTTATTTACATTAAATTGTTATTAGAAGGTTTAAACAGCGGCAGCAGCTAGCTGTAGCACTTCTGTAACTCAACGCACCCTGTGCTCTCCGTCTTTTTCTGTTTCTTGCTTGTTTGATGTGGTTCTCTTTGCTTCTGGTTCATCTTCTCCAGCCTGGAGTTAACTTCCAGAGTCTGGGTTCTTGTTTTGCTTCTCCCCCACCGCCCCCTCGTCCCCCATGCCCCTGGTCCTGGTTTACTGACGACAGTATCTGCAGTGTGTAATAAAGCAGGTTTGTTTGCTTCAGTCCAGGTTTCTCCTCTTTGTTGCATGTTAAAACATTTATTGGATTAACTGCTCCTGCAGGAATTTTAGTTGTTGTTTAAAAGAAAGTTTATTCGCTCCGCCTACACTTGGATCCTCTGTTCCATAAAAAACCTACTCAGATGTTTTTGTCTTGATATCATTCCTTTTATTCCTTCAGGTATTAACATCACATTCATTAAAGACAGAAAAGCTGGGKTTTTTTTCGTACATCATGTGTTAAACTGAGCAGAAACGTTTTGAAACTTGAGGCTTCATTTATTTATTTGTGTCAACATTTTCAGCAGCGCTGAAGGTTTTACTGCCCGTATTTAATGTAACATTAGCATTACCTTTATTTCTGTGGGCTGAGGTAGACATTTTCATGCTGCTTTATGTTCTCCTCAGTGTCATGAATAAACCAAAGCTCTGAGTCAGACAAAAAGCATTTTTAYGACTGGTGTTGAGGAATGCGAAGCATCAAGGGAAGCGGTGGACAGGTCATTAGGAAGTCCTGGTCAACAGTTACAGCAGAAGGATGATGAATGATCTGAGCTGCTGCAGAGGAGTTGTTTCCTCAGCCCCGCGGCGGAGGGAACAGCAGAGCTGACGGATGATGCACACAGACCATGAACCTTTCAAGTCTCATGCAACACATTCTTTGTTATAAATTACAACAGAGGGGAGCTCTGAAACTTTACAGGTAAAAAACACCTGTCAGAGGATGGACGGAGGTTTCTATTTTTAGACAGAATTCTGTGTTAAAGGAGGTATWATGTATTTTTCCAGGTAGTTCAATTCTATACCACAATCATTTGACAAAATTAATTTGATTTTGCACCAAAAAYGTCTTGAAATTGGCCCCTGTATGTTTAAGAAACTCAACAGTTTCTGACACTCCCATTTCAGCACATTTTCACATAATGGTTTACAACCTTTCGTAGGAGCATTGTATTTTGTTGTTACAATAAAGAAACATCCTTATATAATATAGGTTTTGGAAAATAGCAACTCAGAATGCAGTTGAACCTCATTTGAATGTCAGACCAGTAAGTTTTCTTAAGAAACAGAGCAAGTACAGGGGCTCTTACAAGATGTTTCAGTTTGGTAACATATCTCCCAGTCATCCTCTCATACATTTATGTCAATGTTAGGAAGCTACAGTATGTTTTGCACTGAAATCATAAACATACATCATTTTTAAGTTCTGCTAGTCTGATGGCTTTGAGGGGCGGGGGCTCGGCTGCACACCAACCTTCAGGGAGGAGCTTTGTGTAACAGGCGGTGGTTTGTATCAGCAAGTATTTAGGCAGCTTCACTTAGCAATCACAGGAGATTCAATGATTTCTCAAACATGCATGAATGAGTCAAAGTGTCTCTGGGTATATTTTTAATGAGAGAATGACTATAACACATACTCCACAGAATTTTACTTGGAGATATAGCCTGCTAAAAAGCCTTTTTAATAATTAAATATTCCACTTCTTTGCCTTACAAAACTCTTTGCTTGCTTTGGAAGTAAATGTAGAATCATTGGGCCTCATGCAAGTGTCAGATGTGGTTCTGAAAAGACGCATTTTAAAATGTCTCCAAACTTCAATTAATGTGTAATCTAAGTTGGTTTTTAGTTTGAGATTTTCGTATTAGTATTGTAATATCATACAACAGCATTAAAAGCCAATTAAATTTAATCCAATCAATTTATGTCATTATTTACCTTTAAAATCTAATTCCAATTCAAACAGAATAACCTGTTGTCAGCATAATTATGGCGTGTGATTTATTTTTAACTCAAAATATCTTCAAACTAATGAAATATAAAGTTGTTTATGAGGAAAACCCGTC
>NW_013952474.1:1073169-1080580 GCF_001266775.1 Austrofundulus limnaeus
AGATTAGATTAGATTAGATTAGATTAGATTAGATTAGATTAGATATACCTTTATTGTCATTGTACAGAACATTCTGAACAATGACAATCTTCTCAGGTTCTTCGTCAGCCAAAAATAAAATCCGTTGTTCCAATGTAACATATTTTTTCCTGAAAGGTATGGCCTAAAGAGCATTACAGCCTTCAGCAGATATTCATTACAACGGTAAACATCCCCAGTATCATTAATATTCAGGGAACAGCACATTTTGCTGTGCTCTGTGTAAAATATTTAAAAGTCTGCACTGCCTGAGGAAAAATAATGTTTCTGTTTTTCTTTTTTTTTGTACAGATCAACATCTCTGAAGGATAAAAGAAAAATGTGCTGTCATGCACATGTTTTGATGTGATGTTTTACTCTCAGTGATGATTTCTGAGTTCCTGCTCATGAAACGTTAAACGGTCAGTGCTTTTTTTTTTTTCATCTCCTGGTGTATTTTACAGGAGATTCTCTTTGTRTTGTTTTAATGTTTTTCTAGTTTGGTTCAGTTGAACATCTTTCATTCTGTATTGACTTAATTCATACCTACATGTTTTTTAAAATGCAAATTTTCTTCATTATTTGTTGCTTCTTTGTTATTCATCACTCTTTTTAAAAACAAATTGTTTCATAAATAAAAGCTGTATTTGGATGATTTGCAAATGACCTGTGTCTTGTACTGTAAATGGCAGGGGGCACTCCTGAACCCAGCACATGTTTTTGTTACTCTGTGCATGCGCAGAAGAAGTGACGACAAAGCACTATTTTACAGTTAGCAAGTCAAGTGCACCAGCCATATATTATAAAGTACTAGATACCGTATGCACCACTACTGCCGAGACATAGAGCCATCGCTCCACTCAATGTAATCTTATAAATTATAACTTGCTGAAGACTGAAGKAATTTTCATGCTRTGGGGCGGCTGTGGCAGAGTGGTTAGGGGAGTTGTCCTGGAACTGGAAGGTCACTGGTTCAATCCCCCGTCCAGCTGTCTCTAGTTGTTGTGTCCTTGGGCAAGACACTGTCTGTCTGTCATTCATTCATTGTTATTTAACCAGGCAAATCCCATTGAGATCACAGATCTCTTATACAAGRGCAGCCTGGGTCTGAAGGCAACTTATTAATTGTTCATAATTTTGTGTCATTTTTGTATCAGCAGACTGAAATTGTGATGTTTGTCTCGTTCAGATAACTTTATCAGCCCTCGWCATTTAAAGAGACGGCTGGCCTGACTGCATCTCAGCAGGTGTTTACACAGTGATTTTGAACTTGATGATATAATAAACTTTATCGGTCACCAGCTGAGGGGATCGGACCATCTCCATGGTTACTGAATGATACGCAAGGAAAACCATAACGCGAAAAAACAGTCCTTGTTATTTTGTGACACAACATATTATGTTGTTATCATGAGAAAACCATGGGAAAATAATWATAAGCAGAAAATGGCCGGTTTCGGCTTCCGTAAATTACAGTTCTGACCATAGGAACGTACTTTTGACCAGGGAGAACCCTATTTTAGTGATCTACAAGTGGACCAACGGAGAGGAGCGCACTTTGAATAAATGTCAAAATGGCCTGCCATATACCTCAATGCATAAAAGTCTCCCTTACAAAGCACGCTCAGGTCACATGACACCCAATCTGGTGCACTGAAGTGAACATGGGGATCTGGGGAACCCACCGACTAAGTGCCAGTCTGTGAAATGTTCTGTTAAACTTCCAAAGTGTTTTTATCCACCTTGGATTTTTTTTATTTTATTGTATTTTTTTTTTTTTTTCAAATTGGTGTATTCACCAGAGGACCTGTTCTTGTTGTCTGCTTTATGTTTGTCATTTATCACTTTTTAAAATGTTGTTTTTTAAAGAAGCTTTACTACACTGAAACATTCAGTTGACCTTTCTGAAGGTTTTTAATCTCCTGTGCATTCTTTGTCTCTGACTTTGATTCATACCAGTGTATTCAGTCTTTTTCATTGTTTGTTGCTTTATTTCATTATTTATCTCACTCCCTATTATATTTCAATAAGTGAATACTTATTTCTAGACAAGTCAAGGGTTTCAAACTGTAGAACAAAATGAGTCATTCTGAAATGGATTGTTAGCCAGGAGTCTGCAGCAGCCTTTTCAAGGAGCATCTGTAGCGTTAAAGGGCATCTGGAAATGAATGACTCTAACTGTAAGCTGCCTTTAAAGGGGACATGAAGCAGAGAAAAGCGTTCGGCTGAGCAAAACAAGTTTTTATGATGAAAAAGAGCCAATGAGATCAGAGTCTGAATCTGATCCTGCAGGCCAAAACACAGCACTTCATCCTCCTCCTCCTCCTCCTGAGGTGAAAACAGTCTTTGTCACTGTAAATAACTCAGAAAAAGAACAAAATGATTCACCCAGCGGAGGATTTATTTCACCAGCAGCTGTCCTCCAGGAAGTCGTCATTAAATAATTGAGAAATAACGTTTAATGAATTTATGGCTCAGTTGCCAGGTTGCTTCAGGCTGAGAAGAACAAAGAGCTTCAGGAACGWGAAAAACAACATTTTGAAACCAATAAATGAGAATCTCATAAAATCAAGAAATTCAGGAGTGTTTTTGAGGAGTGTGTCTGTCAGGAAGTGGAAACATATTTGATCTTGGATACACTGTTATTGTGAAAAGGTTGTTTTGAGTGTTTTGATACCGTTAAGAGAACAATGTTGCAGTTTAAATCTGTCCAAAAGTGAGCATTAGTTTCACAGACTGTGCCAAAGCTGAAGAAGCAAATGAAGATTTTGTTTTTGTCTTTTCGTGCTGCCTGAAGCAACCTAATGGGATTTATTTTTACTTTTTTTGTGTGAGAGGTACAGATAAGAAAACCAAAGCAGAAAGTGAGCCCCATCTCTCATTTCAGTCTCACTTCAAGCTCAATTTGCAACAGCGCTGCTCCGAGAACAGGGTCAGAAATGGATTTTTCATCCCCGGTGGCGTCATTTTACCATGTTTTCTGGGGAGAAACCTCAAGAGTTTTTGGTGTTCAAATGTTCTTTTGAGAATTCATTCCCTCTCACCGGTTGTTATTTTTGTTATGATATGAATTTTCCATCTCTGTGTGTCTGTGAAAGGTGCTGTGTAAATAAAGCTTACAGAAAGTGAAGAGAAGCCACTGCAGGAGTCAGGTGTAACAGTCGAGGACAGTGACCAATAAGAACCCGCACCAAAAAGGGGAATGGCCCCCGCCAAAAACTCAGGTGCCAACCAAACAATGGGACTCTGCAGAAACTCTGCCGAGCCAAAGGCAACACAAACAACCTGCTCCAACATCTCAGCATGTCTCAGGACAACAAGACCACCCAAAACCAAGAACACACCCTCCACATCCACAGGAGGAGCCAAATATCCTCCGCATCTGTTCCTGCTAGAGGTACATCTCAACACACACAGGTATAAGAAAAATATCATTATATAAAATTCTCATCATATATCCCAGCACAAGAAGACATTTTCTTTTTAACATGTCTCTTCAAACTTATAAAGTCCCCCCAGCTTTGAAAAGATTATGTTGTTGTCCCCAATCCCAAAAAGTAGGACTGCTCAGTGAGTAACTTCCTGACTTCCAACCAGTTGCTCTTACTTCATTAGTAATAAAGTCATTTGAAAACTTGTTAGGTTAGGTACAAAACATTTGGACCTACTTCAGTTTGTAAGTGGCACATAGAGAGGACACCACAGGACCTCTTTTAAATATGAGACTACTTTAAGACTTAAAAGGTATCCTGATGCATCTCAGTAATCCAGGTAAAAAATCAAAAGGAAAAAAAATTGTATAGGTCCTCTGGACGGGTTCTTCTCTAATGAAACGTTTCSTCTCTCCTCCAAGAGACTTCTTCAGTCTGAGAGTTTCAGGYAAAATTCAGGCTTTTAAGYCCTGCCTCCATGTGACTGATACTCACATCAMATGRCYATCGTTGACACCTAATTAACACTTATTGTTAACAGGGGGTGGAGTGATACTGGCAATGGCCGCGCTGTAGGAGGGGGACAACTGAAAACGGAGGCCTCCACCTCTGTTTAATGATGGACGGTCTTTCTTCACAAAAATGGCTTCTTTTACTCCTCTCTCAAACCAACGTTCCTCTCTATCAAGAATGAGAACATCCTCATCTCTGAAAGAGTGACCGCTGGCCTGTAGATGAGTGAAAACTGCAGAGTTCTGGCCATTAGATGTAGCTCGTCTGTGTTGGGACATTCTTTTGAACAGTGGCTGCTTTGTTTCCCCGATGTATAACTGGTCGCAGTCCTCCTGGCACTTAACAGCATATACAATATTGCTCTGTTTGTGCCGGGGCACCGGATCTTTGGGGTGAACCAGCCTTTGCCGTAATGTGTTTTGGGGTTTGAAAGCCACTGGGACATCATGTTTAGAAAATAAACRTCTCAGTTTCTCCGAAACACCCGCAACATACGGAATAACCACTGGTTTGGGTCTGGGTTTGGGGTCTTCATTTTCACCTGAAGGTTGCATGGAATCCTGTCTGTGTTTCCTGTCTGCTTTCAGGAAAGGTACAAAAACCTTTGAACGATTGCTTTTTATTGGCTTTTAACTGTATTCATCCCATATTTTAGCAGAAATGTTTTCATGGTCTTGATCTTGTATGTTGGATTGGACCTTTTTAACTGTTCAGTCCCATCAGCAATCACATGTCTTAACGAACATCGGTGATTTYTTTTTAGTGTTTCATGTCTTGTGTAATGTAAACGTATTTATGTCTACTGACTGAAACAAATTGCCTTTTGGGGATAATAAAGTTTCTTGAACTTGAACCTTTTGATGGAGATGGAATCAGCTGACTCTCCTCCAGGTTTCCATCCAGTCCTCAGCTGATTAAGTCTACCTCTGCAGCAAACACTGACTGTAAACCAGTTTCACTTCGCTCTCAGCGTGACATCTGCCATCGGTCTCAGAAACACCAACATCTTCCTCTGCTAGTTTCATCAATCAAAAAGTTTCATAAATCAAATCAGCTGGAGGCTTTTCAGAGCACCGAACGTAAGAAATTCCAGTCGTCAAATCAAGTTACGATGCTGAAAGGAGGAGAGTGAAACATTCATAAATTCAGAAAAATTCTGCTGCTTTAGTGTTAAATCCATCAATGGTGACAGTATGGTCATAGTYTCAAATATTTCTGTGTTCAGAAGCAGAGAAGTACAGCTTGTCCATGTATTTTTTATTTTCAAGGCCACCATTTAATTAAATCCATTGAGCTGTCATTGTTGAGAAATAGAAAGGTATAACTGTTTCAATAAAAAAAATGGAAGCTCACATTCCTGACATCATTCTGCTAAATCCAGGAAAAATGTTCTCAAAGCTGAGTGGGTTCTTTACTGCTTATGTTTCTTCCACATTATGTCAAATCAAGTCCCTCAGGACAAATCTGGCCCTCATTAACTTTTTATCCTCCTACCACAAAGGAAACACTTTGTGAAATTAGTGCTGGATGACGTGGCTAAAATTTATGTCATAACTCCTAATTTCGGGCAATACAACATAATTTTGATGTCAATATGAATTATAAAAATGTCCTAAATCTGCCAAGAACACTAATATTTACTGTACCAACAAACCTGAAGTCATTTAAGACATGTTTAATTAAAATTATGACTAGTTAGAACAAATATCAAAATCTCAAATTTACTCTATGACTAGTCATCATTTGCTTGTTGATATCTGAAATATATGTTTCAGTCAGTAGTTTATTGCCGATATCTTGAATTAGAGYCTCCATATACACTTAACAGTAAATCTGAAATCATTTACGCCAGTCAGAATGTAATTACAGATATTTTAGGTGTGTATTTAAATATAAATAGGTATTTTGCCTAATCAAAATATAATTAGAGATAGCTTAACTAATATGTCTAATCATGAATGAGTTTCAGATATCTGGACTGTGTGGTGAAAAGGGCCTGCAGCTGTTTTCTGTGTCAGTTTCAGTTTGATCARCAGCWGCTGATGGGGAGATGGTGATGTTTTAGGAAGAGGACAAACCTTTAGGATGCTTCATTTTCACACTCAGAATGTTCTATGGAGTGGAACTTTATCAGACGGTGGAACAGATCTGATGTGTTAACGCTGTGAGACCAGACTCATTTTACAGCAGACTGAAAGCTGAGGTTTATCAGACCTTCAATACCTGAACCACCTCCACTCCACTGAATTCTGCCAGTCTTTTTTTAACTATTTCTTTTCCTTCCTTTTCAGCTGTAGACGCTTGTTCACCTACAGCAGTTGAGCTCATTTTTGCTCTGGTATCCACTGTGTTGTAGGTAGTGCTGATGGTGCTGAGCATTTCCCTAATCAGGTCCGATTGACCTGAAAATTTGAGCTACTGTAATGTGGGATCACAACTGACAAATGTGCCAATTTTCATCTAAACTTGAGACGGTCTAGTTAAAATAGACTTTTTTTGTGATTTGACACACAATGACCAAAAAATAAAAAAATAGAAAAAGTTGTTTATAAGTCATAAAAATGATAATGTTTCAAAATTGAATCTTTTTTCTTTATCTGTCAGGTTATTTATTCCCTAAACCCTACATAAAGCATAATTTCGAGGAGGAGATATSTATTTTAATTAGAATAATTTGTCACATGACATCTTTGTTAATAAACATTGACAGACTGGTTTTAGTGTTTGACTCAAGTAAATAGAATTACTGGAATGAATGGAACAATTTAAAAGTCACCCACTGTTTTCTGCTTTAATTATAAAAGCACACAAGGTGAAAGCTGTCAGTGTGTTTACATGTAAAGCTCCTGGATTTCTGTGAACCAGTTGCCTGTTTTGAAAGCCGAACTGACCGTGGCAGCCAATAAACTTCTTTGTGTCCGCTGTCACCCACACACCATTGTCATTCATGTATTTCTACGCCTCTGCTGTGGAGAAGAATAAAAGCCGGGCGGTGTGTGGGGAACTGAAGGGCTGCGGGTACGGGGCTGAAACGAAATGACATGAAGAGGGGAAAAAAAGAGCAGATTTGAAAGTGACAAGATGTGACAACTGGAAGCTGTTAACACACACTGTGTGTTGAACAAAGGGATTACATCATGCTTCTTTACACAAATCCTGTTATTTCTGTGCTGCTGAGGCTGACTGACACCATTTGTACACTTGTCAGTTGCTGAACACTCTTGTAAATTATTCACTGCAGCACAAACGTGTTTTGGTTTAATTGACTAAATTTATGAATGAAGACATGTTAACATAAACATCTGATTTCTGTGATAATTTATTAATGATGTCTGACATTTTGATGACAGACATGATTTAGAGTCCATCCATCCATCGATCCATCCATCCAACCATCCATCCATTCTTCCATCCATCCATCCATCCATCCATCCATCCATCCATCCATC
>NW_013952474.1:1080590-1085688 GCF_001266775.1 Austrofundulus limnaeus
CCAACCATCCATCCATCCATCCATCCATCCATGCATCCAACCAACCAACCAACCATACATCCATCCATCCATCCAACCAACCATCCATCCATCCATCCATCCATCCATGCACCCAACCAACCAACCATCCATCCATCATCCATCCATCCATCCATCTATGCATCCAACCAACCAACCATCCATCCTACCAACCAACCATCCATCATCCATGCATCCATCCATCCATTCATCCATCCATCCATCCAACCAACCAACCAACCATCCATCCATCCATCCATCCATCCATCCATCCATGCATTCAACCAACCAACCAACCAACCAACCAACCAACCATCCATCCATCCAACCATCCATCCATCCATCCATCCATCCATCCATGCATCCAACAACCAACCAACCATCCGTCCATCATCCATCCATCCATCCATCCATCATTTATCTTGGTCCAGTGTCAGGTCTTGGGAGCAGCAGTTTGATCAGGGAGGTCCAGACCTCTCTTTCCACAGCCACCTCTTTCCAGCTCTTCTAAGAGGACTCCAAGGTGTTCCCAGACCAGCTGAGAGACATGTAGTCTCACTCCAAATTGTCCAACCAGTTCAACATGTCCACAACACCTCCCTAGGGAGGTGTCCAGGAGTCATCCTTCCTTTCACTTCCATCCTGCAGTGAAAACCCATCTGGACTGCATACAACCATGATCTCATTCTTTGGATCACAACCCACAGCTTCTGACCATAGGTTAGGGCAGAAAATTAAGTACAGGAAATAATCAGTGGATGTTTTTGCTTCCAAACTAAGGTTACTGTTAGAATCAAAACTAATTTGTCTTTTGTAGAGACAGAAGGATGATAGGTTGGTCATTTTTAAAGCAATGTTTTATCACATGGTTCTTTTTTAATGTTTTTCAGTTTTACGAAACATCTCTTGAAAATGTCAGTTTTAATACAAGTACTTACTTTAGGGTGAAAGTAAATACTAGCATTAGCAACACAGTCTCTTTTGCCAAAAGTTCTTCTGGATATTTTTTTGACAAAATTATGTTGTTTTTTTTTCTGTCTCTTTTGGCTGTCTCACTTTTATAACCACATATCTTAATTGTCAGCAGTTTGGAGATTTTTAACCATCAGGAAAGAAAACTGTATGTAGAGAAGATAGTAGCATTGTGAATGCCCCTCCCCCGTGTAGCTAAGATTCACTACTTTGTGAAAATTTCCTTTTTATTCTCCAAACAGTCTACCGCAGGGCTCAGATAATTTGTAGGTACTGCATACAAGACTATTTGAAAACAGGAAAATCTATTTTTTGTGTCTGTTTTCATGGGAATATTCTAATTGTTGTCCTGCAACACTACATTGTTGTGAAGAATATTAGTAAATGAACTTCACTGATCAAAGACCTGAAGGACTCGGTGTCTGTGGAGCTATTTGTACCCAGTTTCACAAATTCAAAGGCCAGCACTGAAGGAAAAGGTCCCAGAAAAACACCTTGTTAGTCTGAGGSTGGAAAGGGAGCTTTGCACTTAGGTAGAGGCTTAAAATAATTGGCAGCAGAAGGCAGAGAGTACATAAGACTCCACAGAAATAATTGAGTGAAAAGGTGAGGGATGGCTAATGTAGCACAACAAGAAGGCATGATCAGCCTTTCATAGATCAACCATCTGCCCCCGTGTTGTTCAGCCACATCCGGGAGTTGATGTCTGCATCAGTATTCAGCAKACATTTACAGCAACGCTCACTGCAGATTTGAATTCCATAACCGACCCTGTCTGATGGCAGTTTATCATACCACAGAAAGGATCATCACAACAAAAGGTTATGATTCAGTATTTGCTCTGCTCTCTTTCTGTGGTTGTTGCATTTGAAGTGATCACCAAACCTAAACCCCAGAATAAGCTATTAAAAAGGGTCAAAGACGATTGTTTGGATGTTTGTAGCCCACTACTACTCAAAGTTGAAACGTTCAGGCTTACTCCTAACAACATCTTATTGGTTTTTAAAGTTTACTTCACAATTTAACTGAAGGCCGTTTGTGTTTGAGTGATTTTATGAAAAAAAATGGAAATGTGTTGGGTCGAGGGGAGTTTTTGCCTCTGCTGGAGGAGTTCAGGTAACTCTTTTTCCTGAGTGATGGAGCAGGAGAYGGAGCCRCACAAACAGAGCCTCATCTTCAGTATGAGGGTGTAGCTTTGGTCGGTCGTAGTGAAGAAAGAGTTGAGTTAAAAAAAGCCTTGGAGTCACATCTCCGTCTATGTTTCAACCCTCACCTGTGGTCATGAGGTTTGGATCATGAGCCAAAGAACCAGATCCTGGATACAAACAGCTGAAATAAYCTTCCTTTGTTGGMTGACCGGGCTCTGCATGGTCAACATAAACCTGAAAAATCTGCTTTCATTAACTTGTGACAAAAATCACATCATGTTTTCAGCCTTGTGACGGCAAGCCCTTCATTGTAAATGGCTTAGGCCAAACTTTTCGCCCACGTCGGCACAAAAATTATTTGTTGGCATGTTTGCTTATACTGAAAAGTGAACAGCATTGACAGAATTACTCCACTTCCAGCAWTCTGCTGTTGTACCTGCAAGCAGCTGGCTGAGGACGTCAGAAAGTACTTCCATCTGGTGTCCAGGCTTTTAGGAAGAATTTACCCTTTAAGCTCCCCACCCCCACTTACAAAGCTTACAGAAGTTTATAGGTAAAAAAAAAAAAGATTCACGGAGCTCGGCGCCCTGTGTCTCACTGGACTATGGAAGGTGYGTGTGACAACAAACCAGCTGGCTGCTGCTCTACACTGCTGGGCCCTTTAGAGATAAAGTGGGGATGTCCACCGTCCGGGGGGAGCACGGAGGAGGGCTGCTGCTTCYCTGGATCTAAAGGAGTCAGCTGAGGTCACCTGATCAGGATGCCTCCTGGACACCTCCCTTTGGAGGTTGCCTGGCATGTCCCACTGAGAAGAGACCCTGAAACAGACCCAGAACTCTCTGGAGAGATTATCCTCTCTAGTCTGGGAACATGGCCTGTTTTTTTCAAACAACATACGGGTGTTGAAGACAGCAACATATGGTCAGTTAATAAAAATAAACTGTTGAGTTTGTTGCAGTTTTCTCAGTCAAATGATATCTGTGTTAAAGTTTCAACTTATTGCATTAAATAAAAACTAAATGATTATATTGTAATGTTTAATAGCTCTTTTCACTGTAGTTTTTCACAACAGAGTTTGCATACACACATACAGTATTACTGTACAACACTGAACAACCAGAGAAAGATAAACAAACACATATTCCATATTTTTACATTTACTTCATCATTTTCATGTCAAATATGTTTTCTTTTTGTCTTTACGGASTGGTTAGCTTCTTTTTAAAATGAAATAATAAGAAATTATTTTAACACAGAAGTTATTTTCATTCAAATATTGACATTGTTCTGCTATTAGCTTCCTTGCTAGCTAATGTGAAGTAATGTTATAGAAAGGTTCTTTCAGACGCCACATTCTGTATTTTCCACTTGGATCATTTGAGAGAATAGCAAAAGACAAATGAAAGCTTTTAAACCTAATGGGATTTTTTGAGTGTATTTTACAGTTTACGTCACATGCTAGCTCATCACACACCCTCTTACGTCTGCCTAAAATGGATGGTTTAAGGAAATCAGACACTGAACTGTTAATTTTCCCTTTATTTTAGCTTGTTTTTTTTTTTACTGTAAGGCATCAATGCAGGGTAAATTGGATTACACAAGCCAAACTGTGTGGTTTCAGAGAGATGTGTTGTAGTTGACCAAGTTGACCCTGAGATGCCTTCATCCTGTTTTGGTGTGATTTATGTAAGATCTGAAATGATTAAAGTCAACTTGTTRCTGTTATGCCTCTGAGCCACTAAGGGATATATTCAAACCAGCCAGCTGCAAGATTCAGAATGGGATATATTTTCTATTAAATGCTGTGCGAGTTATACTCCACACATCCTGTACTTCCACAAAGCCAGCTTCATTTATAAAAGCTCACTTTGTCCCAGGATATGGCAAATTATTGAATAATGAATAGTTAATGGGGGCATAAAGAAGGGCTTSTCATTGTGAAACAGTTTTGTAAAAAATGCCTTAAATGATGTTCCAAATGTGTGTGAGGACGTTGACAATCTTAATGTATGCAGAAAATACAATCAAATGGAAAAGATGCCGAACACGTAACTGCCAAAACATCTCAAATAATGGACAGAGTTTCAAATTGGCTTAAATCTTCCCATCTTACACTGACTGTTAAAAAAGACTCATTCTGTATTTTATAGGGAAACATAAATCTTTCCAAGTGTTTGTATAAATGGTAAAAACACATCAATAATGTCCAGGGAGTTTGGTATTCAGGTTTAATTTGGGATCCAATTTTTAGGTTTAAAACCTGAGAATTGAAGAAGCTGATGTTGTGGCTACTTTCAGGGTCATCAGTAATTTGACTTCACTGCACAAAAAAAATAAAAAAATAAAAATAATAATAATAATAATAATAATAATAATAATAATAATAACAATAATAATTTATGACAATCCAACAAACATTCTTGTTTTAAAATATTTGCCAACAGGACTCTGTTTTACGACACTCAACAAACCACATTCCTGTGAAAAACCCATCTTTTCCACAAACAACAAAGGAGCATGGTTTGTAACAAAATCAACATTTTGAGGAGACTGGAAGTACACTGACCAGTCATCTTTGCTCTACTCCAGCCATAAAATACCAGTTTTGTTAATTTTTGCATTAATTTACATTCTGGGAATGCTTAGTTCCAAGCTTCATCCCATGCCATGAATACCCCTTCCCCCATCTCAAGCCAGAGACAAACTCTGGATAATTATCCACAAGAATCTGATTAAACCTACTACTTCAAAATAAAATCTTTAAAAGACTTTTGCCTGAAAACACATTTTAATTTTGGGCTCATCTCTAGTTTACATCTTAGTTTTATATGGTTCAATCACATTAGATTTATTGTACTTTGCCAATTATTAATGTCTGTCATGTTATATTATTATTATTATTGGAACACTATTCTCATGAATGTTTTGTTTTTTTCTTATTTGTTTTACGTGTTTTATTA
>NW_013952474.1:1085834-1088660 GCF_001266775.1 Austrofundulus limnaeus
GTTAAAGTTTTCAACATATTTGCAATAACTTATATTCATCTTTCAATAAATGGTACATAAATGTATTGACTTCAGTTAAACTGGTTTGTGTCTTAATAAAATTAATGGGTTTTATCCAATGAAAAGAACACATTTGTTTAGGTTAATGAGACTGATGAGCTAAACCATTGATTTATWAAAGCTCTTTCTTTTAAAGGAAGTGGTGCCCCGAAATTATGTAATAAGATTTATATATTATGAATTAGCAATAATTCATAATTTGTCAATTTTTACATGTGCATCCTATTGACAAATACCCTAAAATATAATTTGCTTAGGCTTTTAGGAATTCGCATAGTGAGGAAAAATTGGTGGTGTATTAATGCAGATATTGTTTGGGAAATGTTCCTGCATGTCCTGTTGGACCCAAGCAAACTAGACATTCTTTAAACCAGTCAGATCACTTTCTGAGTCTGGTCTGAAAAGTACTAGATTGGAAACAGGGTTGGGCAAAACTGGATCATGTGCAATTAACGGTCAGAACAACTGTCACCGATTTTTAGGCATTTTGTGATTACTGTGATTAGTGCCTCGTGATGAATGATGTGTTTTTGTGTGTGACGCCTTATCAAGAGCGCTTGTGTGGTGGAATAAACAAAGGCAACAAAATTATTTAATCACCTGAAATACTGCCATAAATCGAGTACGACAAAGGCCAGAAAATGCAGACCGAAGCCACACCGGCTACAACAATCTCTCCTSCAGAGAATGGTGGAAACAAATCTACTCGGCCAAGAAGCCATGATGCTCTCCGTCAATCTGTCCCTTACAAGCAGCAAAGTAAGTGCTGGAAGGAGATAACGTGGTGCATATTACATTACTAAAGATATGCTGCCACTTCACATAGTCAAAATGGTGGGTTTAAATTCACAGTTTACTATTTAACCTGTTAAAATGAAGAAGTTAGTTTGAATGATTTAGAGTCAAAACCATGCAAGTGCAGTTGTCATCTATTAATCATTATTAGCYAAATGCCACAATTAATCGTGGTTATTTATTTYTGTTTTACAGATTTCGTGATTGGAAATCACAGCACCGCTTGTAATATTTTCACCAAAAATAATGTGGAGTTTTAAAAATCTTATGTTCTCAGATATTTGGTTTGTTTTTAAAAATGTCTGTAATGTGACCCCATTATTCAGAGCAGAATATGAGATCTTCCAGGTAAATGTTWCAAGGAGAATGTAGAACAACTTTTGATCAATCTGCATTTTAATTTAGGACAACTAAACACACCTCCTCATATGTAACGATTCCAATATTTTTCCCTTTATATTAACTAACACAGTATGTGTCACACTATGTGTGATTATTTTCTGTTTCACATTTTAGATAAATTCCTATTTCTGCATTGGTTTGGTATTGTGTTTTATTTTAACTCTCCTGCTACCATTGGCTAAATCTGTGTAARGCGACATTCTCTTTAGAATAGTTATTGTGGGTGGTCCCAAATGAATAAATGAAAGGTTTAAGAATGCCTTAAATTAATATGTTGATCTAGATTCAGTCATCCAGGACAAAAAAAACCGCATATGAAAACAGTTTAATCTGCATATAAATCTAGGTTACAGTGCTGTGTTTTTCATACAGGTTAAAAGCTTAGAACTCCAGTTTAGAACTGAGGAAACTCCTGGGATGGGAAGCGAAACATATTCAACTACAGACGTCCAGTTATTTTGTTTTTTATAATCTTTTTTTTTTTAGATGTAGCCTTTAAATATTTAGGAATGGGCTGCAGCTCCAGAGCCACAGGGAATCTATAGCCAGTATTTCACTGAGCTGCAGCTGTTGCTTGGTTTTATATTTGTACCAATAAAAATTCACATTGGTTTGTTTATGTTGTCTGTGKTCAGTATGCATCKAATGGRCTTACAACACTTTTAACTTTAATAAATGAAAGTTTCAAGGGAAAGTGTCTAACAAAACAGGAGGCAATTCCCAAAAACGTTCAGCGCAGTGCCTGACAATTACTGAAACTATACTGATAAAGGTTGAGACGCCTGTGATGACTTTGCGGCTGTTTTCAGGAACAACGAGGAACTTGAGAACTTGCAAAAGCTCAAAATTCCCCTACAATAGTTGTTTGCAATTTATCAGTGTCTCAGTGAGCTGTAACATGTTTTTGTCATGTGTGTCTTCTTGAATGGGTGTTTTGAATGTAATTTCACTGTGCTCCGTACAATGACAATGAAGGCATCATCAACAGTCAGAGCCCAGTGAGATATGAACTTTTAGTTGTTGGTAGACTAGTTGTCCTCTTAACTGAGTAACAAACTAATACATCTGATTCCCCCAGAAAACTTGTAGAGCCTGGTGGTAGGGCCACTAGAGTGGTATAGTTTTTAATGTTGATAATGCTAGGTCCATTAAATCTCATAATCGTGAGTACAGAATGTACCCATGCCTTTGTTTGCTTTTTTAAAGCAGATAAAAAAAACAATGATATTCCTGTTTTTTTGTGTTTAACCTCTTCAGATACACTCTAAAAATGAAATGTTGGATTTACTTAACCATGTTATGTGACCTGGTTCCACTTAACTGAGTTGAGTAAATTCAAAGCAATATACCAGTTTTTTAGCCAAAGAACATGAGTATGTTGCTTTGGATTTACTCAACTCAGTTAAGTGGAACCAGGTAACATAACATGGTTAAGTAAATCCAACATTTCATTTTTAGAGTGTATGTTGCTTGTGTAAAAATCTCAATATATCAGGTAGAGAAAATTGTGTTTAAGAAGCTTTAGTTACTTTAGGATTTGTTCACACTGCAGGTCCCAATACTCAGTTC
>NW_013952474.1:1089041-1092220 GCF_001266775.1 Austrofundulus limnaeus
ATATATATATATATATTTCTGAAATCCAAATTTTTTGCATGGACTTTCACGTTATCTTTTAAATTCAACCTCTATCAGACTGCAGTGTGAACTCTCCTTTGCAATGATTCAACCCACGTGCGGAGAAATGATGATGTCACATTCAACTCGCTGTCTACAGAAGTAATTACCGTATGTGTGCTACTTGTTAGCATGTCCATTCAAGCAAGTTGTTGTGCAATCAGAGTCAATTAAATAATTATCTGAGATATTTTAGTTCGTTGTTTACATTTGAACCTGCCTCTTGCCGGCTGCTCCAGAGCATCATGTGTAGTACTGTTACGGTCTGACACCAACGTTACGATCATATATTTCTGTGGATTAGCAGTCATCCAGGACTTGGAAAAAAGAAAAATGAAGAAGCAGCTGGACTTCTGATGTGTAGCTGAAGACGTGTGGAGTTAGTATCAATATTGTTACTTGGATCAATCTGTATACCCCCACTTCACTGAAGTAAAAGTCAGATGATCTTTCAGACTGATGTCGCTTTGAAAAACAGCAAATATGTATCAGATTAATATCCCATACTGAAAAGGTCTGGGTTGGATTAGAAAATATCAGAAACGGCTCACATTTGTCTGCAGTGTGAACGTACCCTTATTCTGTTTGAATCTAAAGATCATTTATCATAATTTTGTTCAGCACGGCTCCTGAACCTCTTCAAATTTTTCACTCAAACATTTAAAATAAGTTAGCAGTAGGACAAAACTAATGAAAACATTGAAGATAAACAACATATGAAATCAGTAAATAATGGTCGACTACAAAAATAAATCTGATGGCAGACAGAACAGACGATACAATCTCAAAGAAGCTGAAAAGCTATAAATCCTGTTCTTTTATAATATTCTGTCAACAAATGTTTCATTGGCACATTCACAACAAATAGACAGTATTTATGCAGATAAGATTTATACTTCTAACCTTTTTTAAGTAAAATGTTCATTCCAGCAAGAGAATCATGACAAATGAAGCTACACTAAGAGCACAGGCACTTGTTCTCTTCAAAATGCAAAGAAGCAGTTGCTGCCAATAAAAAGAGAGGTAAAAGAATGTCACCACACAAACATGGCTTCTTTTTTTTTTCTCCGTCTTGCTTTCTGCGATCATGCACACAGAATTTGAGCAAGACCTTTGAGGGAGGCCTCTAAACGAGGGCACGGATGTTACTCAGCTCATGACTCACAGGATGAGGAGTGAAAAACAGAATGTTGGGGAAAAAAGAAAAAGAGTGTGGACGAAGTGACAGCCTCTGCTGCGACACTCCTCCAGGACTCAGCAGGTGCCGGTGGAGCTGACAGTGGTGTAGCTGAACTTGGACATGGAGGTCACCATCGACGTGGCCATGGAAGCGGCGTTGATGCCGTCTTCGCCCTCCCTCCTCCTGCACCACCGGCAGCGGCGGCACAGGCGGTTGCGGCAGCAGCAGGCGAAGGTGGCCAGCAGGGCCTTGCGGAAACGAGTGTTCATGAAGCAGTAGATGATGGGGTTGACGCAGGCCGACGTGTAGGACAGCAGGTGGATGAAGGAGATGGGGGCTCCGGAGAGGGCCTTGGAGGCAGACAGGGGGTCAAAGGCCTTCCAGGTGTTGACTGAGTACAAGGGCATCCAGCAGATGAAGAAGAGGGCTACGATCACCATCAGCATGTGAATGACTCGCCTCTTGGCTTGAAGCTTAGCTTCAGAGGTGTTACTACGAGCGCGCTCAGTCTTCAGCTGGACGGTGCTGGATGAGGCAGAGAGGGTGGGAAGCTCCACAGAGGAGGAGGGCTTTTTGGACACCTGGATGTAGCAGCCGTCGTCGTCATCATTTGAACCCACCACAGCCCTCCCTACGCCATTCCTTTGGCCTGAGAGAAAACAAAGTCAAATTTGAATCTTAAGCAAGTTTTATTGAAACATTCATTAGTTTAATTGAATTGAACAAAACTGTCAGTGCCTTCGACTGTCAGTGTGTTTCAGTAATGATTTGCTCTACTTTAGGCTTTTAGAGATTGTAACAGACTTTTTATGTTTGTGATAATTTTGATCTATGCTACAGAACCAACAATCTCTGTAGCACCAGTTCTATAAGCTCAAATAGTTAACAAACAGCCCTTCATAGCAAAGCATATAAACAACATCAGTGTTGTTTTCTCTCTGTAGTCAGAGGAAAACCTCTTTTTTTCTTCTTAACCATCCACAATGTTTGCATCAGATGTCATGTGTTATGTATGACAATGTTAATAATACYGTCTAAACATATTTCAGATTCAGATTGCTTTATTTGTCATTGTTCCATTAAGCACAATGAAATACAGTTCAGAACAACCCATTTAAGAGAGAGACARATACCAACAAACAAMCATGGGAGAACAGGTCTTGCAGCCATAAAGAGGCRCTAACCTTCATAAAAAGTAAAATATAACTTTAAAATATTCTGTTCAACCACTGGGGTCATGACCTCGGCCCCGAGAGCAAAACAGTTGCTCTCAAAATTTTCATTACTTTGGATAAATGGATACAAAATACAGTTAGTTTGTTCAGTATGTGTTTTAATTCATYAAATTTTTTTTTATTTTTGTTTTGGGCAGGTAACCTTAGGTGTCACTTTCCAAATGGGGCAATTTAAAAAAAAAGTTGAACCCTGCACCTGCCCATAAAAACTGCATCTCACCCAGAGATGTCTATAAAAAATGGGTACGTGCCCTGAGGGCGTCGATACACAGAAGTGAGGCRTCACAAAACTGAAATAGGTTGTTGCAAAATCAAAGATGGCAACAGAACGAAGACTTCTAGCTAAAAGCCTGACGACGTGAAGATGAGCTTCACTGTGACTGTGTTCACTGTGTTTCTGACAGTTTGTCTGTTGTGCAAACCGACTATTGCAGCAGCTATCTGGGAAGCTGATCTCAGACCATCCTGGAGGTGAAGATGCTGGAWGTGGTGGTCCTGGTTTAGTGTGGTTATGCTTGTATTGCGGTTGTTATGCTGGTTAGATGTACGGCCAAATGCTCTGAAACACCTTTGAAGATGTGTTATGGTAAAGAAATGAACATTCAGTTCATGGGCAACACCTCTGGTAGACGTACTTGCAGTCAGCATGCCGATTGTGCTGGCTTGTTATTGTGGCCAGTCTAAGGCACACCTGTGCAAGAGTC
>NW_013952474.1:1092582-1094694 GCF_001266775.1 Austrofundulus limnaeus
GTTTTAAAGATGCTGAGCTAAATTTTGGAGTGTAGTAGCTGATGATGATCCTCGATACGTACTCTGAGCGCTAAGATTGAGTAAGGTCTCTGTTAAAAACTTTAACATGCAGAGTCAGGAAGTGAGTTTCAATAAACAGAAGCAAATCAACGAAAAGAAACAGTTTAAATGTTTTTTTACACTGAATCCTTTGGTCCATGCCAAGAAAAGACAATATCAGATATTATCCTATTCTGAGGGATAACAGGCATGGTTGCTAATAGGAAAACTGAGAGGCGGTGTAATTTTGGATGTCACAGGTGCAGAATCTGTAGGTGTTCGAAAAATATGTCATTCTCTGCTTGAGGCAAAATAAACAAACATCCCCCTTTTGATTCAGATGGGCTTGTGTTTTTTTTTTTCATTATGTTTTCCATCTGTTAGAAGACAAGAATAATTTTTTCATATCCACTTTGTTTAATGTAATTTACTGCCGACCTGTCGAAAATGAAAAATACATTTTCATCTTAAATTAAATTAATGAATTGAATGCGAGCRAGAAGCTTGTTGGCAGTTTGTGTTATGATTCTCAGGCAGGAATGAACCCATGATGCAGGCAGTTTTAAAAAGGAAAAAAATAAAGATTTATTAAACAAAAATTGCTGACAGGGCAGCTCAAAAACTCACTTGGTAAGGCAAGGCAAGGCAAGGCAAGGCAACAAACATACAGGCTGTGAACAGCAAAATGATCAGACAGGGAAGTGAAGACAAGACACAGAATATAAAGGTGAGACTAACAAGCAAAAACAGGAAACACTTGGGAGAGAAATATGAGGAACAGGTGAGAGTGGGCAGAGCTGGAGCAAAGGCAAACAGGAGGAAGAAAACAGATGACGACAGAAACTAAAATAAAACATTAATACAGACACAAATCATAACAGTTTGTTGTGTTTGGATTTATGATGCCTCTCAAGAAATGTACATTATTTACCCCCTTTTATTGCTTCTTTAAATCAGTGTAAATTGACCTTTTTGACAAATAGTTTTCTAAAAAAAACACATTTAATTATAAAGTGAAAACTGATTGTACAGAGTAATTCAAATTAATACAAAGATGTAATGTAAAATAATTGATTTTATAGTTATCCACCCTTAAAGTGACTGATCTAATTCAACAGAGGTCCAGTAACTCAGTGCAAGTAGTCCCACAGTTTGTGGATTGGGAATAATCTGGGGTCAGTGGAGGTGTCTGAGGTGATTCCAGTATAAGAACACCTGTCTCGATGGTCAGTGTTCCTGGCTAATGTTACACAACAAAGACAGAAGGAAACTTCAAGCAACAAGAGAAGATTTTTGAAAAGTCCAAGTCAGGAGGGATACAAAAGGATTTCCAAGACCATAAACATCCCCAGGAGTTCTGTTAAATACATCAATGAGAAATGGAAGGAATATGGGAATGTGTGTAAATCTACCAGGTTGTYCTCACAACTGAGTGACCACAAAAAAGGGAGAATAGAGACCATCAAGACATCTGAGAACACTCTAAAAGAGGTACAAGCTTCCACAGGGAGAAGGAAGAGAGTGTACGTGTTGCCGTGATTCTCCACCAGCCTAATGTTTAAATGTGAAACTGTATTTACAGCAACTGTTGATCTGATTCTTCATAAATCTAAGGTTTATGTATGAGAGACTGTGCTACAACAACTGTTGACACATTCTTCACCAGTCTGAGCTTTATGGGAGAGTGGCAAAGAGAAAGCCACTGTTGCATAAAACTAAGGTTAAACCTTTAGTAAAGTTGTCCAAACTGCGCGTGGAAGACCCCGTAGTCTGTGATTTGATGAGACCAAATTTAAGCTTTAGTCTGTCAGACAAGTGTAGGGGTCATCTCGAGTGAAGAAACAAGATTTACTGCCTCGAAGCAGGCCTCGCACAGGTCTGACGAGAGAACAGGAACTCTGTCACAAACTGAACTCTATTTAGGCCATGACAGGTCATTTTAACCTAGAAGAGAATTCCTCAGTTCTCTTAATCAGWTAATGGACAGAACAATCTCTTCTGTTCGTGATTCATTTGTTGTTTAACTAAGAATGTTTATGCATTTGTTAAATCATGATAATGACTGTCACAAGA
>NW_013952474.1:1095991-1099297 GCF_001266775.1 Austrofundulus limnaeus
CGTTAGGTCTTGCCCATGAGCTAACTAGGGAAGATCTAACGGCCGGGACAGCGGCACGCCAGCCGGATGTCCCACCCGAGGCTTCTCACCTCCAAGTGCATTTTTAACTCCCGAGGGGAGATTTTATTTTGAAAGGAGGAACCGGATGTACAGCTTGAATCTTTCTGGCTTGGACTGAAACAGACGAAAAGTTACCTGAAATAACACCTTTCTCTCCAAGGAACAGTGAGCGAGCCGATTAAAAAGTTCCCTGACTGATCGGACAGTTCCTACCCAGGGGTTGCTTAAGAAGCCATCACCAGGTAAAACTGACGTGTTCCGGGTGACATGTCATGTGGAAACTGAGTGCAGAAGGGATGTGCTGATCCGGTTGGACCACACATTTGACAAAGTAAAATTAGTATAATACTAACCTTACTTTCATCCTTTTCTTGTTCTTTATTTGCCAAAACTCAAGCTCAAAGTGCCAGTAAAATTGTTTGGTTGTAACATCAGAACTGAHGTTTTACTGTTCTATATAAGTAATCTGAGTTGATGTGAATTAAAATTCGGATGMGAGTTTTATCTCATTTAACTTTGGAGCTTGTTAGGAATAACCACAATCAGGTGTACTTATGATTTGTTCAATTTGTGTAAATAAATGATTGCATAGTCTTTATGAATCAACTTGAACTCGTCTGAACGCCCACTTATTGTGTCACTTTCACTTCGCACAGTCAAGATATTAAAAGTAATGAGAAAATACCTTGGTAAAACTTTCCTCATAACCTTGTTTATGAGAGATGTAGGAAAAGCTTAATTCACCCTAAGCTTCACCCCTACACAAGACACCATGTTTCATGGAAATCAAATACTGCACATTCCCCATCTTGGTAGTGGGGATGCTTCTTGGCAGCTAAAGGGTAAAATGAAAGCTGAAAATTATAGGGAGATCCTGAAGCACAATCTGATGCTGTCTACAAAAGCATTATGGCTGAGACGATTTGTTTTCCAACAACACAATGACCAAACTGACTGAAATGCATTTGTGATGCATCCAAAGTTATTAAGCACTGATGTGAAGGGAATTTAAATGATGGATCTCACCAGTTGTCTCTTTGTTCTGGCTAAGCTCGAACTGAATCCCCCGGTAGAGCTCTCTGGAGATCAGACCATATGCTATGATCATCACCACCCCCGGGACAAAGAACAGAGTGAACAGCAGCAGCACGGACCTGAKGGGGGAGAGAACATGCACAGTAAGAAAACAACTGAAATAAAATACAGCCTTAAAGCAAAAGGAAGTTGCTTGGAAACTTATAAAGTTCTTATTTATTGCTCTGCACACCTTCAGGAATGTTCTGAAGATAAGTTAGAGGCCAACCAGATGTCCACCCACCTCTAAGCATCCCCCCCACCTTGATGTACAGCAGAATCCCAAAGTAGTTCTACATTCTGCTCAATCTTCAGTACTTTGCTTCCTCTCTAAAGGAAATATTTATTTAATGCTCGGTGTAACCTTGTTGATGCACCGTATTTTACAGCTCAACACGCTTCACATCCTGCTGCAGCTTCAGTAGATAACATTTATTTTAGTGCTTTTTCATTTAACGCACAATTAGCAAAATCTATTTCTCTTTCGAAATCAGGAGCTCAAAAGTAAATGACCTAATGCTTGTTTACTGGCTGTTAAATGAGAAATTAAAGGCCAAACTGCAATTTGACCACAAATATTTCCCGAATATTAGGACCACTCAGGGAAAGGAGGGCAGGAGAGATAGAGTGGAAAAAAGTTTTTTTTGGTAATTAATTGACTTTCAACTTGTGCAGAAATGTGAAATGAATTGACTCATCCTTCCACCCACCCACTTGTTCCAGAGTCAGGATTTGGGGGCAGCAGATTGATCAGGGAAGTCCAGACGTCTCTTTCCACAGCCACCTCTTCCAGCTCTTCTGGGAGGACTCCAAAGTGTTCCCAGATCAGCTGAGAGACATGAGTGACTTTGCCACAGGCTCTGCTCTCTTGCATGAGCTGCCATGGATGATGGAAGTTATTGGTTGATGTTCTCATTCAGTGCATGCTGAAAACAARAGAATTTACAGGGAGATTGTCCAGATGATGGTGGAGAACCATCATCTGGTTTGAAAAATCTTGAGTCAGATTTTGGGGCAATGAAGGACCACAATGGCTTGAGTGGCTCAAACCAGCAGGACTGGAGCTGGTTTGGGTACATGAAGGTGGTCTACAGCCATTGTTTTGACTGCTGCTCTGTGACTCTTCACAAACTTCAGATGATAGACACGTTTAGAAACACTCAGTGTTCTGAGCTTCTCAGGATCCATAAAAGGGTCCCCAATAATTATTTCCCTTTGACTGCTCAGAGCCAGGCAGTGGTCTAAGTAGTGCAAAGAGGTCTCTAGTTCAATGCCACAGGTGTCACACAGACCATTGTCATGGAGTCCYTTCACCATTTTGTGGCAGTGGAGTAGGTTGGGCCCAATTAGGACTCCAGCCAGTGTACTTATAGTTTTCCTTGTCAGGGAAATGAGATTTTTCCCAAACCTTAGATTTTGACCATCAATCAGTTCCTGTGCCTGTGTGTATTAGCTCCCTYCAGTGGATTGAGTGTTGATGTCTAATCCAGGCCTAGACATAAAATGTCAAGTCTCTGCAAATTCATTTTAAAATAAGAACTTTTTTATCAATAGACTTCTTAACTGTAGCACTGAATGAATGATGATAAACAGCAGCTTCTGCACCTTCATGGTAAGTGTACCACCCACTTTTGAAAGACATTACTGCCTCCTTTGCATTGACGAGACCCCCCACAGCGTGGGGACACAAGTCACAGTGGCAAATCACCTACACCTGAGAAGAGCCAATCAAAAGAGATCCGAGTGGAGCTGTACTCAGCAATTGCAAAGAGCCTTTAGTCTCTCCAGTGTGAACTGGGTCTTCCTCAGGATCATCTCCCAGTTGGACTTGCCCAGAACACCTCCCCTAGGTGCGAAAGTTTGGGCAGCCTTGTTAATTTTCCTAATTTACTTTTATAAATCATTGATTCTTTGGATTAAAAAAATCAGTTAAATATATCATATAGGGGACAAACACAGTGATAGTTGAGAAGTGAAATGAAGTTGATATGATATACAGAAAGTGTGCAATAATTGTTTAAACAAAATTAGGCAGGTGTATAATTTGGGCACAAAAAAATCCTTAACTCATTATTTAGTAGATCCTCCTTTTGCAGAAATAACAGCCTAAAAATGCTTCCTATAGCTTCTAATGAGAGTCTGGATTGTGGCTGAAGGTATTTTAGACCATTC
>NW_013952474.1:1100515-1102383 GCF_001266775.1 Austrofundulus limnaeus
GAATGGTCTAAAATACCTTCAGCCACAATCCAGACTCTCATTAGAAGCTGTATGAAGTGTTTAGAGGCTATTTCTGCGAAAGGAGGAGCTACTAAATATTGAGGTAAGGTTTTTTTATGGTGCCCAAATTTATACACCTGCCTAATTTTGTTTAAACAATTATTGCACACTTTCTGTATATCATATCAACTTCATTTCACTTCTCAACTATCACTGTGTTTGTCCCCTATATGATATATTTAACTGATTTTTTTAATCCAAACAATTAATGATTTATAAAGGTAAATCAGGAAAATTAACAAGGCTACCCAAACTTTTGCACCCCACTGTACAGGTACCTTCCAAAGAAAACTCCTTTGGACCACAAGTATCTGTGATCTAACTCTTGTTTTGTTTCCAGAGTTTGTGACCATAGGTCAACAAACAGGGGTCTCAGTGGCATGCGGAGCAACCATACACAGCCACATCAGCTTGGYGCCTCCTTTCTTTACTAGTTCTGTTCTTATCAAATTATCACCTAGTATTCTTCAAACACTTTAAACAAGTTAAAAGTAAAAAGACTTAATTTAATTAGAAACTAGATGTATTGAGAAAAGCTTATCAAAACGACTGCCTCCAACCATCGGCTCTCAACAGCTGAACCTTAACGTGGAATCAAAATATAGAACGGGACAAAATGATTAATTTGTCTCATCTGTTGTAACAAAATAAACTGCGTATATGTAAGCAATGTAAAACAAAAAGCAGGAAGCCCTGCAGAAACAGTCAATGGGAGGGTCTCAGCAGGCTCTTTGATCCTTGCAGGGTTTTACCATCTGCAACAGAACTCCCATCAGATTCAAAGAATCCTTTACTCAACAAAAGAACATGTGCTGTGCACATCAGTCAGCTGATAAAAGCAGACAGGAAGAGGCTGGGCTTCATTCACTCTCTGATATTCTAATGTCTTCTCGGGTTRCTCTCTGAACTCCTTTTACTTCAAAGTGTCTGATTAGCTGTTTGAAAGCATGAAAAAATATCTTAGAGACGAAAAGCTTWGTGGAACTCACAAGAGGACAGAAACGTGTAAACAGATTTGTTTTTCCCCCACAAACTGGGATAAAGACTACTGCAGCTGGCTCAGTGGGACACACAGGGTTTTAATCCCGACTCGGCTGTTCCCACAGGCCCTGAAAGCTACATGATTAACAACCAGTAGAGATACGTTTAAGCTTAAATGAATCATCGCAGGAAATGATGTGCACGTGTCATACATCTGCTTTACAGAATCAAAATTTTTACAACATTTGGAAAAGATAAAGTTAATTTTAAGGACACGTAAGGGCTAAGTTAAATTCTTTAGAAATTTAAGGCGAGGTGATGAACAGTTTTTATCTTACCTGTTGCAAATGACTCAATGGATGACTCACTTTAGAGAAACACAGCTTACTTCTGACCAAACTGACAAACTAATAGTTTTGTAAAACAACTTTAATTCTGAAAATGTTGTAAAGAAAACTCCACGTGTTTCATTTACCCACGAGGCCTCAGTGTTAAGAGCAAGGGTTGTTTGAACCCAAGGGCAGCAGGAGGGCTTATGTATTTGAAATTCTGAGTAGTTTAATTTAGATTTGTTCTTATTTTATTCACCCCTTTCTGAGATATGCATTTCTCTGCAATGTATACACATAATGTTAGCATAATTTTAACTCTGCATATTCTCAACACTATGCTGCTGCTTCTATGGCATTTTTACATCAGGAAAGTCTTGTACTTTTCTTATTGTCAGGGAGATGTAGCTTTCCATGCTAAGTACAAGTAGCTATATTTAAACACTGTTGCTGCCGTTTGAAAATTAGAGATCATTGATGCTATATATATATATATAT
>NW_013952474.1:1102439-1118860 GCF_001266775.1 Austrofundulus limnaeus
TTCAGGTCTGGTTTAGATCATTGTTACTTATAAATTATGTATTTTTCTGGTATGAATCWGCTGTTTTACATGATTGTTGAATGAATTTAACAAAGTTATTAGTTTATTGTAAAAATATTACAGATAATTTGTGAAACAGATCCAGTTCAGCTGCTGTTAATCTATTAGTTTCTATAGTGGCTGTGAGCCGTTGCTCTGTTAGGTCTGTTTCTGCTCCTCCAGGCTGTCACAGACGCTACTAGTGGATGGTATGGGCGGGGCCCAGTCTGGTGATCTTATTCAAGTCTATGCTTCACAATATATGCATATGGTCACATTCAAGGCTCAATGACTATCAATTTTTAATTTTATTTTTAATTTTTTTGCGCAGTGTGGACAATTTATCATGATATTACCCCCCAACATGGGTGGATTTAAAAAAAAAACCCTACACCCACACCGTTCATATTTTGAAAAAAACTGTACTACAATTTTTGTGCACTATCTTGTCAAGAAGCTTTGCTCCAAATTTGAAGTCTGATTTTAAATTTGAAAATGAAATAGCAGTTGGCGGATGATTGAAAAACTAACCTGTTGCAGATGTGTCATCTAATTAAAGTAATCAATACAATATCTAAGTTTCATCTGCGCACACGGCTGCTGAATCRTGAATCAATTAATGTAAGTCTTCACATCTCTACTGCACAACTGTATATGTTATAAAAACTTTAAATACTCCATCATTTTTACTGAATAGACATAATGTACAATCATGATAATACATTTTCATAAAGTTTTATTCTTTGTCTTATTTTTTCACTGTCTTCTGTTCACAGTGTTGCCCTTCAGCCTGAAGCTGATGGGTTCATTAGAGCTCCTTTATGCTTAATGACAGGTAAAAGTTTTATCTCCTAGTTATTTTGGAGAGATCATGATGTGCAGTGATGCAGTACAATTAGAAAGAGAAGCTCTTTGACACAGAAACTCCTCAACAATCCTGTCCTCTGGCCCAAGACTAACCCCCCCTAACTGAACGGACTCATTAGGTCCCCCACATCTTTCCCAGCTTTGGCACTTGACAGACAGCCAGACACAAAGAAAGAGAATTCTTCAGGGGGATGGAAGACAAAAGGCTGTCAAGAAGCGAGATGTAGAATGTTCAGCTTTCATTTTAATTGTACCATCCTGCAGGGTACTTAYGAGCAGATCTGTGAAAACCCTTAAAGCATATCTCATCCCTGTCTGCGGATCTATGCTCACTTAGGACTCTTTAACAACAAAGTACTCTGTTGACCAACAGGGTATAAAAACTACACAGAGMAACACAGCAGTGATAGGACTAATTATTTTTCTACTCCACCTCACAAACTTTGCTTTTGCTCCCATTGCAATCTGAAGGATGGACACCAATCACATTTATTTCAAGTGACATCAAAACGGCAGTACTGCTAAATGGCTGAACATCCCTTAACRTGTTGATGCTTCCTCTGGCAGTTCAAAAGTCACAGAAAAAGGCTTTCTGKTTTTGTACTCAAACATGCTTTCAGAGAACATTATTCAGTGTAAGACTGAGAGGTWTGGAGGTTGTGACTCAATCTGCTGATGAGAGCAGCAGTAGACGTAGAATGGCTCTTACCCCTTATTATGATCAAAATACACCCAAGTACACCTTTTTAGGGTTTTAAGTTTCAAARTAATCTGATTGTWATTRAGGTTGTATCCACGCTGCTGCATATTTACAGCCTGTCATTGTGACATTAAAATTTGTATTTACGTACTTCTCTGCATCAAGGAGCTTGCAGGTCTTGAAAACAAACCCCACAGAAAGTCCAAATCTGAAAGTAGTCACCTCACGTAACTAATCTACTGTAATAATTATGGTGCAACTCCCTTTCTACTGATTCTTACAGTTTAAATCTTTAAAAAAGSGCTGTTTGCTGAAATTTAACATATRTGGCAAAACTGGAGACACAGTGGGAACGCTTAAGACAGGGCTATGCAACTGGAGAGTGACCAAACTCCGGCCCGCCAAACCCCCAGTTTTCTACTTTAATTACTCTAAGTTCTTTTACTTAAACATAGGCATGTTTGATATCTACAGAAACGTCAGAATCTTGGCTACAAGCTGGTAAAAATAATTTCTATAAACACTCAAGACAGTTAAAACTACAATCAGTTAAAGATAAAATGATGAAAGTGAAAATAAAATTGGTTTAAAAATTTGGCAAGTCAGAGATGTCAAAATATTACTTGTGTTAATCAGGAGGCATAATGTTTTTTTTATATTGTTTATTTATCACTATTTTTGTGGGTTCTGTTTGTTCATGATTACATACAGCAAAATAAACTAATTCAAAGGTAACAGATCTTTGTAAGACTTGGTTTATTTACATAATGACTTTAATTGCTGGATGTTCGGCCCCTCAACTGTTGACCTACAGTAATTGTGGCCCCTGGAGCAATTTAGTTGATTAGCCCTGCCTTAAGATTTTGCAGCAGGYGTCTTGGGTTTCAAATGTTTACTTACAGGCGAGTCATTTGATTGCATCACATCAAAAATGTAACTGCTGGTATCGTGTAAATTACACCACYTAAGTGTAAGCCGTAGTTTCTCTGCTCATTTGGAAGCAAAGCAGAGCCGACTGTATTCTCCATTTACTAACTCCATCCAGTTGTCTTTTACCTATGTTCAGGGTAAAGGTTATTTTTTACATTTTTGTCTTCTTGGCTTACTGCTACGGGACTTATGGTTTTCTCTCCAGTACCCCCAAACTTTCATTGATTTCCAGTGAATCCAAACCCTGAATTTTGCTTCAAAACTGGAAGTGAAGGGTCTCGTGATTTTCTACAGTAGGCGGCATGGTGGAGCAGTGTTTAGAGGTGTTGCCACTCAGTGAGGTCACAAGTTTTCCTCCTGGTCTTTCTGTGTGAAGTTTACATGTTTTCTCAATGTTCTTTTCAGATTTCCTTCCTGGTTTTGTCCTGAGATGAGAGTGTAAATGTTTTTTTGTCTCCATGTCTCCCTGTGATAAACTGTCCATGGTGTCCCACGGCCATCACACAGTAGCYGTGTTTCCATCCAATTCTAATTCAAATTTTGAGCGAATTTTGTAAWWTTTGCAAGGAAAGAACAAATAAATGCGAATCAGATGTGTTTCCATCAACTGGCTTGAAGTGAATCAGTTACGTCAGACGCATGCGTGTAGTAAACAGGAAGTAAAAGTCGCATCTCAGGAAAATGGAGAGAAGTTATCARGAATGTGTTGCTACTATYGGGAAAGTTGTACTTATTCTGTCATCAGCTAGTTCTGGCGATGTTACMTGCTGTCTGGAGACGTAGAGAAGGAAATGCAATTTCTCCTCCCGCCGTCAGCGGGATGAGGGTCCAGCTGCAGTTGCGGCTGCAGTTGCTCTGGTACCAGTACCGGTTTCGAACAGACAGCAAGAACAGCTGATCAACATGTGAGGTAAATGTTCGCTACATTAGAACTGATTCGGCAAATGTGTATCCATCTGTCCTTTCGCGCATTAACATTTTTTGGAAAAAAACAAAAAGCACCTCAAGCGAGCGTATCGACTTTTATGCAAATTAGAGGAAGTGTTTTCAAATCATGCCGTTTCCATTCACCTTTTCTGATGTGATACTTCAAAATGCACATTAAAAAACCTTGATGGAAACACGGCTAGAGACTCTTGGAGACACCTTCTTGACCCCTGTGACCTGGAAGATGATGAATGGATGTGCACTTACCAGGTCTGTTCCACTTGCGGACTGGGCCAGTACATGCGACACTGGTGGCCCTTGGTACCGTTGACCTTTGGGAACGACTTGAGGATGTTGAAGACAGGATACGGCACCATGATCAGCAGCGACACCACCCAAGTGGCAGCGATTACCCGGTAGGCGTGAGAGCGGGTCTGCCACGCTCGTGACTTGAGGGGGTTGCAGATGGCGCTGTACCTCTCAATAGCGATGGCCACCAGGCTGAAGGTTGAGATGCTGACRGAGACCCCTGGAGGGGTGGGGGGAGAAACAAACAAAAAAAAGCAGGCAAATAGAAGGAATTCAGACTGTTTCCAAGTCCATCSAGCTCCAATAGTAATGCATTTCAGAATTTTCAGTCTTCCATTAACGGTGACCCCGTGGACCCTTTTTCTGGTAATGACACTGTTTTCTGATCACACAAAATAAATCCAATTGGAGAAAATGACAAATAATACAGACCACCGTGTGCCTCCATGGGATAAAACCCTTATTTTGTGCTGAATACAAAACCATATTACTGTAATTATGTACACATTTCTGAAAGTATTTCATTTCAGARATGCAGGTGAGATTTTTTTGGTAAAAATAAAACTTTCTAATAAGATCTGATGGGCTCTCTGAGATATCCTCTTCTGATGTAACAGATACAGTCCTGGATATCTGTTTAGTTTCTGTGTTTCAGTTAGTTTTTATGGTCTTTTTTTTCTGTTTGGTCATTAAGTATGTTATCCTGTGTTAAGCTGGTTTTGATCCCTCTGGGTTTTCCTGTTGGCACCTGAAAATATACACCGATGATGGACTACCAAGCACCAAAATGCTAATTTAAGCATTAAACTACAATTGTTGCCATGTTAGTAAATCAAAGACAACCAAAGGGGATTTATGGAACGATGTATATTTATGGCCTCCCTGTTCTGACGCATTGTATTTATTGAGGCCAAGTGTGTTCAGAGACCTAAGTTTCATTTGCATTTCTGCATATGTATGATCTGCAGAGGTGGGTGTAAACTCCTCCGGTGTCCTGCGGGTGAGTCSGGGTGAGACAAATATAAAATACCCATACATGTTTAACTGCAACTCAGAGCCTGAAAATACACTAAAYAAAACCAGTGTTGTACCATTTGTGCTCCCTGTTTATTCTGCCTTTAACAACAAAACAACACATCCCGTCTTAACTGTAGTTTTGCATTTTCAATCAAAGAAGGAAACCAGATTTTCATACAAGCTCAGTGCAATTAAAACATCCGTAGACTTTTAAGTTTAGGGTTGCTCCAGGAATTAGAAAATAAACTGCTGCAAACTGCCGTTTGGTTCCAGAGATATTGTTCCAGCTGCACAATAAAGAAGGCTGCAAACGGAACCAACATATGAAAGGAAACCACCAAGTATTTATATGTGAACAATTAATGCAGTGGGACAAATACAAATGTTACTTGAGAACAAAAAGAACAATAGTGTTTGCAAAAGATGTTTGACTTGCATTTTTTGTTCRTTACGTTGCATTAATAACAGCATGTATGAACGATTTTGTGTATTTTTTTTACCTTTCTACCAGTCTTACCATGAAATCAGACTCTACATCCAACTGAAATCACAGATCTACTGTCTAACTGAGATCAAGAAGAATCTATCATTTTTGCAGAGCATAGTTAGTTATTTACTTTATTCTCTTAAAGTCCAACACCCACCTTTACAGTTCCAGGTGCTCTTCACAGGTAGAACCCATGTCAAACTTGCAGGCCCGCCTGCATTTTATGTGGCCCATGAGAGCTTCAGATATTAATGTCTTAAAGGGAACTCAGACTAGTCGTAACATTAATCATAATTTGTTAAACATTTATTTCAACTATAAAAAACAGAATGTAAAAACTACAAGATTTTTACTTTTTGTAAATTAAAGTATATTGTCACCCAGACATTGCCATTTTATTTCAGCCGCAAAGCATTCTGGGTAATTGATGATGTAGGTGCTCCAGTGCGAGCTCTATCCAGCCTAAATGTTGAACAACAGAGGTGCTTCATGGACGGAGAACATCAGCTTTAGCATTTAGCTTTCACATTAGCTCCATGAATTAATATATATAAATAGCAACAAATTGTGTTTGCACCTGAACTAATAATACAGTATTATCTCCAGAGCCAGTTTACTAAACATCACAACACTAATCATTTCAACCCATACAACACATATATTATTATGTATTTGGTTCAAACTCAAGCTGTGATGGACTTGCGACCTGTCCAGGGTGTGCCCTGCCCTTCACACTTTGACTGCTGGATATGGACACCAGTGATCCTCGCGGCCCTGAAAGGAAGAAGCATGTACAGATGATGGATGGATGGATGGATGGATGGATGGATGGATGGATGGATGGATGGATGGATGGATGGATGGATGGATGGATGGATGGATGGATGAATGGATGGATGGATGGGTGGATGGATGATGTATGGATGATGGATGGATGGATGGATGGATGAATGGATGGATGGTTAAACTCCAGACCTAACTCACTAAACATCACTCATCATCATCCCCAGAATGCATTGTGTCAGTAATGTTTCTATACAGAAAATACCACATAGAGCTCAGTAATCTTTTTTCAGTGGTTCTCAGACGTAGCAATGAAGCGAGGAACGTGATGTTTCCTGTTTAGTTGAAGTTAAACATGAAACGTTTAGGTTAATCACAACTGGTCCTTTGGGGGCCACCATAATGCCCTTGTGACCCTCAGTGAAAATGATTTTGACAYCACTGGGGCAGAAGGTTTAGACTCTGCGGTGCTGCCCCTCACCTGAAACCAAACCCTCAGCTCCATGTTCAAAATTAGCCTCATTGGTTTGACTCAAAGACACTAAAACTGACTAATCAATCACTAAACTAAACCATAACTATAAAACTCAAATATGCTAAATATCACAAATATCTCCCAATCTCGCTGTGTATTTACCACAGCCAAAATTCCTTTAATTTCCATGTCTTTTCCTTCTTCCTGTAGAGTTTTTGGTGTTTGACCAATAACTCCAGTCCTCACAGTAAACAGTTGAGGGTTTCTTTGTTAGATCGGCAGCGGTGGGGTTTTCACTATGAGACTGCCTGTCCTTGCAGCTGCCTACAGCCTGATCGAGTCTCTGGCGTAACGTCACTCTCCATGTATTACGGAAGTGAAGGCTGCAACTGAAGCAGCTCAAAATCTCTGTTTGCTWCAGAACAAAGGTCTTTATTTGTTATGTCTTCATTATATTTAGCTGGATGTGTGATATGAAAACAATGGCAGTCCACAAAGACACCATCTAGTGATTCTGAGATTAAAATATCTATTTTTTCCAATTTACCTTTAACTCTAAGTTATGGATTACATATTTTTTACTTTCACAGCCGAAGACTCTGGGAGAAAACAAAGTCTGCAGAGAAAACCTGAGCATCCAAACTTGTTTTATGACTCTAATAAGAAAGCAAAGCGTCGACCTCCTGCATACAAAGGTTTCGACTATCAGAACCATGACCTGCTTCAGTTCAGAAGAACAAGGCGGGAGACTCAGTCTACACACAGCAGATCCTAACAGAGCCCAGAACGGTTCTCCTACAACACATTTATCACGCCCACATGTCTTTAAATCCAGACACACAAACAAACAAACAAACCACTCACGGGAGGCAGTTTGGTTTGTTGATGCTCGAAGGCGGTCGAGCCCAGCTACGGCGCCAGCTCAAAAACAACGAAAGTACAAAAAGAAAAATGGTTGTTTATAAATACAACAATTGACATTGTCACAAAAAAATGGAAGAGTAATAAAAAAAAGAGTCATTTTAAACAGATTTCAATTTCTGTAAGGTTTTCTGGAAGGGTTATGGCCCATTATTATCTTACCTGTTGTGGATGGCACTTTGAACAACCTCAGTTTGGAGAAAACCAAATTTTCAGACTAGATGGATGAGCTAATGGCTAGCTGCTAGCTCATTTGTCTTGTTAGTATTTAATTTGATTTCTCCAAATTGAGGTCATTAAGGAGCAATCTACAGCAGGTAAGATATTAACTGCACATAGCCTTAAACAAAACCCTTTTTATTATCTCTTTAGTCAAATTTCTTGTTTAGAATAAAATCTTAGAAACCCTGTTAGAAATGAGCATTTTCTTGCCTCTGTCAGATCATATTCAAGTGTTTTTACTCCACGTTTTATTTCCTTTCAAAGCCTGATGGAATGGCAGAATTCCATTTTCATCAGCAGTCGTGGTGCAGCCAAAGCATACAAGGAGGCCAAAAGCCACGTGATTAGCTCATTTTCTCTGTCAGGCTGAAGGGAGGAGCAGTGATTTAAACAGATGATGCATTCGCGGCTCTGGGTCCACKTTCATCAGACCTTTCAACGTATCTGCCAAAAAGCACTCAGCTGTGGGTTTTATCATGATGAGACAGCACTGATTTGAGATTGGCTCAATTTAAGAACTGATTTACAATATTTGGAAGAAGTATAAAACTAAACTACAAAAACTAGTGAAGCCCAGTAAATGTTCACTGTTGTATTCAGAGATGTACATGAATGTTTGGGCTTTGATTCAATCAAGTTGTTTGTTTTCCAGGTGGATTGATGATACAGCATAAATTTACAAGAATATTTAAACAACAATTAGAACCGTACATCATTCATCCATCTATCTATCCACCATTGTCCCCCATCCACCTATCTAACTACTCGTCCATTTGTTATTCCTTATCTTTCAGTACTTCTTTACATCCATCCATACATCCATACATACATTTATCCATCCATCAATCATTTGTCTATCAATCCATCCATTTATCCATCCATTCATCCATCCTTCAGTACTTCCTTCCTCCATCCATTCATCCATGTATCCACCCATTCATTTGTCCTCGCATCCACCCATCCTTCCCTCCACCCATCCATTTGTCCATCCATTCATCCATCCTTTTTTTTTTGCTTGGCCTTCAGAGGAGTCAGACACTTTTTGCTCTCTTCCAAACCTGTCCCTCCTTTCCTGCTTTGCAGCTTTTTCAAAACTTTTTTCTACCCATCATCCGAAAACAAAAGGAATTTTAGATTTGTTCAACTGGTCTCTGAACGCAATTGACACTATATTTTCCACATTGAGATTGGAACGAGGGGAACGTAGCTGTCCCAGTGAATGGTTGCTGCTGGTCGGGACAGTGGTTCCTGAGGCTGGAACCTCATCTGTTTGGCACCATTTTCCATCGAAGATGTGGAAGATTTGTACATATTTGGATTTATGATAGTTGGATTTCTGCTGATCAGCGGAGGCRGAATTCTGGCTTATCGGAAAACGAAAGCGATCCTGACAGCAGTCCGGGCCTGTGAGAGGCTGTCAGGAACCATGGATGGAATCTCCCGTACTGGAAACTCACAGACTCAGACGCTGGGGGAAATAAGTCTCAAACTGGATGTGATTCTGATGAGAATCACAGCTCAGCAGTGTGCCCATGAGATATAGGATTGTACCTGCGTGAAGTTTCAGACTGAAAGAGGCGAGGAGGTGATGAAATTCAGAACATTCGGCATTTCTTTTTATTTGCCATTTCAGAGATGCAGTTAAGAACTGTAAAGCGGTAAGAAAGTCAAGGCCGCTTGTCTCAAAACAATTGTGTTTATCTTTCGGATCCCTGCAGCTGCTGGCCTTGGTCGGTCAGCAGTTTTCAAAACTTCCCAGGATGGATATGTCAACAAAGGCTTGATTTCCCCCACTCCCTATCCCTATATCATCTGTGTGGATCAGTCTGAAGGCTGTGGTGACAGAGGAAGAGGAAACCCTGAACTCTGGGACTGAGCTTGGGTGGATAAGATCTGGTCTCTGGACTCTGGCGGGTCCTGGACTTGGATTGGTTCCAGCACTGAGTATTAACCTAAAACGTCACCAGCTACACTAAATCCCACCCCCGTACCATGTATTTGATCCCCAGCCCCCTCCCCTCCTTAGCTGTCTTGCTCTCTCTCGTGAGTTGTTTTTGTGCATATGATTCTGTCTTTATAAGTAAACATAGGATCAGAGCATCTTTTTTTAACTCACCTATCCTATTGTGTGCTTTCCAAGCTGTAAAAGGTAGCGTGACCGTGTTGCACAAGACCTGTTCATTCATTCCCCCATGTTTGTTATGTGTCCTTCTTTGAACGGATGATCTAAACYGCAAATTTCTTTCTGCATTGCATCTCTGATGTTGTGTGTGAATGACAATAAAGCTGATTCTGATTCTATCCATCTATCCATCCTTCTATCCATCCATCCATCTTTCAGTACTTCCATCCTTCCTTTCTTCCCTCCCTCCCTCCATCCATCCATCCATCCATCATCCATCCATCATCCATCCATCCATCCCTTTATCCACCCATCCATTTGTCCTTTCATCCACCGATGTAACCATTTATCTATTTGTTCTTCCATCCATCCATCCATCCATCCATCCATCCATCCATCCATCCATCCATCCATTTGTCTGTCTATCTATCCATCCATCTATCATCCATCCTTCCCTCCATCCATCCATCCATTTATCCACCCATCATTTGTCCTTCCATCTACCATGTAACCATCTATTTATTCTTCCATCCATCCATCCATCCATCCATCCATCCATCCATCCATCCATTCATCCATCCATCCATTCATCCATCCATCCATTCATCCATTCATTTATCCATCCATCCATCCATCCATCCATTCATCCATCCATCCGTCTGTCCGTCCATCCGTCCATCAACTTGTCCATCCATACATGTTACATGTTACAGTTTTAAGGTCTAGTATAACTCATTAGCTGGCTCAATGTTGGTATTGGATGTATTTTATTGTTGTGTTTACACCTGTGTGTCAGAGAAGGCAAAACTCAGATAAGTGTTTATTCATGCTGGTTGTGTGGCCCTCCTATGCACGATATAATCTTATCCTTTTAATAAAATTATGCCACACTTTGGATCACTGCCACAACAACATCACAACAAGAACTGAGGTGGCCTAAATTCAGTTCTAAGTGGAACAGAGTCTTTGTTCCTTTAAAGGTTCATCAGAGGTCTGAGGTCCAAGAAAGTTTCCTTGATTATTTCACTCGAGGTGACCCCTACACACTGAATACGTGTGGATTCTTCTTTGTTGGTGTCTGGCAGTTCACATACAGTATTCTTCTTCATTTGGGTGGCTCACCTGCGGGCTTTTCCTTGTTGGTCTTTGGCAACTTCTTCCAGTTGGCGGACTGAGCATCAAAACTGAGAATGAAAATTTTTAAATTTGAACRATTCCAGGAGAATTGAAATGTTAGTCTCTGTTCCAGTCTATACTCGATGCCCAACCCTAATCATTATACAGTATGTTTGTGCCTGTGTGTCTCTTCAGTGTTACAGCTGCTGACTTAGCTACAATTTCTACACATACATTCAACAGCGTCGACACTTTTCCACTATAAGATGTCTCATCTGTCTTTGTTATTCCTTCTCAACGGGCCATTCTGGTAGTTTTCTGACAGAAGTGCTGATCAGAGATTCATTCCCCATCACTCAGCAGCACTGAGGTGCGAGGGGATAAGATTCCACCAAGTTAATCATTGGTCCAATAACCGGGCCAAATGCTCATGTTCCCYGTCGGCGATGTATCCAGAAACGAACACTGTCTAATCTTTTCTTTGCTTAGTAAACCTGAGTCGGTTCTGATAAACAGCTTTTCAGTGAAAGAGTGAAGTTCTCTCAGCCTGGCTCAACCCTAGAGAGGAGATTTAACTCTGCTTCGATTAACTCCCGTTTCTTACATAAAGCTCAAATGAATGTTGCTCTAAAATAAACCTGAAGACATAAAAACTGAAGTTAATGTGCTGCAGATGCCCTCGCAGCCTTTTCAGTGAGACTTTTGAATAGAAATTATGTTAAACCCTAAACGTTAAAGCTTTAGGTTTGGGGTTGCGGGGAGTAAAACAACCGCACTACTGAGCTGATTTGTAATCGCATCACTGAGCCAAGCAACAACAAAAAAAAAACTACAGTAACTTTGATTGAGACATTTATCCATAGTGGGATGCAAACACAGAATCTTATAAGAACTGAGCAGGTAAGATGATATGTCTGATATACTGTACATACTTATTAACAGATCATTTCTCAAAAAGCTGATGAGTTCATTGAGCAGGTTTGACACAAAATCCATGAGAGGATACTTACGTTGGTCCTAATTATTGATTTGCTTTCCGGTAACAGAAGGCTTAGATTACGGAAGACCTTAATTAATTGTATTTACTGATATCAGTGAAGTAGACGCTCTTTGGAGATGAGGATTTATGCTGTAAATTACAACACAAAATGATTTATTACCCCAGAGTTTTATGAGTAAAAGTCATTTCTAGTTTTATAATGCAGCTTATTGGAAACAATTCGGCTTAGGAACAGAGACCCTGATTAGTAGAACTTTGAAACCTACGAAGCTACAGCCATTAGCATCCAGTTAGGGGTGTCCCAATACCAGTTTTTCTCAAACCAAGTATAAGTATGAGTTCTTCAGTTTGGGTACTCACTGATACAGAGTACCAACAGTACTTAATGACTTTAAAAACACATTTCTTTGATTTAGAACAAGATAGCGCTCCTTTGTTTACAGGCCTACAGCCCCTCTGACTGCATCAAATCAAATATGCAGCATGATATATACTTTTCTTTCAACTTGTGTAAATTTCTTAAACATGGAACTGAAACATTTCCCTTGAAATGTAAACTGTATAACACAAGTATTGTACTGGTTTCAGTTTTGGCACAGCAGTACGTCCGTATCTAAAAACAAAACAAACAAAAAACATAAATAATAAAGAATTATCACTGAAAATCTGCCTGTTTTCATTTCAGAAGCACCTTTGTGTAAATGAAATCATAAACTTAGAGTCGGCTGTCCAGGTGAACATGACATGGGCAAAAGAATAATGTGCGTGACCAAGAATACAGTTTTGCAAGCTGTGCTCACAAAAAAGCTGAACAAACTGACAAATAGTCTAGACCAGTGTTTCCCAAAGTTGGGGTCAGGACCCAAAGTGGGGTCCCGAAACATCAAGGTGGGGTCCTGAAAAGATTTTCTGAATTAATTACATTTTGCCTTAGTTGTTACAAATGAGTGAGGTTAGTGTATTTAAAATGTATAAATGTAGTATAAAAATATTGTTACTATGCCCATGTTTAGTTGACCTGATACAAATGTTTATCATCCAAAAACAGTTGGGGGCTCAAGTCTCTGCTACTGTTATTTTGTGGGTCAAAAGCTGAAAAGTTTGGGAATCACTGCACTTTGGTTCCCAAAGTTGGGCTTGGGACCCAATTATGGGTCATGAAGCACCTTGGATAATCTCCAGAAATCAATTTAAAGGGTAATAAAATAACTGCTGATGTAATATTTTCCCCATAATTATTACAAAAACACAAAATAAGTACAAATAAGTATTTATATATGTGTACAAGCTGTTTAGATTGTCAAAAAGCCTGTGTTTTTAGGGTTRTTAATAAAGTTCGTGTACTCAGACCAGTAATATTTTGGGTCACAAGTTTTTGCCCTGAATATTTTGTGGGTCAGAAGATAAAAAGTTTGGGAACCACTGGTCTAGACGTCATCCAAACTATGGTGCTGAGAACACTGGTCAGAGCTGAATAAAGTGATAAAATTACKGAGAAATTTGCAGGACAATGTCCCTAAACACACAGCCGAAGCCCTACTTCACTGGTTAAAGGAGAAACAGTTGCCTTCCTGCTGCTGTTGGGTTAATGCTGGGCATTAAAAACTCCAGGTTCACAGGACGGTATTACAAAAAGATGTGTTTTTTATTTCTTCTGTACTTTCTGAATCTGTACTACAGCTGTGCTTCAGTAATCATTACCATTTAATATAGGCTGCACGGCTCGCCAAGAACAGAATAACACAAAACAGCTGGGAAAAAAAGTGTTTTTCTGACCGAGCTGTCCCTGCTATCCACCCTCTGTCTTATCACAGTTCAGGGAGCTCTGTAATTGAAAAGGCGATTCAGCGAGCCTGTCCTCACAGTCGATGGATCTCTGAGACAATAATAGGATTGTGAGCCCTCGCCATTCAGCAGCTCCCTTCGACCATTCAGAGCCGAAAGYGGAGCGAAGAGGGCGAAGCTTTGCGGCAGAGCTTGGGTCTGACTCAAACCTCACGTGGCACCTTGGCTTTGGCCCTGATGGGATCCAGCTCATCGCTAAATCACACTCCTGAAGATGTGTGACAGTTGCAGCTCTTTCAGAGCAAAGGGTTGGCCTCTGACTGKAGAAGATGAAGCCCAGAGGAAGGCCTCTGTTTTACGGCAGGACTCTAAAATAAGCTGCTGGCTAACATATCAACTAGACATTGGCAGACACAGTCTAAAACATTAACTACATTACCCCTTTAGGCAGTGTGTGAAAACATAACCAAACGCGGCGTCTGACAGGTTCTGCTGAGTTTAACCATGGCTCACCCATTAAGTAGGCAGTTATCTTGCACATGCTGGCTCCGAAGATGTAATCCTCCAGGATGTTGGGGATGAATGTGAAGGGCATGCAGAAGATGGCCATCATCAGGTCACTGACTGCCAGAGACAGCAGGAAGGAGTTGGTGACCGTTCGCATGCGCTTGTTCACTATCAGGACCACGATGATCAACAGGTTGCCGAAGACGCTCAACAAGAAGACGAGAGAATAGAGCAGGATACGAAACATGTCGATCTCTGAGACAGGAGAGACAAAGACAGACAGTGGACATTATCAGCACTAGAGACACAGCAACGGTGGCAGCTGAATGACTGCACTAAAATTTGTTGAAGAAACTGAAACTGAGTTGTTCAAGATAAAAGAAAAACAATGACTAATAGCTAAAAGGATCAAATTGTTTGATAAGATAATGGTAGCAAATGGCTAATTAAACATTAAATGTATCAAAACTCCAACTAAAAATAGCAGAAACCTAAAAACCAAAAGCACAGAATTGCCTGCAAAGAGTAAAATGTTTGGTCAAACCAGCAAAAGGTTAGCTAAAAGATAAAAGAAAAGTAAATAAAGTTTGCAAATGTCTTGCTAAAAGCTACAAAAAACTAGCCAGAAGCTAAAAGTTTTAAAAGTCTGGCCAAAGGCTAAAGGTAGCAAATGTCAGAATAAAATTAGCAAAAGCCTAGCTAAAACTAAACGGTAGTTAAAAGTTATAAATAAAACACACAAAAAAATTATAAACTAAAAGCAGCTAAATGCTAGCAAAAAAAAGAAAGAAAACAAGACAAATTAACTGAAAGTATCAAAAGGTTAACGAGAAGCTTAAGGCTGGCAAAATATAGCACAATAAATGCAGCAAAAGCGCCAATTTTAAAGTAGCAGAATGGGTGCTATAACCAAAAGCATCAAATCATTAGCTAAAAATGAAGTAACAGAATCTTAACTAAAGATCTATAAAATAGTTAGCTAGAAACAAAATGCTAGGAACAATAAGCAAAAGGTTAAAGGTAGCAAAAGGCTAGTTAAAAGTATCAAATAGCTAGCCAAAAGACAGAAACCTAGCTAAAAGTCAAAGTAGCAAATTACTTTCTAGAAGCAAAGTATAATAAGCAAAAGGTTATCAAGAAGTTAATGCTAGTTACAAGCAACAAAAGGCAAGCTCAAAGTTCAAAGTAGCATAAGGACGACCAAAAGTCATGGCACCCATCTCTTAAGTAAGCTGAATATTTTGATGTGTRTCTCATAAACTGGCTAAAACAGCTCTAAACACAGAGAATTGTTAGATTACAATATAAATAAAAACAAACTGATGTGTTACTTTTTGTTGTCTATGAAACAAAAAAATGTGGAAGAACTGGTAAAAGTTATAAAAATAAACTAATTTAAATGAAGTAGTTGAGAAAACATTTGCATTATGTTTATGTATTTATTACAATCATTCAAGCGTTTTATGTCCAAATAGCACAAGAGATAACAAACTGAAATTACTGAAATAAAACAAAGACTAACAGACAGTCTCCACATGTGAGGAAGACAGGCAGAATCAACCAGGGAAATAAGCCTTACAGCCCTAAAGTCTATAACAGGCCAGAATAATTTGGTGCAAACGGCATCTTAAATTGTGCTTCTGTCAGCGTTTGTCTCTTTTTCCTGTGAGCAAAAGCAATAATTGTAATGAGCCCCCACAAAAAAATGACAATGAAGACAAATCTTATAATCAAAGCAGAACAGGCTGTTACATTGGTCACCAGGGGGGAAATGGCATCAAATTATGTGTACATTTTTAGATTCATAACTAAAAGACGAGTTATTGGAACCAGAAAATCCAAAGATCTCATCAACCTGTGCAAGAATACGACCAAATCAAAACAAAACAAAGACCAAGAAAAGGAGCCTTTCTTCAAACCTTTCATCCACCTGTGGACAAGCACGGACAAGCTTCTGGAGAAATGACAAGGTTGAAATGTTTGGGGAAGTCAGGGTGGGGGTTTTAAAAATGCCATACTGACTGTCAAGCATGGTGGTGGCAGCATCATGCTTTGGTACTGGTTCCCGAAGTGAACAAAACAATAAAGGAGGAGATCAATCCTCCAAATCCTTCACCTCAAGTCATTCAAGTAGATAGATAGATAGATAGATAGATAGATAGATAGATAGATAGATAGATAGATAGATAGATAGATAGATAGATAGATAGATAG
>NW_013952474.1:1119891-1123262 GCF_001266775.1 Austrofundulus limnaeus
GATGGATGGATGGATGGATGGATGGATGGATGGATGGATGGATGGAGGGTAAATAATTCTGGTGTTTACCACACTAAATGTTCTTTTAAAAATGTTAAATTCAAATTAGCTTTTTAAAAATATTTAATTATGGATTACTTGTGAAGGTAAAACTACACAAAAGGTAACTAAGAWTTCAGTTTTCTTGTAAGAAGCAGCTTTAAAGGATGTCCTGTCAGTGCCGCTGAGCATCGATGACAGCAGGGCTGCCCAGCCCGAGGACTTTGGGGGATGCTCCCTTCACTCACATCGACCTGTGACAGTAAGCTCGGTTGAGCCTGAGAACATCTGACAGGACGAGGTCGGGGTCAGCCATGTGCTCCTCCGACAGAGTCCACCGATTCAGGACATGTCTAAAGGTCCTGCAGACAGAGTGAGACATATCAGCTTCACTGCTGTGGAGACCACATGCAGAACAAAACCCCACAAGTGTGGGCTTCAAACTGTCCCTGTGCCACGCTGGGTGGGAAATTATAAAAATAGATTCTGAATCACGCAACTATTTTTATGATCATAATCTCATCTTGTCCTCCCACGCAGAGACATTATCTGCATCTCGATGCATGTGTAAGTTGCCAAACAAAAGAAGAATCATGCCCACACCTGATAATTAGTTTGTACCAACCTAAAAGTTAATGAGGCCAAAAACAGCAGTTTGCCTGAAATAACATAAACTTCTTTGTTTCCTTAATTTATTGGCAAAATATAAAATACTACATAATCACTTAAATGTAGACATGAACAAATCAGTCTTTTGTGACAATAAAAGTTATGAATTACTTGTAATATGAGCTGCAAAATGAGTTACAAAGAGGAATCCTTTCACTAACTAATTATTATTATTTTCAAATTTTCTGTCTCAAAAGCTTCTAAATGATCTGCAGTTTGTTGAAATTATGTGGTTTGTCACCTGGAACAAGATAGTTTTGTTTACAAGGGTAAAAACTGATTTTTATTGGTCTGAAGGGATATCATGAACATAAAAGCCTCACAGTGACCCCTAACATTATATGAAGGTATTTCTCAGCAAAGGAAAATTGTTAGTTTCAAATTAACTAAAAGGGTTATTTATGACAATATCCATAGTAAAAAAACTTTATTTTAAAAGTAGATTAGGAAAATGATCTTATTATTTTATTTATTGGGATCACTACAAAAAAAGTGGCTTTTTAACCCTCCTGCTAACTCCTGGATTAAATTAATAAAATAAATAAAATTATTGTGTCATTAATTATGATGTTCTGGTGTTTATATTTTAATGTTTTGGTTAGAAGCATCTGAACAGAGTTGATTTAGTGGGCATGTCATGCTTAAATTAAATCCTTTACAAAGTGGAACTGCAGTGCTTTGGTCTGAAGTCCTCTACTGCAAGTCCTCCTTTAACCCCTGAGTTTGAGAGCAACTTGTTTTGGTGCTGTCTCTTTAAATGCAAATGAGGCATTTCATACCCCACTTCCTCCAAGTCTTACTCCCAATGACTACTGTCCACTACACCCAGTTTGGTCATTTTTTGTAGTTTGATGGCAGAGATGCGATTATCCAGCAGCACAGAAACTTAAAAAATTTAATTAAATTTACCAAAAACATGTTGAATGAAGACAAACATGCAGAGCTGTGGATTTGTGAAATTGCCTAACAAGAAGTCCATGAACTTGTTTAGTTCTGCAGCAAACACTGTGATGTCATTGTTCAGAAAACACAATAGAGAATAGGGAAATCTGAATGGACTGAAAAATACGACCCAAACAAAATATAAAGATTTCTATGCAGCACCAAGAGAGACTAAATTAAACTTTTCTGCACTCTCTAAGAACACAACAAAATGCATTTAAGGGATGACATGACCCTTTCAAAGCAGAAAATATTCATTAAAAAAATATGGTAGCTTTCGTAATGGAAAATATATTTACTTGTTAGTAAAAGCCAAATAATTTAATTTGTGAAACTGTAAAATTAGAGGGATCTATACAAAGCTAGGTTTATGTAAGAAAATAAAAAAGAGCACAAACTCCAATAACCACACATGTAGGACAGCGTAGCTCATTTTCAGTTCAGTTTTGTTTTTGATCCTAAAAATGTTAGATGAGCCGCACAACACAGCTAAAATAAATTAATCAGTGAACTGTTAAAACAACTGTATGAATATCATTCACCATGTTTCATTAGGCTGCCGGCATAATTTATTCTTTTAATGGCATTGTATTTTGTTCGTGGTTTCATTTAATGCAGATTAATCTCTATGTCAAGGTTTTTGACACAAAGCAAAAAAAAAATTCATCTTTGTACAAAGTTCGGCACCAGTTTGATTTACACAACAGAAATATTCATATTCAACACAACCGTTGTGGGACTACCTGCTGACCCAGCAGCCTCTACTGTGTTTAATTTGGCCCGATGGGAATAATTTATCTTTCATTTCACTGAGTACTGGCAGAGCTACATATTGGGTTCCTTCGGGTCTGTTGACTCCRCCAAGCGTGACTGATGAGTTCAGATGCATTGGCATCTTGCATCACTTTTGAGTTTTTAAGTAACAATGTCCAACCCTGGTTCTCAAGGGCCCTGCAAGTTCCTCCTTCTCCTGCAGGTTTTAGAGGTTTCTCTGCTTCAATACACAAGAATCTGCAGAACCTCTGACAGGAAACAAATAAAACATGCAGGACAAGGGCCTTCAAGGACCAGGATTGGAAACCACTGTGTAGTAGTGATGCTTGAGATGGAGCTTTTTTTTGGTTGAAACCATGACTAAAATACCATCACTGCCAAGAAATATTGGGTTATGATGGTTGATTTAATCTCTAATTGTTCCGTTTATACATCAGAATCATTTCCTGCTTCAATGCAGACCACAATTAGACTTTTCCACTCTCTTCTTAAAGAGTAATTAAGTTGCAGTAAATATATTTTATGTTTTAGGAACAGAATAGCAGGACTGCAGGAACATTAGAGAGCTTTGTCGTGTGTTGGGGGGAGGGGAGGTGCTTTTATGACTTGACTGGTGGAGTTGGAGCTCAGTGTGAAACCTGTATAAATCACATTGGATCATAAATAATGAGGCATACAAATCTGGGAAACTGAAAGAAAATAGCAGTTCTTTTAATCACAGCCTTGCCGTGAGGCTGCATTTCAAACAGAGAGCTCCTGTGAGATGACGAAATGGTCCAAATTGGTCCCAATGACTGCTGGCTCTGACTAAACCTGATGTTCTCTGTAAAGTGAACAGAGAGCCCTTTGGAAGTGAAACCAAGGAGGAGTGCACATGAAGCAGTAAATACATTAGAAACACCTAGATACTACTGTGAACGTACACGGGACTGCAAAAGATTGGGTAG
>NW_013952474.1:1123715-1133523 GCF_001266775.1 Austrofundulus limnaeus
TGAATGTGACATGAGCGTTCACACTGCAGTCACTTTGAAAACATCAGATATGTATCCGATTTAAAACCACGTACTGAAACGGCCTAGGTCGGATTTGAAAAAATCGGATTTGTCGCGTTCAGACTGTCATAAAAAATCGGATATGAGTCAGATGGGTCAAAAAAATCGGATTTGCCTGCAGTGTGAACGTAGCCTTAGACATCTTCCTCTCAGTCGACCTGCCAGGTTATGCCTCTGAGTTGATAAGGCAGAGCTAGGATGTAAAAAATTGACATATCAACACCACAGAGATAGAAAGATCACACAGAGATCAGTATTGATGAAGACGGTTGAATCGTTTCTGACTTCTCTTGTTCAGAACTGAAGCTAATGATGTGCACTTTAGGGTTTTGCCATGTTTTATATTTTGAGCCAGAGTATGGGCGTGTGGTTGTACCCTCTATGCGAAAGATACACACTCCCAACTCACTGGTCAGGGAAATGTCTAAATTTGATCTGGTAGATTTCTGCTTCACCCAGGTTTATGATTTGAAKCTTTACATTGAATTAAAAACCACAAGTCTGAGGTTTCAGTCAACCTGGATCCTACATGCCCACCTGCAGGCTGATGTCTGTGAATTAGTAAACTCGCTAAAAAAAACAGCTTAATCTCTGGAAAAGTTGCAAACTAGGGTCCCTTATTCAGAATAAAATCTCACCACGAAAACAGACTGAGGCTAAAACMAGTCAGTGAATCTAAATAATGAGCTAAATATTGACATAAACAAGTTTAAACACACTGGTCTCCATGTGCCCATGTCACACAGCCTATATCAACATGTACAGTCTACGTCAAGGCGCACATTTATCTTTTTATACAGCCTTCATTTTTACATAGAGACTACGTCATTGCGTACAACTTGTCACAATGTCTTTACATACTAGGGTTGGGCAAAATTGTATCGTGTGCAATTAAAGAAAAACTTTAATCGATTATTTTTTGAAACTTGACAATTAATATGGTTAATGCCACCAGACAGTCTGACTGGAGATTTCCCCGATCAGTCAGTCAGTGCTCCTTTCCGCTTCAAATATAACAAGCATTTATAAAAGTTCTGTAATTTATTCATCATAACTCCGGTTTTACTTGGTCTATCAACACAATTTAAAAATTGATGTATAGCCTGAAGTCTGTACTTTTGACACAATTTGGACAAATTTTTTACAGAGAGCAAATWTTTCTCATTAGAGTGATTTAAATTGGCAATGTGACAAGGGCATGCAGGCGTCCAGGGACTACAGGGGGTTAATTGTCATATTAATCATTATTGGTTAAACATCCCAATTAGTGATACATTTTTGCCAAAATCGCCCATCCCTACAGCTTATGTCATGATGTACAACCAACATTTCTACAATCACTACGTACAGCCTATGTCGCAACATACGTCCTATGTCTGGATATGACATTTCATACACCAGGAAAACAAATACGGCAGAGTTATTTCTAATTTATTCATGGCCGAGTTTGGACATTTTATCACGGGCCAAATAATTAATTTTTAAATGTATGTTTAGCAACTTAGCTGACTTTTGTTACAATGAGATGTTAAATAAAATTCAATTACAAGTACTGATACTGGAGCTAAACCCAAATTGTTAATGTTTTTTATTTATTTAACGCTTTTTAAAACATGTAGCGTTRCATGTAACTTTTTTTAATTTTGTGAAGTTATATCTCCTCTGAAAACACATGTGAATACATGTTCCAACTGAAGGCATGTGATATAAAACGTAACACTATTGTAACGTGGTAATGTGTGGTCACGCAAACATACGTCATCCATAGACTTGACCATCCCATTTCACAAGTGTTCGTGTGCAACATACCAAGACTGTGTAAAGAGTGGCCTCCATGTGCTGCTGTCTGCATGTGCTGCAACCCCTAAATTAAGACACCTTCAGAGACTTGACTGTTCAAAACAGAACAGCTCTAGGAAACGAACAAATCCAGAAGATTCTGTTTTCTTCAAAGAGATTTAAATCCCATCTCTAAGGTTGACATCGGCTGTGTCCAAGATGGTAGGCTGGGTCGTCTGGAGGACCTAGCCTGCCCGGTYGAGGTGAGCCGGGTCCTTGGTAGACCAGGAAGACCAGTGCATGTTTACTTCACGGGTTTTTTTTCTGACAGAAATAATATTTAAAAACATATCTTTACAAATGATAAAGGTATTAGAATTACAATCGCTTAAAATTTTTAATTTTTATATCGCCATATATTTATTTAAAATGTATTCTTTTCTCTCACTTCATTCGCCATTACTAGCAAAAAAAAAATCTCCGGTCAGGCCGCAATGCATTATGGGATATGCTGGGCCGGGAAGGATCCATTGGACCAGTCCTTTGATTAGGGCCAAAGGAAGGACGAGGAGTCTTTGGTTTTGGACGGCCTCCGTCACGGCGCTGTGACGTATGCGGCCGACAAATTCGGCCTTCAGAGGACTGGGCCCACTGATTTGGACACAGCCATCATCACCACCTAATGGGGTAAAATAGGTTTTTGGGCTTTTTTTTCCAGAATCGATTGGACAAAGATTTTTGTGTCGACAGGTCAAAGGTCAGAAAGAAATTCCTTTTTCCTCCTCAAGTTTAGATTTTTTACCAATTGGTAAACTGTATTCATATTGTGCATGCAAGTAGACCATACGTTGTCTCAGAGTGCATCTTTTCGAGAATGTATGAACCTTCCCTGACACTGTAAGGATTACTTTCTTCACCTGGCCAGCAGCCAAACAAAATGGCTTATAATGGCCAAAGATTGTTAGCGAATATCAGCTAAATGTGTTATTGATTTTCATTAGCTGGAGGCAAGTGGAAAGCACGGGGAGCCCTCTGGTGTGGCCTGGAGTGCCTTATCATTCTCACAGCTTTAAAGGAATGTGGTCACATGCAGCCCAGAACACCTCCTCATTCAGTCAGTACAACAACGTTGTGGTAAGTCCTCCTTGCTGTGTTCTGGGTGTGAAAAACTCATCCTCCCACAYGGCTCCAAGCTTCTGACACCAGAGAGGATGTTAACAAAGAAAATCTCTAACGTTGGCTTAAAACATGTTCTTCCTCTGTCTTTTAACAGCTTGAGAATTAATGAAACACCTTGTTTAATTCAAATCAGACCATGTTTCAAAACTTATTGTATCTCTAAAATCATGAATCCTGTTAAATAGTTTCAATCCCCCGGGATTCTTTCGATCTTTTTATTAAATCGCTTCAAATCGTAAAGGCACAACAGGAATTGTATCCATCCTGGTGCTGGAGAACATCATCCTGCATGTTTTAGTTGTTGCTCAGCTCRAGTCTTATAGTTCTGCAGAAGCTTGTTACTCATTCATTACAATCAGGTGTGTTGGAAAAGAGAACCCTCTAAAATCTGCTGAGTGGTGGCCCTCTAGGACCAGGATCTGACACTCCTCATCTATGCAGACATGATTTAACCGCAGTACTCCCCACATAAATACGCTGCAAGACTGGAAGTTTTAAAAGTTGCGGCTAATGAATCCTTTGACAGCAATTAGGCTGTGAATAAGTCCATCTGTATTTTATCACTGTGAWACAGCTAATATATGAAGAAGTTAGCACAGTTCAGCTGTATAACTCTTCTAACCGAAAGATTACCGTATTATGGATTCAAAGTTACATGAATATCCTGGAGCAGGAAACTGTTTATTTGCTCAGGAAGAAATGAGACTAGATCCTTTAACCATAATTAACACGTTCAAGAATTTGTCTTTCCTTGTTTTGATTGCATCTGATATTTTGACAAAAAGCGTCACAAAGGACCAGATATATTGGTTGCGCTGAAGCATTGGGGGTTAATTTGGCACGTCCGTAAACTTGTTTYCTGTTTGACTGAGGTCGGTAGACAAACAAAAGCTGAATAACTGCACTGCAGCCTTTCCTGAGGGTGACGGATAGTGCTAATCACATCCATCCTGGCCTCCTCGGCAAAAGCAACGGCACAAGGCGTGACGCCTGCCAATACCCATCAGTCGGGTTGGCAGGAAACGGTAAATTATGGTACAAACTAGGACCCAAATCAGGACGACCAACGGGATAGCTGTGAGTTAGTCACATATTTTGATCTGCGGACCAGTGAGCGTCCCGTCGAGCTTTTCATTCATATTTTCTGTCAGACGCCACAGGCTTCAGAGTCCRTCAGAGGAAATGTGACATGTTAATTAGAGAGTATTACGAGTGTTCAGCTTTTTTTAATTAAAAAAGAAAGATTGCGCACAGGCAAACTCAGAATACTGTAGCAAAACCGTTAATCTCAGTTTAGACACTTGAAGGTACTCCTTCCACATCATTATTACCTGCTTCTAAAATATAGTGTGTGATAATGTTGGTTTTTCTTATTAATAACCTTTRTTTAACCAGACCTGGGCCTGAGGGCAGTATAAACATGTGTTTGGACTGTGGGAGGAAACCAGAGTACTCTGAGAAACTGGAGTGTTTAGAGAAAACCAGAGTACTCTGTGAAAGCCAGAGTACCTGCAGAATACTGAAATACCCAGAGAAAACCAGAGTACCGGAGAGAACCGCAGAACTCTGAGAAAACCAGAGTACCTGCAGAATACTGAAAGACCCAGAGAAAACCAGRGTGCCCAGAGAAAACTATAGAGCAGAGGTCTTCAACCCTGTTCCTCATGATCCACTGTCCTGCATGCTTTATATGTATCCCTGCTTCAACACACATGWATGACTGATTGACAGGCCTCTACTGAACTTGAGGACATTCTGAGGAGGTAATTTAATTATTTCAATCAGGTGTGCTGAARCAGGGAAACAGCTAAAACATGCAGGACAAGAAACAGGGTTGAAGACCTCTGCTATAGAGTATCCATGAGAAAACCAGAGCATATGGAGAAAACCAAAGTACTCTGCAAAAAGACAGAGTTTCTTGAGAAAACCATAGTACCAAGAAAAAAAAAAGGAGTCCCTGCTAGGGCTGGACAAAACCGTATTGTGTCAAAAAAAACTTCAGTTGATTTTATTTTGGTACTTGATGCTTAAAATGATTAATGCCACCAGGCAGTGGGCTGGAGACTTCCCCGGTCAGTGCGCTTGGTGCTCCTCTCCTCAAATATAATGAACATTTTAAAAAAAGAGTTCTGTAAGTTATTTATCATAACTCCAGTTTTACTTCGTCTATCTACACAATTTAAAAATGTATGTATAGCCTGAAATCTGTTCTGTTGACACAGTTTGGAACAGATTTTTATGAAATCTTTCTCACTAAAGTGATTTAAATTGGTCGTGTGACTAGGACATACAGGCTTCCAGGGACTCCAGGAGATTAATCGTTAAGGAGTCCCTGTAGTACACAGAGAGGATGGAGTACCCAAAGAAAACTGGAGTGACCAAAGAAAACCGGAGTACCTGGAGAAAACTGGCATACTCTGAAAAAACGGAGCATACAAAAAAATGTTTTACATAACTGGAATAATCAAATATCCAAAGAAAACTAGAGTACCGGAAGAAAAACGGAGTACCTGAAGATAAGTACACATAGTAAAATCTGAGTATACGGGGGGAAACCAGAGTATTCAGAGTAAACTGGAGTACCTGGAGAAAACTGAGGATTCAAACATGAGGAAAACCTGTGAACTCAGAAATTGGGACCTGCAGCTCATGATCTTCTTACTGAGAGGCAGCAGTGCAACAACTGAGTTGTCATAGCTGCCTGTGTCTGTTAGCAAAATATCTCATCAGCCACTGGATGGATTTTAATGAAACTCTCAGAAACTAACCCTGACAAACACAAACATGGATTTTAACTAAGTCACTTTTACAGGTGCTGAGGTTAAACTTGATGTGGCAGTCATCCTTGACACATGCTCACAGAACCAACACATCTGGCAAAATCTTTGTTAAATTTTTAAAAATAAAACAAAGCAGGAGAAACATGGTTCATCAGCACAAAAAACAGATTTTATTACAGATATTTTAGTAAAATCTAATTGCATTAGTTACATTAAGTGATAGTTCAGATCTTCCTATAGGTTCAATTAACAACAAAAATAAATACTAATTTACTTGGTGATACTAGAGCTCTTTGAAATACTTTGTAAACAATGACTTTGTTTTTTAAAAACACGTTTTGTAATATTCTGATGTTTTTCATTTTGCAGTAGATGTGCTATAAGTGTCACTGACATTTTCTGTAATTAACTGTAGAGATCTCTGGTAATAACCATGATATAAATGTTTATGAACTAATATGAAGAGCTTAAAACTTTTGGGTTGTTTTAAGACGGTAGAGATCCACTTTGGTCCTGATTTAACAAGAACTAGCTGTTAGCTTGTCAGTTTCAACATCACATACCAATAAGCTGTTCCTCCAAACTACTGGTCAAAGAGCAGTGACTTAACAATCCAAACCAAACATACTTGAAYGAAGTGAAAGAAGAAAACTTGCCAGTAAGAACCCATGTGGTTTGAACCTGTTAGGTCAACTTCAGTCCTGTCCGTCTGGGATTATATTTCTCTTTAATCCTTTCTAAACAAGCTCAGGTCCACACAGAGGAATCTATTGATTCAGTTTAAATACTCTATTCTTATTTACGTGCTTGAAAATGCATTAATTCCCAAAGATGATGAAGCTTATTGAGTCTTTAACACAACTGAAGTGCAAGAGCTGTGAAGTTTGATTGATTTCTCCTCTGTGAACTTTACGGGGTCTATGTTGTGGAGAAGAGTCTAATTAGGAGCCTGGAAGGCACTTTGTTTTCTATGGAATTACACGAGCCTCTTTGCTGCTGTGGTTTACAAAGTAATTYATGAGATTGAAGAGGCAAACACCTTGGTTGAATGTGTAACTCGATACAACGGTCCCCGAGGAGATGGCTCTCCTACGTGACACTGGTTCCAATTATRAAACAAGGAGGCATTTTGAGAAATCATTGAAGCCGTTTCCTCAAGTCAGAAGTTAAGAAATGTAACCCTCCTGCTTCCCTTGGGTCAAGACGACACACAAGGCCTCAGTTAAAAGACAAAWAAGAATATTTTAACCCAGGGGCAGCAGGTGGGTTGATTTCCGTTCCCTCTAGAGCCCTTCTTTCAAACAGCCACTCTCCTTCATACTCTGTAACTTTTCCCAGTCTTTTGCCAAAACAAGTTCTCGAAGCCAGAGAAGAAAAACAGTACGTTCCAGACCAGTCCCACTGCTACACGGTTCAGGAAATACTGAAATATAAACTRTGCCGTCCAACCTGAAGGTCCGTGGAGCATTTGATTGTGGGCTGAAGTGATGAGTTTTCCCTCATTAAAAATAMAGAAGTACACAAGCAGTTTGAAGGATCTCCGGACCGTTAATAAAATAGACTYTTCTCTTTCTTTTCCTGCCTTCCCTGGTTGCTTCACAAGCGTCAAATTGTTTGATCTGATTACCGCAATCATGCAGTGACAGGCCCTATAACACTGCATAAACATCCAGAGGGAAACAAGATGCAAATTTAGTTTTTCTTTCAAAACATGCAGTGTTGTAGAAACTGGTTTCATATTAGGATCTCCTGGGATGGCTCACTGCTATCAGCGTGTATGGCTGCTCTGAGGAAACAAATCTTACGGTCTCGATCTTAATTTTGTTTTGCGATGGGACCTCTGAAAACCTTTTCTTCATTTCATCCTTCACAATAACCCACATGAGCTCAGGAGGACAGAGTGAGATCAGCAAAGTGCCACTTCGAATCATCTGGGGGGGAGGAGAGTCCGACGGAGTCAAGGTACAGATCCACATGTTGTTCCACATGAGCTGGACCTTATCTAACCCAACCTGACCCAACCTCTCATGAGTCCACAAGCATTACTGTAATGGGTGCCTCACTACCTCATACAACAAATGGACTTCATAATGAACAATTAAATAAATTATTTTGGACTGTCCCCAATTCTTTTCTTTCTTTTAATTTTTTTAAACAGACAGGAGAGAAAGTACACTGAACCATCTATCAGTTGTTTGTAGTTGCAGTTTAAATAAGTCAAATGGACATAAATTGGCTGCTTGGTTACAGGAACATTTTTCAACCATCTGTTTCAATTCCTAAACCTAACCGAGTGTTTTTGATTCATAAACCTCATCTAAATGCAACTAAAAGAACATAAACAAAAGGTTGTTTGTAAACAAACATAGCACAAACAGTAAGGAACTTTTCCTTTTTTGGTTGAATAATTTTTTATTGAAATAATGTTTCTCGTATCATTAAATTCTGTTTACTTCACTTTAAATGGAGCCACATTTGCTAGAGTTGCTGGTTGAGGATGTTTCTCAACCTTATTGTCCAACAAGCTGCTGCACACTCAGTGAACATTTTAGGTAGAATCAAAACTAGGGCTGCCATGATTTGTCGACCAGTCAGGGACTAATCAACTATTAAAATAGTCAAAGACTAATTTAATCGTCGATTAGTCGTTTTTTTGTTTTGTTTTTTACTTTGTTTTTCTCCAAACTGCTTTGACACCTTCCACAGCCATTATTTTTAGTTAGCATATAGCTAAAATCTAACCATGGTTATATAATAGCAGCTGCATTCTGACGTGATAAGCTGTGTGTTTTATATTCAATTAACGTATGATCCGATTAGTCGACTAATCGAATAAATAATCGGTGATCAGTTGACTATAAAAATAATTGTTTATGGCAGCCCTAGTCAAAACCCAAAAAACTTTGAAGCAACAGTACGATATTTCATCTTCTGGCAACCCTGTATCTTGCATAAAAAATGTTTGAAATGCAACAAAAAGAAAAAAGAGGACTGCAGGTAAACCCAACATTGAAAGACATCCCTTTATTTGTTGGGTCAAGAAATTAAATGCTTGTTATATAACTATAGCTCTGCATATTGTTGCAATATTACCAACAAGTTAAGTTTTCTGACTTTATTGCCCTTGAAAATAACAGAATTAAATTTTATTCTTTCAACAGTATTTGAAAATTTAGAGGATGAGCGAACAAGGGACCCTGTAGAATTTTTTTTTTTTTTTGGGGGGGGGCACCAAATTTTATAGGTGCGGCCCCCTTCCTTGTGGTGCCTCCTGGTCTTGGGGTTAGAGCTGCACTCCTGTTTTTTATTGTTTTAATTTTTTGGCCTAAAAGTTGTAAAACTAATCGGTTCCAGCCAGACTTGGTTTTGTGACAGACCAAACTGAGTACGATTTTAGAGTAAATCCTAATCTACACATTTGAAAAAACAAACAAGCAAACACAATGGCAATGTAAAGACAAACTAACTTTCAGAAGTGGCTACTACCCTAGCTGCCACGCCTCCCCTTGGTGGCGCCCTTGGAATCGAAACAAAATCACGTTCCTCACAGGAGTAACTCCGCACTGACTGAATCATTTACTGGGGAATGACTTCAATGTTTTATTTTTTTCTCACACTGCAGTGGAGACGGTGGAGGAAATATTAAAAAGGCCCCTCCCCTCACTGGTGTTCAAACCTCATTACCAAGTCCAGTCTGGATGTTCAACCGGTGTCCTGATAGAGGACTCCGGGGGCCTTATCTCCTCYGGCGCGGTGGGTTTAATCTCCTTCAGTGCTTCAGAATTGGAGGCGAGCAAAACAAACATACAGAATTAAGACTGGTTTTTTTCGTTCTGCTGCTCATTCTTGGTGGGTTGTTTTACTGAGGGATGAAGAAGAGGCTGCAAATTTTTCCCAGCTTGGTTTATTGCATACAGTGGAGGGGGGAAGAGGGTTGATTATAACAAACGTCTGATTTCAGCTAAGACCATGCTTATAACAGGGATTAAAAATGTTTGTGTGTGTGTGGG
>NW_013952474.1:1134058-1136321 GCF_001266775.1 Austrofundulus limnaeus
TATATATATATATAGCAACATTCTTGCTTAGAAACCCTAAGTTGTGGAGATGGTTTCCTATTGGTAACTGGTTGAGGCACAGCAGATTTTAAAAAAATTACCTAACATTGTCTGATTGACCCGGCTGTGCAATGGTTGGAGCTGCTGCTTCCCAATATGTAAGTCACAGGACTGCATACAGACCTGGGGTCTTTCTGGGTGGGGTTTTCATGTTCTTCTCTTACATGTATGGGTTTAAGTACTCTGGTTTCCTTCCACAGATTAAAAACATTGGTTGTAGGCTCACTGGTGATCTAAATTGTCCCTAGATGGAGGATGGATGATTGTCTCCTTTGTCTTTTCGTGTCCCTGTGATGGACTTTAGACTTGTCCTGATCACTGTTGGGGACATACTCCAACGACCCAGCAAGGTGAAGCAAGTAAATCTGATAAGTCTGTCTCTACCATTCATTGTCTGTGGTAACATTTCATAATTTCTAATAAATGTATGACAATATTTATTCAGAACAGATTTGTTTGAGGGTTAATGTTGCCTTAAGGTGCCACCTGAATGSGTTTTGAAGCCATTGCTCGGAACACATGTTGAAGATGAAGAAGAAGACAAAGAAGGTCTTACCGCGGGCTCTGGCAACTGGTCTGGGAAGGACGGAGCTGTTGGTGCAGCTCACATTATAGTCAACAACTTCCAGGCTGTGGTTGCCCTGCTCCGACACTCCTGCAGTGCTCTCGTTTCCCGCCTGCAGAGACATCCTTCTCCCCCACCTCCCCTTCCTGAGCGGGACCAGTTACCCCACCTGCCAAGGCCGTCTCAAACGCAGAACTCAACTTGCAGCTGACACCTTTTTCTTCATAACCCCCTGCAGCAAAAGGTGTAGTAGGTAAGGAAAAAAMACTTGGAGAAAACCCAAACGGGGAGTTTCACACTTCTTAGATGTAAGAAAACAGAAAACAGCAACACATGTTGACTCGAGGAAAAAAATGAGCGGGAAGAAGACGAGCTCCTGAAGCCTGACTGTAGAGGAATGAGGCTGCGCTGCTAAGGGCAACTGTGGAGCCTCTCTCTCTCTCTCTCTCTCTCTCTCTCTCTCTCTCTCTCTCTCTCTCTCCCTCTCTCACATTTTCCTCTGCCTCCCCTCCCTTCCCTCTCGTCACTCACTCATCTCACGACTGTCACCGTGCAGTTTGGTCCAAAGCTGTTSATATACAGGCTTCTTATTTATAGCTGTGGTGCTTTCAGAAAAATATCACRAGTTGAGGCAGGAAAACACATTTCAGTGAAGAACAGACATTCTGGAGTGGGTGCTCAATATCAAGTTAATGTTTAGTGGCAAATTGTACTTAGCACTATTTATATCCTTTACTGGAGAGAGTGTTAAAACCCAACAAGACAGAAAACATGAATTAATGGGTGTTGGCAAAACCTTATTAGAGATTTTCAATCTTTTCCAACACCAAGGTGCCACAAAGTAAAACAAAGTACTGAAACAGAATTTAGGCACCACATAAATAAAATGAAAACTGAATTTTCATTTGGGGACAACGTGGTCTTTTTATGATGGCGTCGTCACAATGTTAGTTCAGGTTTATTTTAAACATGTAAAAAAAAACATAAAACATGATAAGATAACTAAATTAATTAAAATCTTTGAAAAGGGATGGAAAGATTTTTTGTCATGCTCAAATTTAATGGTAACATATTACTGTCAAACCAGTTTTTTAAATTGTTTTTATCTTTGTTGTCCTATATTCTAACAGTTGCGAGTTATCACCTGTACGTATATGTATAGTCTGAGTGCTGCTGAATGGTGCCACATTTTCATTTTCAAGGTTCAGGAACTCTTTGACGTCTTTGTTTCAGAAATGAGCTTTGAAGGATCCCAGATTATCTGTAACATTAGACTTTATATGATAAACATATATTTTAACAACAAAATTAAGGCTGTAAAAATCCTGTAGGCTGTTTAGTTTTTTTAATTTTAAAATACACATTTTAACACAGACGGAGCCATTTTATTTACACACAAAGCATTCTGGGTAAATGATGACATGGATAGGTCATCAATGCGAGGCTGCTAGTGAGCTATATCCACCCTGAAGGTTAATCTTGGACAATATCTGATGATCGACTCTTTTAAATGAAACCAGAGAGCGTTGACAGAGAGGAGAAGGTAGAAATGACTCAGCCTGGAACTGAAAATATGGATGGAAGACCTCAGTTTAGCTTGTTAGCTTTAGTTTTAGCGCCAACACTATTGCCTTATAT
>NW_013952474.1:1136720-1139253 GCF_001266775.1 Austrofundulus limnaeus
GACTAAAAATAGTGTAGAATGTTTAGTTTTTTATCATTTTTAAACTAAATTTTAAAAATATAGTACACGGACGGGGCCATTTTATGTACATGTAAAGCATTCTGGGTAAATGATGATGTGGGTAGGTCATCGGTGAGAGGCTGTTAACAAAGATAAAAACAGACGCAGGCAAAAACATTACGCCGACCCATCGCTGTCATGATCTGTGTGTCTTTGCTTTAGTTTTCTAGTGTTTTAGTGTTCCCCTGTGTATCTCTGCCCTGCTCCAGYCCCGCCCATGCTCACCTGTTTCCCCTTGTGTCTCCTTCAGGCAACCCTCCAGGTGTTTCTTGTTGTCCTTAATTTGTTTACCTTTATATTCTGTGTCATGTGTTCAGTCTGTGTTCAGTCATTGTGCTGTGCTGTCTTCCGTGTTCCTCCTGAGACCTTGTAAGTTTTTGCTGCCATGACAGCCCTCTTTTTGTTCCTTTAAATAAAACTTTTTGTTGCATTTTGGATTTTGCCTGCGCCCTAGGTCACTCTGTCTGTGAACCTCACAATCACCTGTTGATGGCAGGCAATGAATAATGTGAAACTGTACTGACATTGCAGCTCTCGTTCTAGCTGAGTGTGAAGCAGCTGAGATGAAAACTTCCAATTCTGAGAGCCTCAGTCGTGAAAGGGTGGARGGGTCAGTGCCTAGAAAAGCTCACAGTTTATTGGTCAGTCTACTTTCTTACCCTCACCTATGGTCCTGAACTCTGGATATCGACTGAAAGGACCAGATCAGGATACAGGAGGTCTAAATATGTTTACTCTGCAGGGTAGCTGGACTCTCCTTTAGAGAGAGGCTGAGGAGWTCACTTCTCCAGGAGAGACTCAGAGTAGTGCTGCTGCTCCTCTGAGGTGGTTCATCTGGCAAGGAGGACCCCTGGACACCTCCCTAGGGAGGTGTTCTGGACATGTTCAACTGGGAGGAGACACTGGAGAAGACAGAGGACACTCTGGAGAGACTACGTCTCTCAGCTGGTCTGGAGTCCTCCCAGAAGAGGTGGAAGAGGTGTCTGTGGAAAGAGAGGTCTGGACCTCCCTGATCAATCTGCTGCCCCCGTGACCTGACTCTGGACCAAACAGAAGCGGATGGATGGATGGATGGATGGATGGATGGATGGATGGATGGATGGATGGATGGATGGATGGATGGATGGATGGATGGATGGATGGATGGAGAGAGAGATGTTTAGTTGAAAACACTGTGTGGTTTAAAACAGCTAAATTGGAGGGAAACCAACTTTTAAACTTGTAAAAAAGTAAAGTTTCTCTCAGTTTTCCTGTCTGACCAGTTTATTCTGGACCCTTTCTTTTAATTCAAAGTAAAATACTGTTTGATATCCTTCTCTCCGGGAATGAAAGCTGCCGATTCTTTGGTGCCACGGAGCAACCACTCCTGCGACCTGTCAGGCTGTGATCATTAGTCCCACTATGAGACTCCATTCAGAGAGAATTTATGAAGGGGTAACAGCCCCTCTTTTTCTAAACTGTCCGGTGTTTTAAAAACCAGCACGGGGCCGTGGCTGCAGAGTGGCATGTGGTGTTTCTGATGAGAGCGGTTTCCACTTTTTATTGGAACGTCACAGTCTTGTTTCAAATAGTTTGTTTATAAATCAGTAGATGTTTTATAGAACGGTTGTTACATKTTAGCGTGACCCTCCGAGGGAGGACATAAAGACTCCTGATGTGCGGCAAGAATGCTTTTGTTGACGGGGGAAACGATCCGAGGGCACCTCTGGGTTGGTTCTGAAAAATGGTTCTGATGTTTTGAAAAGTATCTGGAGGCAGCAGGGGTGGAGGGGGAAGTCAGTGTGAGCTGTGGGGGAGGATGGCTGTGTAGTTTGTTGCCATTCTGGTGGTACTCCTGCTTTTATCCTTCTCTGATGTGTGGGAGGTATGGCTTTCGTTCTGAACCCTCCATAAGACAACAACTCATTAATCTAACGCCAAATGTCTCTTCCTTCTTCCATTCTGCTGTTTAGTGTGAAGTTTTGCAGCTCGTCTTCATCGATTTCCTCTATACTAAAGTCTTCACACAGGTTACCAGTTTGTCTGTTGAGTTAAGAAATTGGACACGTTTTTTAACAGAACGTCCTGCTTCAGTTGAGCTATTTGTGTTAAAAGCTCAAGCTGCTAATGCTATTTTAAAATGTTACTAAAAAGCACTAAGCAACCCATCCTAGAGTAATATTGATAAATATCTYAAGCTCTCTGTTTACCGGTTGTTCTACATTCCTAACCTCACCTATGGCCATGAATTTTGGGCAGTGACCAAAGTTTTTATTTTAAAAAAATTAAACGCGATCCGAACCGCGCATTTGGTCCTGTCCCTCATCGAACACTGTGAGAGCCAGGCCATCGTCAAATATCCCGATTTATGTTACCGCTCATCTTAACTTATGTGTCACTTTGAAGAATTGAATTTGAGAATTTTTGAGAATTTTAGAGTTTTTTCAAATATGGAAACAGTATATAAGATTTTAAATGGTTTAGCACCAATCTG
>NW_013952474.1:1139524-1147538 GCF_001266775.1 Austrofundulus limnaeus
AGATGTAAATTAGCCTTAGGCTAAACCTGGTGCAATGCAACATATTATGTTTTAATTGCACACTGTCCCGAATAAATAAATTCATTCATTCATTCAAACTTCCAATGAGATCCTCTACTGCTTCAACTCTGACACTTCAGTCAGTCCATGGAGATTGTGTTACCTGGTGGGTTTACAGTTTGTTTTTGGAAACTCCACTGTAGTGATGCAGAAGCAATCAATGCCGTTGACCATAGGCATCTATTAATTAGCCCTTTCGTAAAACTGCTCAGCAATTMTAAATACTCGAAAGTTAACTTTTGGTCCTTAAAAATTTATCATTATAAGAGTGCTGTCTTGTCCTCAGGTTGGTGTATACTCTGAAAGCCTAAACACGTCATGTCTTTGTTTCCTACACCTTTGCTGACTCATGCACAGTGTCTACTGGAGAGTTCCTCCTGAGACATAAAAGACAGACCTGTCTGAGCTCTGGCCATGTTTACACAAATTCAGGATGCGTGCGTCCCAGAAAGAAAATCAGAACACATATCACTGTCTCTTTCTTCAGCATGACAGATGAAAGCTCTAATGCTTTCAGATAAGACAGGCAGGCTGCTTTGTTGCTGCCTGTGGGCCAGATGTGCGTGCAAAGATATGAAAAATACTTCAACTTCATTGATGGCATGTTATCAAGGAAAACCAGTCTATTGACACCTTGTAGGAGAAAAAAACAATTCAGACAAGAAATTCCCAGCAGTTTATCCAACTTAGGCTCTTTCTTTTACTTTGCTCATTCCTGCAGGGCCTTCGTTCTCTCGGGGATCCTTTAGAATTTCACGGCTCTTTGGCTGAMAGTGACACAGGCTGAGTAAGGGTCACAGGTGTGTTGAACCCCTTGTCTAAAACACAAAGGATGGTGGCCCTCCAGGACCAGGACTGGACACCCATGGTCAAAAATGCAGGAAAGTGAGACCTCTTTTTTAAAACCTGCAGGATGGTGGACCTCAAAGACCAGGATCAGACACCCCAGGCCTCAAACCTGCAGGACGGTGAATCTCAAATACCAGGACTGGACACTACTGGTCTAAACATGCAGGATGCAACACTTGAGAGGACCAGGATCAGACACCCAGGCTGCTTCGTTTTAGATGGGGGCGCAAACTCCAACCCAAAGCAGCATGAAGACAGACTGGTTTGTGTTGACATGTCACAGAGGTTTCCTGAACATCCTGAATTCACACCTACGTCATGTGACCAAAGCATCTCTCTGTGAGCCAGGCAAACTAAGACCCTAATGACCCTCTGATGTGAGCTGCAACTGAATCTAGGTTACATAATGGCCTCTCATGAGGTTTAACAGCTTGGAACACGCCAGTTTTTTTAGAAACATCCCTGAATGGAAAATCAATAACAAAATAAACGTTTTTTTTTTTGTTTGTTTGTTTTTTTGGAATCGCAGTGTCCAATCTTGATACTTATGTAAGACAATGCGGTTTCACTTTGAGAAAGATGATTGTGCAAAGGATTGAGCTGAAATTATCTCATCAAAATAGAAAACAAATGGTAACCAAGTATTAAGAGCTGTCTAAATCTAAAGCTCTGGGTTCACAGGACCAAACTGCAGTATTTGAAACGGATCAAAAACTGAAAACAGTATGTGCGATGTACACTAAAATGGATCTGATCTGTTTTGGAGCATGATCAAGTATTTTTATTCTTTTTACTGGGTGGACAAGTGTTTGCTTCTGCTCTTTTTCTGTGATATACTGTTTGTGTAAGCTTTGTTCTGACCTCTGCTGGTGAGAGCCAACATGTAGGAGTCCTGACGTTATAGCTGCCTTCCCTTATTAGGAAAAAATCATCAAGAACATAAAGTCTTGGCTTTGAAAATGAATGAGTGAGATTCAAAACAAATGACATACTGTATCAAAAATGTTCTCTGTGAGATGCAGATTTGCAGCAACTTCACACTAATACTCAGCCAAAAACAGCAAACTGAGGGCTAAAGAGAGCATTCTTGAACAGGATCAGGGTCTGGTTACTCAGAACCAGGCACATCTGTGGTATTTCTAATAGAAAAACTTCATTAGATTGAGTGTTTAATATCATACCTGAGCTCAGATGGTGTTTWTCAGCTTCAGTCCAGACAGGAATGAAATGTTTTTTTTTTAAAAACCCTGTGTCTGGGGCCTTTAATACTAAAAGACTACAGAGGTGTCACCATTTTTAAGCGCTCGCCTGTTTGAGGCTGCACAAGCTGTACTGATTACTACCTGCTGCTGTTTCCAGAACCTATGAATATGCAAATATTTTTCATCAAACAACTCTAAATCCCAGATTCTCACAATTACACTTCAGTTAGCTGCCTGTTGAGATGGCACTGCCCCCTCGGTCGTTTGTGATCTTATAAATTCTTCTCAGTTCAGGTTTTAGGGGAGCTTAAACATCAACCTGTGGTTTTTACTTCAGTCACTAAACACCTCTGGTCTAAAACATAAAAGATAGTGGGCCCTCGGGGACCAGGATCAGACACCCCTGGTCCAAAACATGCAGAATGGTGATCTCAAATACCAGGATTGGGTTTTAAACTTGGATCAGCCATACAATAAGAGAACTGCTTTTTAATTGTTTCAGCCTTGCGTTTATGAGTTTTAGGAGCTCCAAAAATATATGAAACAGGCTTCAAAGTAAAAAAAAAAATCCCAAAACGTCAGCCGTTTGTTTTTGTTTCGAAAACAGTAATGTCACAGCTTCACCTTTAATCTAACCTATGACTCAATGGCGACTCAGCAGGTAAGCTTTATGAGTTTGATCGACACTTTGCTTTCTGTTTATCGGCTCGTTCACCTCGAGAAACAACAGAGATACAACACAAGTTTATGTTAAAGACTTTGAATTTTGGTCTCGTCTGACCAGAACACTTCCTGCAAACTACTGACACAATCAATAAAAGGCTGAACTAATCATTTTTTGGTCATTTCAAATCAAATGCTTCAAACAAAACAAACTCAAAGATAGAAGAGATGATGAAGAACAGGGATTTCGACGTCACACCCACRATCACATCCACTCCTGGGGGAAAGGCACTGTTGTCGCTCATGTTTTGATGGATACAGTATTTGTTTGTCAAATTACTTTCATCTGATCTGAAGCTCTCAAACCTCAGATGAAGCATCACATGAGAGGATTGACTATTAGGGGAAATGGCTCTTGTGTTAATTGTTAAAACGAGCTCCAGTTTAATCATCAGAGAAAATTATTTTTTGATGCTCCATGAGTATAAAATCATTCCATAATGGGGTAATAAGATGCAGCAGTGGCAGCTTGAGGACCCATATAAGACCTATGTAGAGAAATGTCAAGTGATCATTCAGTGCATTACTGAATTTAGACAAACCGATTGAACATTCTTACCCGTTCAGACTTGATTGTGGAGGAAGATCAGGTCACGGGAACCATCAAGCAACTGTTCAATCTCAACTGCAACTTTAATTCCAACTGGGACAGAGAGCGTTGAAGCAGTCGTTATATCTGTTCAGTATGGTCTGAAATAGTTCAAATTGGTGTTATTAGTCAGCTGATTCAGATTTTTCTTTCCTCTGGCCACATTCACAGCAAGGCTGTAACCCACTGACTTCCTGTGTCTTTATCTCACCATTCGTTCCTTCAGTCAACTGATCCTGCTTCCCTTCTGATGTTTACCTGTATCATGACCAACTACAACCTACATTTATACCACTTCTTAAATGGTGCAGAACTGTTTGTTTTCTCTCTCTCTCTCTGGGCACACTGTGGCTAAAACGGCACTGCGGTGTTTCCTGCCAGCGTTCTCTCACTCCTCCATCGAAGTGATTGTGCCACACATCAAAGATGGCGTCGCACCTCATGAGTCGGGGGCTCGCATTCTCATCCATTTGTCACAGCTGAGCTCAATCTTTCTGCTCATTATGCCATAATTTATCAGTCACAGACTGAAGTCATGAATACTGATGGAGCTACACACTTTCAATCTACATCCCCACCCCTGTTAGGGTTGTTCCTAACAGACTAGAAAGATGGGTTCCTTATAGATTTCATTGATGAAAGTTGAGTGATCCCTCAGATGAAGGTGGGACTGAAGCCATCTGGAAGGTTCAAGAGCCGCTCCAGATGTATTGTGTACTTGTAAATATTTAAAGCAGTGGTTCCCAAAGTTGGGGTCGGGACCCACAGTGGGGTCCTGAAACCTCAAGGTGGGGTCCTGAAAATATATTTTGAAACAATTACACAAAAAAATGACAACTAAGAACAATTTTTTTGCCTTTGTTGTAACAAAATAATAAAATTAGTTTACTTAAAATGGACAAAAATAGCATAATAAATAATGTTACTATGCTCTTGTTTATTTGAAGTGAAAATAATGTTTATCAATCGACAACAGCTGGGGGCACAGGTCTCTGCTGCTGGTATTTTGTGGGTCAAAAGCTGAAAAGTTTGGGAACCACTGGTTCAAAGGACTCTAACAAACCCCTTCAGACACCATCTGGGCCTAGCTGCAGAAGATCCATATGAGCTAAGGGATGAGGGGACGTTCRGCTGACTCAGTCTGCCAGGAGGCCTACAGCGGGGCTCTGCTCATCTTCACCAACGCCCACGACAAGACCTTCAACGGCCCCACAGTGACCGCTGCGGCGACCCTTTGGTCCCTGCTGTTWGCGGTGGGGGTCACCCCAATTGAGCGCTGCTCTTACCATAAATGATGCATGTATTTATTTTAAAATTCAAAATCAGAAAGAGTTTGTTTTTTCAGATAAATTATTTGATTAAATGCAGCTTCCAGGTTGGTTTAAATGTATTTTATGCTTATTCAATTCAATTCAGTTCAAAAATACTTTATTAATCCCAGAGGGAAATTAGGTAGTTATGGCTGTTGTGGATTTCAATTTATTAAAAGGGAAATAAGGTGATAAAGGGAATAAGATAATGCTTGTACTACCTGTAAAAAAAGTAATTCAGTTTCGCTGAGTATTTTGACATTATGATCTCTGTACAGATAAATAGAAACTGTTTTTTTATTACCAAACCTGTTTATTGTGTATTTTAAGTAAACTAAACGTCAATGGTAGCTCAGAAAACAGTAGTGCAACAGTGCCATCTAGTGACCAGTAATGATACTGGTCGCATGGTTTGTTACATGATTTTTTTATGCTGCTGAATAACACTAACAGTCAACCCATTCAGCTGACTACCATAAACGATGACCTATCAACACTCCTACAATCAGAAAATTTACTACTGTGGTTTAGTGGTGCCTCCAGGGGTTGTACCAAATAGCAAGAGCCATCAATACAACACTTCAGTTTTTATCACTGAACTTGAGCTTTACACTAACTTACTCTAATACAAATAGTGCTCTAATACAGTGTTTCCCAAAGTTGGGGTCGGGACCCAAAGTGGGGTCCCGAAACATCAAGGTGGGGTCCTGAAAAGATTTTCTGAATTAATTACATTTTTACCTTAGTTGTTACAAAGGAGTGAGGTTAGTGTATTTATAATGGATAAATGTAGTAAAAAAATATTGTTACTATGCCCATGTTTAGTTGACCTGATACAAATGTTTATCATCCAAAAATAGTTGTGGACACAGGTCTCTGCTACTGTTATTTTGTGGGTCAAAAGCTGAAAAGTTTGGGAACCACTGCAMTTTGGTTCCCAAAGTTGGGCTTGGGACCCAATTATGGGTCATGAAGCACCTTGGATAATCTCCAGAAATCAATTTAAAGGGTAATAAAATAATTGCTGATGTAATATTTTTCCTATAATTATTACAAAAACACAAAATAAGTAAAAATAAGTATTTATTTGTGTATAAGCTGTTTAGATTGTCAAAAAGCCTGTGTTTTCAGGGTTATTGACAAAGTTGACCAGTAATATTTGGGGTCACAAGTTTTTGCCATGGATGTTTTGTGGGTCAGAAGACAAAAAGTTTGGGAACCACTGCTCTAATATTCAAACATTAACAATCYTAAAAAAATGTAAGTACTAAATTATTCTAAATCATATCGAGTATTTCCTTAAACACACACTAACCAACATAGGGTTATACGGTCGAGGCTGGAAATTTGTCCCGGATCAAAGTATTTGTTTCGAAATGTAAGTTTAGCAACTTAGTTGATGAAATTGATACTGTAATGAGATGCTAAGTAAAATACAACTGCAAGTACTTATAGTGGAGCTAAACCCAAATTATTAATGTTTTTTATGTGTAACGTTTTTAACTGTGAAGTTATTCCTGAAGTGAAAAGAAGTGTGAGTGCATGTCCCAATGCATTCTAAGTCTGAAGGTCAGACCGTCTCATTTCACAGCKGTTTTATGTAGCCTACATGAACTGTGAAGGTTGCAGACTCCATAGACCACGGTCTAGGTAGGCTGCAGCCCCTGAATTAGAGACACGTCTTGGCTGTGTCTCAATTCATGGGCTGCACCTGGACCACGTGGGCTACATCCTTCCCAGTCCAGGTGGGCTGCATGAAACTGACGTCAACTTGACATAAGTTTGCATAACCACACATTACCCAATTACCTCGGAGATCAGTTTCATATCAGACTTAAAATGCATTGGGATATTTATTTACACGTCTTTTCACTGGTAAAATAACTTCACAATTGAAATGTTTCACAAAAATAAATAAAAACAGCATTAATAATTTGGGTTTAGCTCCAGTATCAACACTTGTAGTTGCATTTTTTTTATTTAACGTCTTATTGCAGCATGAATTCCATCAGCTAAGTTGATAAACTTACATTTAAAAACAAATCCTTCGGTCCTTGATGAATTTTCCAAACTGCTCAGTAAAAAAAAACAAAAAACAGCCGTCTTCGTTTCTTTGCTTTGTTTGCTGTCGGCGCATTGAATTCTGGGATATCCTCAGCCGGGATGGATACTCGGCTGCATCCTTGGCTGCGTCTCAATTCGTGGGTTGCAGCCGACGTGGACCGCTCGGCTGTTTGTGTCATTTCAGGCCAACCATACRTGTCGGCTGCATAAACCGCTGTGGATTAGGACGGGTCTAGCCTACGGATGACGTATGTTAACGTGACCACGCGCTGCGCCGTAACCACGTGTCCAAACAAGTGGGGACAATGGACTGGCAAAAAGAAATTGTAATTTCGATATTCTTAGCATTAATGGAGGAGCTGAGTGTTTCTCATCGACGTCAGTACATTTACTTTAGGCTGACAGAAGACTGCAACAACGTAAGAACAGTTTAAGCTTCATTTGTTAATAAGATTAAAGAGTAAGAAGCATTCAGTGGTGGGCAGCACTAATCTAAAAATTAGTTCCACTAGCCCTAAAACTCTAACTCATATATTTAGGTCCCCTAATTCTAAAGCACTAACACACTGAAAATTYAGCAAAAGTTAATTCTAAAGCACTAAAATAACCCAGTCAACCCATGAACGTTCTTCAACAAACAACATGAGTCACATGTTATGTTGCTCTCTGAAGACTTATCATTGACATCCCACAGCTGTGTTTGGGTTCATATATTGTCACCTGGTGGATCAGTGACACACATATGAACAAAATGTGTGACAGTTTTCACCCTCAGCTGTTAACATTAACATTGATCAATAACATTAATAGACCTCAGTTAGTGCTTCTAAATTTAGCCTATAAATTTAGCAAGTGCTAATTCTCTAATAAATTCTAAAATTAGCAAAAGCACTAATCAGGAAATTAGTTCCCCTATTAGTGCTTTGGGGGAACTGTGCCCACCACTGGAAGCATTAATGTCAGTTTGTTTGTTTTTTTGTGTGCATGTGTTTATTTCAAAAAAGCCTTGCAATTTACCTAAAACACATTTGTTATGAACTAAAGTTTCTGTGAATTGTGCATTTAAATTTAATTGTGTATACTCATTTTAGTTTGATTTAAATGTAGCAATAACTAGCCCTAATCCTATTCCTAACTCTGAGAAGTTACATCTAAAGAATAATTTTGTCACACTGAACAAAGTTGTTTTACTGTCACAAAATTATAATATTCTAAAT
>NW_013952474.1:1149698-1158921 GCF_001266775.1 Austrofundulus limnaeus
TTTGCATTATTTGTTTCTTCTATTAAAGTGTGTATGTTCCAATGTATTGAATCTTTTTTTGTTTTATTCTTTACAGATCAGATCACAGTACTGCAGGCTGAACCTAACCGTTCCAGTGCTGCAGGCATTTTTTAATGGGCAGGACACCAGAACTGACTTTAGGCTGAGCAGAAAGTCCCTGGCAGTGCTGATGAACCTTTTGAGCCGAGAGCGACGACATGGATGGGGTGCCACCATTGAGACCCTTGTTTTCCTCTTCTGGTTGGCAAGTGGGACCTCATACAGGGTGGTCGCCAGGGCCTTTGACATGCCCCATTCCACTGTCCACCGCATTGTCCACAGGGTGACCAGACAAGTGGTGGACATTCGCCACCAGGTCATCCACTTCCCAACTACAGCTGAGGACCTGGAAGCTGTGGGTCAAGGGTTTGCAGTGCTGGCAAGACACCACGCTTTCAGGAAAGCTGCTGGAGCAATCGACAGCTGCCATGTCAGGATCAAGCCACCTGGTGGCCCTGATGGTCACGGCTACAAGAACAGGAAACTGTTCGCATCCATCATTCTGCAAGCAGTTTGTGACCATCAGGGCCGTTTCATTGATACGTACGTGGGCTGGCCTGGGTCTGTCAACGATGCGAGGGTGGTACGCCACAGCCCCTTGTACAGGTCAGCCTACCCTCCTCCAGGGCACTTCATTCTTGCTGATGGAGGATACCCCTGCTTGCAGCGACCACTMCCCCTCATTACTCCATACAAGAGAATGGTACAAGGTGTGGCTGCCCAGCGTTTCAACAGGCATCACTCCAAGGCTCGCTGTATTATAGAGTGTGCCTTTGACATGATGAAAAGCAGGTTTAGAGCCATCTTCCTGCAAATGCTGGAGGTACACCACACCTTCGCTCCTCATGTAAGACTTTATACTATATATTAACAAAAAGATTTTGGGATCAGAGTTATGACAGTTGTTTACAGTGATAAATTGTACATTTTCAGGTCATAACAGCATGTGCCGTCCTTCATAACATCTGCCTTGGGGCTGGTGACATTATGGCCCCGGAGGATGAGGATGAGGATGAGGATGAGGGGGAGGATGAGGATGAGGATGAGGGGGAGGCTGACCAGGAAGCTGTAAGTGGGGCTGTCTGGAGGGACCAGATGGCAGCAGAGGTTTCTGCCCTGGAGGAGGCACCAGTGGATCATGACTATTGTTGAGGCAAGTAAAACACACAGCAGCAAATGATGTTAACCTAAAATATTCTATCTATAACACTTTCTTAAATCATTTCAGTGACATGGCAGCCATTGATCCTGCCAGCCCTGCAAACCCGGCTCGTGGACAAAGCGATGGACAGTGGACTGATGGCACGTCAACGGCTTTGCAGTCCACCCAGATGATGTCCTGCTGAAGAGGGAAACCAGGGTCTTCTTTGGTGGCAGCCCATCACTTCATCAGCACTGTTAGGGACTCTCTGCTCAGCATTAAATAATGTTTTAGTTTTTATGACCCCTGCATGCGAAGCGTAAGCGGGAGTCATATTATTGTTTTCATACTGTTTATCTTTTTATTTTTATTATTTTTTTGTTTAGTGATTTTTGGTCAACCATAGCACAAAAACGACTGCACCAATCAACATGAAATTTGGCAGGACTGTAGAAGAGTCTGACCTACACTGCGCCAGCCAACTTTTTTACGAAAGACCCCATATTTGAGGAGGGGGATCCATCCAAAGAAGGGGTGTCTGGACATGCAAAAATGCTTAAAACTCAGAAACTGTTCAACATAAAAGCTTCAGATTTCTTTTGTTGTTTAGCTCTGATGAAGCTCTATCCATCAGGCCCACAATCAGTGCCCCCCCCACCACCCCACCCTCAAATAAAAAAGACCCCCGCCCAAACCACTACAATTATGGGATGCACCTAGTAGCATGACATTTATTAGGAATAAAGTCTTCTGAGTTCTGGTGCATTTGTGCATGCAGGGGTCATTATGTTACCACTATGCGGTATCTAGTTTGTTTTTGTTCTGTTTAAATCGTTTTATATTATCTTTTTTTCAAAATAATAAACATTATTGTAAATCATTTAACAATTGGTTCAATTTTTTTGCAATAGTTTGTGAAAAAACACTTCCATTTCATTTTGAAACAATTTCTTTATTTGGACTTCATTTATCTAAACATGAACAAAAAACTAACAATAACATAACAAATTAACATATTTCATTAGCAGAAAAATATTTATCCACCATTTTTTCTATAATAGACAACAGCCTGTCCAGCCTCTCTCTTCTCCTCTCCTCCAACTCTGCTGCCTCATGTCATCCCTGATCAAATCCATGAACTCTTCATTCCTGTCTCGCTTCCTTCTCTGTCTGACTGGCTGTCTCCCTCTCATCATCATCATCCTCCTCCACAGCAGCAGCAGCATCTTGACCACCCACTGCAGTGCTTGGCCCTGGTCTGTTCTCAGGAATAGGGGCAATTAGGACAGGGGGTTAACCAAATGCCTCTGTCCCAACACCTCATCCATGAGGGCAAACCAGGGCCAAGTTTTTGCAGTGGGTTTGTTCCCAACTCCTTCACCTGACCCTGGATATTTGCAATCCTGAAACACAAAAATCATTCATGTCAGCAAAAAAATGAGTTATTTATTCTAGTTTTTGAAATGATAAAATTTGGATCCTTTACAAAAATCTTACAAATCATATTTACAGACTTTTTTTTTTTCAAATGGTCCCATTTTTTTGGCTTGCAAGAGCGTCAGGCTTCCTTGCAAGCCCATTTCCTCCAGAATTGCCCTAATAACAAAAACAAAGTGCAACATAGATTATATTAGTAAGATAAAGAAAGTCTTGAACCTTGTCAACGATCTTACGAATACTATTTGACATGGCAAAAAACAACAACATGGCCAGCAATACGTGAATTGTTATTATTATTTCAATTCTTTGGGTGGGGGGCTTATGTGGGGTCCATATTCCAAAGCTGGAATTAATAAATTATTTATGAAACAGGTAGATGTCGATAAAAACCTATTGCTTACTTCCACGACGAATTGGCGAAGTGCCTCGCCCCTGTGAACATTGCTTCTTTTGCGGCTTTCAGCCTCCGTTTTCTCCTTGCTCCCTAAAAAATCATATCAAAATAATAAACAAATGTGTGGCATTATTATGACACCACCATTACATGTCCACAAGTTAAAAGCCATAACTTTATTATTTTAAAAAACGTCATTAAACTTAATTTAGTTTCGGTATGTTATTTAACATCTTATTGCAATAAAAACTAAGYCAACAACTTACATTTGAAAATGACTTTTTCCACCGATTGTTTATCATTCAGCCATTTTCGAATTTCCGAAAAACACACCTGACGGCGCAATGAATGAATGAAAAAAATTAATAAATAAAACCTGATGGCGCAATGCATTCTGGGATACCGGCGCAATGCATTCTGCGATACTGTGGGCATCGTAGTGTGCTTCAATGCTTCTGACAAAAACTAGAAAACGTCAGCCGCATTTGTCGACTGCATTCGTAGGTACCGACGAATTGGGACAGCATACGGCGTGGGAGAGTGATGTCAGTGGCCGACGATTGCCGTCGAAAAGGCTGCAACCCATGAACTGAGATACAGCTGTAGTGCTCTCAACACTACAATACTGGCTGCATAATTCACTGTCTGTCATTTGTAATGTTGTTTCTGTTATATGTAATRTTGTACGGTTCATCATCTTTAATGTTAGGATCCAGGTAATTGTTGCAGTCTCTTTAAGAGTTCCGGTGATGTTTCTGAGGTGGGTATTTGTCAGCTCATATTTAGTTAGTTGTTTTTCTATTAATAAACGTGACTCACAGAGTCTTAATGCGAGAAGTTTTTGGCTCATTTTTTCCGCCAAAAGGCAACTTCCACACTGGTGACCCCGACAATTGTTACTGGACGTATCCAGATCGCCATGACCGCCAACGCTGTGTCTCTCAAGCTCCCTGAATTCTGGGAATCTTCTGCTTTGGCCTGGTTTGCTCAGACTGAGGCGCAGTTTGCATTACGTCAGATTACCTCAGATGAAACGAAGTACTACTATGTGGTATCGGCCCTCGACACACCCATGGAAGCCACTAATGGCAGCCCCATCTGTACATATGGCACAAGGTATGTTGAACTGTGTTTTGGGGGCCAACGCTTTGGCTGGGACTTTGTGATTGCCAAAGTCGCTGTTCCCCTTTTAGGATCAGATAGATTTTTTGTGTGCATATGGACTGTTGGTGGACGTTAAAAATCAGCTCTTGGTTGATGCCGTCACTTTCTGTTCTTATGCCTGGGCGCTCAGCGACTCTGGTGCAGTACACCTCTCCAGCCTGCTCTCGGTCACAGACAGTTTCCAGCATCTGCTCGCGGAGTTCCCAGCACTCACGCAGCCCACCTTCTCCTCTTCGACAGCCAAGCACGGTGTCGAGCACCACATTGACACCACTGGCCCACCTGTATACGCCCACACTCTATGTCTCRAGCCGAACAAGCTCACCGTGGCCAAGACAGAGTTCGAGTCCATGGCACGCCTGGGGATTGTTCGACGCTCCAACAGTCCTTGGGCCTCCCCCCTGCACCTTGTCCCCAAACCAGGTGGGGGCTGGCATCTGTGCGGGGACTACCAGCGGCTCAATGATGCAACAACACCTGATTGCTACCTAGTGCTGCACATCCAGGATTTCTCAACACACCTGGCTGGTAAGGTCATTTTTTCCAAAGTGGATCTGATCAGAGGGTACCATCAAGTACCAGTACACCCTCTCGACATCCCAAAAACAGCCGTCATCACACCATTTGGTTTGTTTGAGTTCCTGCGCACACCTTTTGGGCTCAAGAACGCTGCTCAAACTTTCCAGCGGCTCGTGGACTCTGTGTTATGGGATCTGCCTTTCCTGTTTGTGTACCTTGACGACATCCTGGTGGCCAGTTCAACACCATCAGAGCACCTTTCGCACCTTCGCATTCTGTTCGATCGGCTCACTGAACATGGGCTCATCATCAATCCAGCTAAGTGTGAGTTCGGCCTGTCCACCATAGACTTTCTGGGGCACAGAGTCATGAAGGACGGGGTCCTTCCTCTTCCATCAAAAGTGGAGGCCATCACCACTTTTCCATGCCTACTCACTGTCAAAGCCTTACAGGAGTTCCTAGGCATGGTCAACTTCTACCACCGTTTTCTCCCCAGGGCCGCCCAAACCATGCGAMCCTTGTATGAGGCTCTGAAGGGCAAAAAGCCGAAGCACACTGTGGACTGGAGCCCAGAAAGAGACAAGGCTTTTGCAAACACTAAGACAGCCCTGGCTGAGGCCGCCATGTTGGCTCATTCCGCCCACTCCTCCCCAATTGCACTGACCACGGACGCCTCAAACTACGTGGTCGGTGCAGTTTACGAGCAATGGGTGGGTAACTCTTGGCAGCCTCTGGCATTTTTCAGCAGGCAGTTGCGTCCCAGTGAGCAGAAGTAAAGCACCTTCGACCGGGAGCTACTTGGTGTACTGTGTACCTTGCCATCCGACACTTTCGTTCACTACTGGAGGGACGCTAATTCACTGTCTTTGTGGACCACAAACCACTGACTTTCGCCATGTCCAAAATCACTCAGCCATGGTCTGGCAGGCAACAGCGGCAGCTGACTTACATTTCTGAGTTCACAACGAACATTACAAAGCTTTCTGGAAAACRCAATCATGTCGCAGACTGCCTTTCCCGTGCTATTGTAGGGGCGGTCCACCCCGGCCTGGACTATGGCAGCATGGCAGCAGAACAGGCCACAGACCCAGACGTACAGGCTTGCCGTTCATCCACTACAACTGGGCTGCAGCTGCAGGATGTGATGTTCGACGAGGCTGGCACCACTCTGCTTTGCGACATYTCCATGGGCTGTTCTAGGCCTGTGGTGCCTGCGAAGTGGAGGCAGCCTGTTTTTGATGTCATCCATGGCCTTTCACACCCGGGTACCAAAGCCTCACAACGGCTGGTGGCAGCCAAGTTCATGTGGCCCGGACTTAAAAAGGACGTGAGGGACTGGGCGAACACCTGTGTGGAGTGCCAATGTGCCAAAGTACACCGCCACCCCAAAGTGCCACTGCAACACTTCCAAGTGCCGAAACGACGCTTCGACCACGTCAACATTGACCTAGTTGGCCCACTTCCACCATCACAGTGTTACACTCACGTGCTCACTATGGTCGACAGGACTACACGGTGGGCGGAGGCTGTTCCACTGTTGTCCATAACATCAGCTGATGTGGCACGGGCATTCATTGCCACCTGGGTGTCCCATTTTGGCACCCCATCGGACATTTCCTCAGACCGTGGCGTTCAGTTTACCTCTGAACTTTGGAATACTGTCGCAGGGAGCTTGGGGGTCAAGCTCCACCGCACCACGGCCTACCACCCCCAGAGTAATGGCCTCTGTGAATGTTTTCACAGGTCCATGAAAGCCTCCCTGCATGCCAGCCTGAAGGACAGTTCCTGGGCTGACAGGCTCCCATGGATCATGCTGGGCATCAGGACAGCACCGAAGAAAGACCTCCAGGCCTCCTCCGCAGAGCTGGTCTATAGTCAGCCACTATGGGTCCCCGGCGAGTTCGTCCCCAGCACATGACCCCTTGGTCAGCTGCACTCCAGCGCTCCAGCCTGTTGTACAATGCCAGGCTGTTTACTCCACTTCCTACCTCCTGCAACAGTTTACCGAACTCTCACGTCCCCAGTGGCCAACAGTCTGCTGGCTATGTTTTCATTCGAGTTGATGGCCACCATGGACCTCTCTGCCCGCCTTTTGAGGGCCCTTTTCATGTTGTGGAAACCGGGGACAAACACTTTGTAGTGGACATTGGGGGTAAACCAGAGTGTGTATCTGTGGACCGCCTTAAACCAGCTCACCTGGATCTGGCAAGACCAGTTGATTTAGCGCAACCCCCAAAACATGGTCGGCCTATAACTAGGACCCCTTCTTCCGTTCCTCCTGCCCCTCAACCAGGCCGCAAGGGAGCCCCACAGACAGCCGATGAGGGGGCGGTTGCACCCTCTCCCGTTCGGCGGAGCCGTACAGGACGTTTGATTCGACCCCCACGCCGCTGAAAAGTTCTTTTTCTGGTTTTCTGTTACAGTGAATTCTGGGGGGGGGGGGGGGGTGTATGCAGTGCTCTCAACACTACAATACTGACTGCATAATTCACTGTCTGTTATATGTAATTTTGTTTCTGTTATATGTAATGTTGTACGGTTCATCATGTTTAGGATCCAGGTAATTGTTGCAGTCTCTTTAAGAGTTCTGGTGATGTTTCTGAGGCAGGTTTTTGTCAGCTCATGCACAGTGCCATTTTAGTTAGTTGTTTTTCTATTAATAAACGTGACTCACAGAGTCTTAATGTGAGAAGTTTTCGGCTTGTTTTTTCCGCCAAAAGGCAACTTCCACACAGCCCTTGATTTGAGATTTTGTGGGCCACATTCCTCAGTCGCCTGATGAGGAGCTTTCGAATTGGGACAGTARCTACCAATGAGGTATATTTACTAGAGGGGCTATCACATGACTTTGGGTATGCTAAATGCGACTCCATCTTGACACAGTCATTCAACCATTGAACACAGACTCGCAATGCCGTGTCACTGTTCAGCGTTCACTTGCAGCAATCGTAGTGGAAAATATTCGGACCTCATAACATTTCATTTGTAAGTTTTTTTTTYTTCTTTTAAATAAGAAGGCTATGTTTAGCATTGTGTTTATGTTCAGAATTAGTACTGACAAAAAATGGATCAAAATCAATTGTGAACTACATGAAGTCTCCCACTGCTGGAGGGTGAAATTAAACTTTTTGTGTTTTTGTATATCTGTTGTGCCATATCTGTTGTGCCATTAAAATAAAGACAGAAGTGTTGATTTGCCTCCTGATTGCTTACTAATGTTTTGTAACGTAACTATATAATATTTACACAACAGACACATTGTTATTTATCTAAATTTATTAAGCAAAAGTAAAAAAGAAAGAAAATACCCTGACATTTGCTTTGTGGATTCAAGTAGGGGTCTCTGAGGATGAGTGCGGACGAGTGGGCGTGTCACAAGAAAAGGCGATTCTAAAGCGACACACCTGATTTGACGGACTTTGTTAAAGGGACACACCTGACCGGACAAGCAAAAAAGGGGCGATACTGTACGGCACCACCTGATTGGACAAGAACAAAAGGGGCGTTACTACTCTTGTGACACACCCACTTAGATTCTGCAGATAACCCCTTCTCTGTGGATTGCTTACTAAAGCTCTGTAACAGTAAATATATTTATTTTTCACATGTAGTAATAATTTTTATCTATCTAAATTTATTCCAGTATTAAYCGCACACTAATCATGTCCACATTCCCACAGAATGTAAATAACAATAAATTGAGGAAACTATTTTACAGACATGGTTTCAGGTCACTGCTACTTTTGTGCACTGTGAATTTCAAAGGAACATGCTGAACTGATAGATAAGGATTTATGTTTACAGTAGGGCTGTGAAATTAATCGAGTTAACTCTGATTAATTTTAGTGCTGCATAGATTAAAAATTTTAATCACGATTAAAATTTACAATCACTTTCCTATGGCTGAATATGTAGGTTTGTAGATTACAATGCACTCAGTGCATGCCAGGTCATATTTGTAAATGAGAAGTCGCTCTCAAACAGTTTACCTGGATGAATAAAGGTTAAATAAGAAAAATAAATAAATAAATAAACAAATAAATAAATAAATAAAAAACCTCCATGTGTAACACATTATGTACAGTTTTTATTTTTGTCTTCTTATGGTTTATTTTATTTTATTTATTTATGTTTTGCTGACAACTGTGACCTTAGTATCTATCTTTCACTCCTCATGTAGTACTCATTTGGAATGAAAATCCTTGAATTCTTGATTTAACCACTATTCTGCACAAAATTTAACTGACTTAAATATGTTTGGAACAAGTTTTAGGTCCTGTTTTATATTCAAAAAATCATGTCTAAGCATCAATTTTGTTTTCTAAATTAAAACATTAAAAATTAATTAGTAACTAAAGTATTTTATTGTATCAATATGCAATAGAAATGTATATTAAATTTAAGATTAATCATGATTAATTCCCAGCTACTTTGGGATTAATCAGATAAAAAATATTAATAATCATAGGTTTACTTGTAATCTTATGTATCCCTATTCTTAATGT
>NW_013952474.1:1159560-1167002 GCF_001266775.1 Austrofundulus limnaeus
GAATAGATTTATGTTGAACTTTTAGGAAATGTTTATTACTCTTTAAAAAATGTTTATTACACCACAGAATAAAGTTTGAAACATTTCAGAGAGCTAAGAGCGGGGCTCCCATCTGATTGTCATTCTGCAGATGAAGCTTGCCACACGGGGACATTTCTCAGCAGCAAGCAGCTCGGAGGCAGGCCYGGYGTGACTAATCGGTACGATCTGGACTTCTCCCGGTGGGCCGGACTGATGCTTGGGCCGCAAGGGCYGATATAACTTSTTAGTTATTGATCAGATCRCTTCTACGGCTTTCCCTGGATTGCCGGCCATTTATAYGATACAATAGCTTGCCATATTCCCAGGGCTGTAAGGGCGTAACTTTGTGCTGAAAGTTGGTGGGGGCGCACTGTGGGGGACGGGGTCTGACGCACCCACAGTTGTGCAACCAGGTTTTTCTGTTGTTCATGYCTTCAGTGTGTGCTCAGTTTAATTGTCTGCACYCGTYRAYAACTGAACACCAAATGTTTCTGTTGTRATGCAGTAATACTCAAACTATATTAACTGAGATTATGTTCACCTTTCATTCAACCATGTAGTGCACCAGCTCTTTAAACTCACCAAGAATACAGTTTGATAACCAACCATAGTTTCATACAGAGACACACAGGTGGAGCACAGGTGTGTTGGTTTATTCTCTCACATAAGAAGTCTTTTAATGTGTGTAAAGGACACACTGGAGGGGGGTCTGGGTTCAAAAGTTCAAAAATAAGTTTTGAACTTTTTCCGCTCTCCTCTCCTCCTGCTTCGCAGTGGGCGCTGTCATGTGCGCAGCCGATGGACACCCTCCCATGCGCGGGGGCAAATTGTACGGCTTTTTAGCAAAATTTATGGATTTTTGAGGCGTTTTATACAGGTAAACRTCCGAAGAGGTTGACATGTATGTAGTTCTGGTTTTCTCCCAAAGGGAAGGGGATCATGAAGCATGTTAAAGAAGACAAGAATCGTCCCAGAAATTGATTACCACATTCCGATGGGCACCATCTCTTCATTGTCAACACAGAAAGCTGCAACAACAACTTGCTGCCTGGTATTTGATGTGTTCGACATGCTGTCCTTGGTGCTACTGTGTTCAGCACAGTGAATACGTCAAATTGGATTTTTATCAAATATTGTGACTTTCAAAATGGCGGCCATRTTCTGAACATAGCCTAAAGATAAACGTCATCACCCTTTATGTGCTGGGGTATCCAGATGTTTTATTTTCCCTTACGTTTCTGACATAAAAGCATGTTCTAAGGCTATAACTCACCCTGTATACCTTTAACCATACAAATGTAGTATGTTTTGCACTTTTCCCTTGTRATTCAGTGGTCTATTGTGACTGTTAATGTGAGACACTACTTGATACCAGACTGTTAAAGTCACCACAACCTTCTCCATTCTCTTCACTGATGACAAAGGCTCACACGATGACTCAGAACTACTGCAGAAGATCAACCACACTTACTTGCCTAGCCACTCTCCACAATCTTCCTTACCACCTTCCTCTAATTCTAGGAATGCACGCCTTCCTCTTAATCCTCGATTAAGTAAGACATAAGTTCAGAACATACCTTTCTTTTAAAATGTCCACCTATTGCTTCTTGYATAAAGTCATATGCATAATTGACAATGCAAACACAACACATTGACTGAATCAAACTATATATTACAAGGATTTTTTTATCTGTAAAAGTGGTTTTGAAAGATAAAATTACAAGTTCATTAATTTGATTTCAAAGTGCAGTTCACACCCTGTCATTTCAAAAGAGAACATCTCAAACAACAACCAGCTRCGGGTTTTATTATTAAATTAGAAGTAACGTGACTCCTGGAAATAAATACATGAGGACTTGTAAAATAAGAAAAGTGTCTAAGAGATTAAATGTTAACCAAACATGTAATAGTATTTTTGCTGTTTGAGCTCATCGGTGAAGACAAAGGTGTCAAAGCAAGTGAGCCGAGGGTCGGAAACGAAAAGTTGAGCCTTTTGAATTTTACAAGTTCCACAATGTTCAGCCTTTTGGGATTTAGGTTCTTGGTACTGCTTTCAACAGTGAGGGCAGCAACATATGAGAGGTGAGTTTTAATTAAAGAAAATAACTTGTAAGGGTTTCGATTTAAATAAGATGTAAGAAAATAATGAATAAAAATAAATCTCTTAGTAATGTGTATTTGCAGGAAATATATTTAAACGTAAAGTGGTTAATTTTGATTTTAGACGCAAAATTCAAATGACTAAATGATTAAATCAGAACTTCAAATTCCAATTTATATATATATATATGTGTGTGTGTGTGTGTGTGTGTCATCATCTCAGTTGTGTGCAATCTGTTCAATCTGTAACAAAATATATTTACTTCATCAAACTATACACACATAAAAAAATTCTGTTACCACTATATAAATTTTATCTTCTAATAATTTAATAAAATGTTGATCGAACAAAAAAGTTTCATTATTTATCAAGTACATATTTGAGTTTTAAAAAGATATTGTTTAACAATAAACAATGTACATTGGAGCACAGTAGTAATACAGTAGTACTGGCAGAAATGAGACTTTTTCCCAAATGCTTTTAGTTCACAGTAAAGAACAAACCCTTTTTCCTTTAAAACCAAATCGTCCAAAAGTACTTTCTGAGAAAATAAAAGTTTATTTTAGCTAATCTTTATTTCTTACTGTGAAATTTCATTTTAATACACTTTATAAATTTTCTGTGATGCTTTACTTAGTGTAATTATATTTTATGCTGCTTTTTATTGCACAGAACTTTGGTTGAACTTGTGGATTTTTAAATCGACACTTTCCAATGATTGCTTTTTGAATTTTGTAAGGARTCTAAAATAAAGTCATCTGGTATACTTTTTAAGTTTTTATGTTTCCTGAAAATCTTGAACAATATTACTTCAGCACTACTTTTTGTTTTTCAGAAGGTGATCTTTCCACTGAATGCGTTGCTTATATCCTGCGTCTAAACAGAGTACATTTACAACCATATATCYCCTCACCATCATCTTGATAGGCAAACAGAATCTTCAGTCGTGAGCAAACGTTTATCACCACTGTTGTTTCTCTATGGGTCAAAATATGTTCTAAAYATGCAGGTGGTTTGGTAAAGCATAATTTTCATTAAATTCAAAACATAAGGAAACATGAGGGACATCAAACTGAAAAAAATTGTGTAGAACTTCAGCGAGTCTGGCCTGTAAATGCCAACTGTGAGGATAAGCCTTTGAAAACATTTGGAATCTCTCCAGACCACTTTTATTCCAGTATGTTTTGTTAGATAATATTTGAGCTCTGGTTCCCAATCACAGAGCCAAAGACTAATACTGTTACATGATGCAAAAATGTTTGGAACCAGTGTGAAGAGTGTCTGTGTTCTAGAAATATGTGGATTATGATTTAGACYAAAGGTGTTAAACATGAGCGTCATTGTAGCCCTCAAAAGGCCAGTTGGAATTAGCTTCAATCTTCAACTTTAAGTAAACAGGAAACATCATGTTCCATGTCAGATTRCTACGACTGAGCCCTGCTAACAAACAATAACTGAGCTCTACGTGGTGTTTCCTWCATAGAAACAGTTTTAACACGTTCTCTTATAAACATTGGAAAAGTACTACCTGTACGACTGACTAAATGCGAAATAAATAAWACAGAAATACTAATAAAAGTRAAAGTAAGYGGGGAAATTCCCACTTCCCAGTACAATTGGGCCACAGCAAATGAAGCTCGGCTGCAATAAAAGCATCTTATTAGATGATCTCAGTACTCTGTTTGGGTTATAAAAGTGCAAAAGAGCCAATAAATAACTGGGTGCCAAACCATTTTAAACTTTCAAAKTAAGTAAAAGAATTTTAAAATCAATGTGAAAACAAACAGGCAGATGGTGTAGCCAGTTTATGGTCGATGCTGCAGCTTCTTTTACAACATTAATACATATTTGAAGCTCTCACGGACCACATAAAATGCTGTGGTGGTGGGCCACATTTGGTCCACAGGCCTTGAGTTTGACACTTTATTTAGAACGTCTCTACTATAGATAATTCAGCTCTGTACAGACCCTAAATGTAATGTTGAATAGTTGTTTTAAACACTGGAATTTATGATTACAAATCTGTTGAAACACTGAGTGAAACAAATCTGTTGATGTCAGACCACAAAGCTCCTCTATGATGTAGCTCTTTGTCTAAAATAAAGAATTACCTCGTAGTAAAAGACATGAGGAAACTTGTCGAACATTCCCTCTTTTTTTCCCTCACATGAGTCAATCCTGACAGTAGGGATCTTCTGCTCATTGGTTAAGAGTATCCAAATACCTGAATTTACTTTATTTTGACCTCTTGTTTTGTGCTTGCCTTACAAGATGCAAGCAATACTGTGTTTTGCACATCTGGCCAAKATTTGTGGGAATTAAGGTCTTTTTAAAACTTGATTAATTTTCTTGAATGTACTTGTGTTTTGTTGACAACAGAGTGGAGTATAATTACTACAAATACCACCCAATGGAAGAGGTGAGAGGACCAAAAACACACAAATATAWACAATTGTTGAGAAATTATGGTGTTGGAGACATTTTGGTTAACTCTTAAACGTGATATCTCAAAATCTGTCACTGGAGGTACMGTTGCTCTCAGCTACAACACCAAAATTTGGCTTAATTCTGTAAAATGGATTGGGAGTTATACAATTTTGTATGTGTTTACGAAGGCCAACTAGCTATGGCAACCATCTTGACTTGGGTTCACTTTACAGATCAGCAGATGGATGAATCAGATGGTGAAGGATCACCCCAATCTTGTGACCATAGAGGACTACGGGCAGACCTATGAAAACAGAAGTATTACATTATTGAAGGTGAATTGTTTCACATGAAAAAAAAAAATCAAAAAGCTTATATAGACCAGAGTTGCCTCATATTTGGGGGCATTGGATTTTGTTTTCCAGATTGGTATCAAAACCGAAACGAAGAAGAAGGCTGTCTGGATGGACTGTGGTATTCATGCCAGAGAATGGATCGCTCCAGCATTCTGTCAGTACTTCGTCAAACAGGTAAGAAAACCATAAACCAAATACAACGGGGTAGAATATGGTACAGATCATTTTGTTGGCTCTTTTGAATCAGATCCTGCAAATGYATGAAACGGACGATAAAATGAAAGAGATGATGAAGAACATGGACTTTTACGTCACGCCGGTGCTCAACATCGACGGCTACCTGTTCACCTGGAAGGACAACACGGTCGGTGTTTAGGTTTCAATGGATATTTGTCTATGGAGAGAAATTAGTCTCAACAAGATTTGAGCGAGAAAGCAACAAGATTCAGACACCACCAGAAAAATATAATTTTGTGTATTTTATAGACTGTAGGCTACATATATCTGTTTGTCTCCCCTTGTCTTTTTTTAGTGTTCTCCTCAGTGCGACCGTGCCCGTGTTCTTCCCTGGCTCCCGTCATGCACAACTCATGTCTCTCCCCAGGTGTTGCGAATCTGCTGTKTTGAAAAAGTCTCAAGTCGAATTCACAGGCGAGCTGATCCATGCGCTTGTTCGCCTGTGAATCTTGTGCTCTCTCAAATCCTTTTGASACTAACTTATCTTCATATTYGTTAAATTACTCTGAGTTCAGATGAGAGGATTGGTTATTAGGTGAACAAGGCACTTGTGTTAAAATGAGTTCCTCTCAAATCATTGGAAAAATTGACCATAATGAAGATAATTAGACGGCATCAGTTTGAAGACCCGTTGAGTACCTTAAGCGTTTGTGTCATTACGGAATTCATCCTCACTGATTGAACATTCTGCTCTGTTCAGACTCGACTGTGGAGGAAGAACAGGTCAAAGGGACCTTYAGCTGACTGTTTCGGCACCGATCTCAACCGCAACTTCAACTCCAACTGGGGCAGTGAGTGCTCACTGGTTGGCGGCAAAATTGTGAATTCAAAATGTCTCAAAAAGTTCCCAAGGCTTCTCAGTTTCCTCGTGTGAGTTGCTCGATCTGAGCCCTTCACAATGTACTTTTAGTAGAGCTGTATGTTTTGTGAAAACATGACTCCAACTCTCCAACACTTCCCAGTCTCAGCCCGGCAAGAGGCTTCCTGAAGCCGTCATCGTATCGGTTCAGTCCAATATTATTTAAAAGTTTGGGGTTTTATCGCTGCGCCTGATKCAGATGTTTTCTGTTTTACATTCACAGCGGTGGGAGTTTCCTTCAACTGCAGCTCACAAATCTTTTGCGGGACCCATGCCACGTCTGAGCCTGAGGCCCAGGCTGTGACAAACTTCTTGGAAAGTCGAAAGGACGACTTCCTGTGTTTCCTCACCGTTCACTCCTATGGCCAGCTGCTCCTGGTCCCATTTGGACACCCCAACTACACCGCCTCCAACTACGAGGAGCTGGTATTTACCTCCAAACATTTCTCAAAGTTGTTTGGTAGTCTTACATGCATCGTCAAGTTCACTGCCCTAACACTGCTTTCAAATCCTGAATCCAAAGTACGCTGATTGATTGCAGATTTATACCCAAACTCATTATTTCACACTGTGTAAAATTAACTACACTCGTCATCGTAGCAACCATCTGCCAGGATATGGCAAAGCAGAACAGGAAGAGRCAATAAAATGTTGACAAGAGCAAACAAAAAGCAACATGGGGCTCACTTCCAGAGAAGATGACTGTATTATTAGATTACAGTATGCAAATCAGGATTACACAAGTCCATCCGTGTCTCTGGTCTTAGGTGGACTTTAGCAGACAGAAGCTGTTTTAGCTCCAGTCAGTTCTTCAACTCATCTCTGAGCCAGAGATGAAGCTTAAAGATGATAGTGGACAGCCAAAAGGACAGAGTGAGGTATCTTTCAGAGGAATATGTCTCTCTCTAATGGTCTTTTAGCACTTAAGGCCCAGCCCGGCCTGAGTTCAAAGCTGGGTTCAACGTGTTTGCATCAGCCCTTACRGCCTAGTTCCAGCAGGATTTCTGGAACCCCGAGATCCATGGTTCTGTCCAGGCAGGTCGGCCTGATTTGACATCAGCTACTGCTGCTSATTGATTGGTTCACTGCTAATTTGCAATGACTGTAAAAWTTTTTTAACTAAACAACAACAGTAGCTACCCAACAACATGCTATCATTAGCYACCATTAGCTTCTCGTCCTCTGTCRTCCTGCCGCTCGTCATTAGCATCACACTACTGGATGGTCCGTTACAGCCATTGATATRTATATTACTGGATTGGGCGTGGCTAGCGCGTTGCTAGCTACATTGACGTGCACGCACTGGAGCTCTGTTATGCATCGAGGAGCCTCAACAAAACGAATGGTGGTCAATGGACTGTAAAGCGTCATCCTGATGAAAAACTCTTATAACTTCCTTAGTTCTTGCTCGATTTTTACAAACTAAGGTTCAAAATAAAGC
>NW_013952474.1:1167012-1179858 GCF_001266775.1 Austrofundulus limnaeus
TATATACACAGTATATACATACGTATATACACGAACACTGAAGCTGTTTAATGTTAGCATACAGGTTTTACTATTAAAATAATTAATTTTAGTTAAATATGCTTAATGTTTACCTGTGAAACATAACTCTTTTATCTCTTGTGAACATGTAACAATTTCTGCAGTTTATAGCAAACTATTTGTACCATTTGAACATTTATAAAGCGTCTGTTTGCACCGCACTACGTTCTGCTCATTGATTTCAATGGTTAGCATTAGCATAAGCTCAATGCATAAAAATCCCCCTTGCGAAGCACGCCCAGGTCACGTGAYGCCCAATCCAGTAATATATCAATGGTTACAGCCTTCAGTACGTTTCCTATGAGTTTGGCCACAAGATGGTGACAAAGAGGACTGTGTTGAAAAGAAAAGCTTCATTTACCCAAACCCATTTTTACTTCATACAGAAAAGCAGGTTTTCAATACAGTTCAGTGACTTCCTGATGAAAGTTGTTTGATCCTCAGATGAAGGTGGGCCGTGAAGCAGCTGAAGCCATCTGGAAGGTCCACGGACAGAACTACAAAGTCGGAACCGCTCCAGATGTTATGTGTACGTGTCAATAACTCAGTTTCTTTGTTTCACAAACATGTGCAAATACGTTTTAAGGACTCTTACAAATGTATGTAACCCTTCAGATCCCTTCTCTGGTTCCTCCAAAGACTGGGCCCGTATGCAGGGGATCCCCTTCTCCTACACATTCGAGCTAAGGGACAATGGAACCTTTGGCTTCAAGCTCCCAGAGGACCAGATCAAGCCAGCCTGCGAGGAGGCCTACAGCGGAGCTCTGCACATCATCACCTATGCCCACGACAAGAGCTTCAACGGTGCCGCAGTGACCGCTGCGGCAACCCTTTGGACCCTGCTGTTAGCACTGGGGGTCAACCTGATGTGATCAGAGAAGCTGCTCTGAAATGATAAATGTATTTATTTTAAACTTTAAAATCAGAAATAAATCAGCATTTTTCAGGTAAAATATTTAGTAAACTGTAACTTGGTTGATGTAGTTYTGGTTGCACTTATACTTTATGGCAAAAGAAAATCGATTAAATAAATTAAATTGATTTAAAAGACTGCAGCTAAAATGTTCTTTAATTTGTCGTGTTGTTTCATTCTTTGTTTGACATAAAGATCCCGAGATCAGAAACTGAGACATTTGCAGAGAAAATGTCTTTTTATTCACTACGTTGGGTAAAAAAGATGATTCATGTTTGTGTGTTTGTGAATGGCTGGAAGTCTTGTTGCCTCAGATTGGCCAGCGGCAGGAAGAGTTGCGGTTCTGGTGGAAACTCATCCCAGCGTGTCCAAGTCCAACCTGCAAAACAAACCGGAACCTGATCTGGATCAGCTCAGACAGAAATAAAAATAAAACAAAACGCTGTCCTCCTCTTCCTGCAGCATTTCCACTTCCTGTACCTTCATTCTTCTCTGGCTCCAGGTTGACAGGCTCTCCGGACCGGGCCCGGTCCAGTTCTCCCTGCATGATGATGGTGATGTAATGGTACTGCTCCTCCAGCCTGATGGAGTTCACCACCGATGCAAAGACCACCTTCACCAGGTGGACCCCGGCTTCTTCCAGAACTTCTCTGTGAGCACATTCCTCCCACGTCTCCCTGTGTGTCACAAACCAAGGTTAGTTTGTTCAGGCAGGACTTTTATTTTGACAGAACTGAGTTGGGCAGCCAACTTGGGACCAGAAAGTTATCGGTTTGATTCCCCGCCATGCCTCGTGTCATGGTGTCCTTGAGCAAGACACTTTAACTGACTCACATAGTTGCCTGCTACTCTAGCGTGGTCCTGAGGAGTATTTTCAGCTGGAAAGGGAGGGTGGATTTTATAGGGGCATCAAGCTAAGGCTTCATGATAACTGATGTTTAGAAACTTACAYGAGGAAATGAAGCAAATCAAACTAAAGAAAAAACACACTGTCACTATATTAAAGGAGCAACAAAGAGCATGCCAAATAATAGTGGATCACCTGAATAATAAGGGGGTGCAGCCACTGTGTCCCACCCACAGAAACAGCCCCTTCATACATGGTCCATCATTCCACTATTAAATATGCAACATAATCACACATTTCTGAGTACAATATTGACCATTCTTTATCAAGCTGAATTTTAGGACCCAGCAGTCAGCACAGGTAGAGGATAACATCCCCAGAAATGTGCTAAAACTCATGAAGGTAACTGTCAGGAACAAGCTAACTGGTCTGGCCTGTCCTGAAACACTCTTTCCCGTATGAAAGTCCTTCTCGATATAAGTGCTTCATCATTGTCATTCAAAAATGGGCACACCATTAAAGGATGTGTGTTTGGAGCTACTGGTATGGTTTAACTTCAATGACAACACCTCTGCTTCTTTATTATTCATTTCTGAAATCCCCTCAACACAGATGGTCTATTAAAGGCCTTTCGGTCAAACTTAGAACAACTATTCAGAAACTCAAACAGTAACAATACCCACATGAAGAATTATAACATTTATAATGATAACCATTTTTATAATGATAACCATTTATATAATGATAACCATTTTTATAATGATAACCATTTTTATAATGATAACCATTTTTATAATGATAACCATCATAATGTTAAAATAATAACAGTACCTGACTGAATGTCAAAATGAATCAGTGATATTTTATTGTACGCTGATTTAAAAWAGTYCATAAAACACATTGGTTTCTGATGGGTGGGACCACTAACTGAACAGATAGACACCAGGATTAACTAATCCTGGCTGTTAGTCTGGTCTGGAGCAGGCTTAGCTGCACAGAATAAATCACCATKGTAACTGATGCATCACTGCTTTTGTGAAACCGAATCAAGGCTTAATTCAGCCAGAATATCTGGAATAATCCCGGCTTAATCCCTTATCATTAGATTTGTGAAACAGCCCTCTGATCTGTGATCAAATTCACGTTTTAGGTTTGTAGAGTCAAACTCACCAGTGTCACTAGGTGAACCGAGTGCTGATGGGCTGSAGGAGGAAAGCTGCATATTATTCTCCTATCGTCCTCCATTTAGTAAAAACAGGTCAATGTTTGTTTTATGAAAACCTTTTCAAAAATAACCATAAAATTAAGTTTAAATATTTAAATGCAATACTAAAATATAGCTATCTTTGGAAAAAATAAATCTAAGTCAAACTCTGCCAGGCAGTGACGTCATACTAACCAAACCTACCCGAACTCCAGATGTCCGCCGGGTAGTTGATACGTTCCTCTGCCTACAGAGCTCTTTCGTTTCCCCAGGAGAACGCAGCCCGGGTGGGCCGAGTCTGTTACAAGCACACCGACACCGACCCCCGGYCGTTTGATGGTTTTGTCAGACATCGTTTAAAAGAGATTAATGTAGTTTAAAATTGCTCCCACGCTGAGGCCGAGTTGTTTCAACTCGAGTCAAGATGCTTCCCTTCCTTCTACTTCCGTGTTCGCCAAAAAAAAAAAAAAAAAAAAAAAACATTTTCTTGTAGCCTTATTTTACGCACCTTAAAATAATAATTTCACACTTAAAGAAGACGAATGAAAGTATTATGTTGTATAAAAAACAAGTAGCCTAAACAGTGCTTGTAGATGTTTTATTTAGTTTATTTAGAAATCAGGAAAATGCTAGGACTTTTTGGAGATGCTACATTTAGCTACATGCTATGCTGCGTTGGAAGTGGTAATTTTCCTGTTCCCATTGGTAGATTTAAACTGGAACACTCCCTCCAGTGGTAATATTCCACTTGTATAGTGGTAGGTAATATTGCACTTGTATAGTGGTAATATTGCACTTGCTAGATAACTTTTTATGATGAATGTAAAACACACTAATTCCTGACAAATTTCGATACCAACCAATGCCCTTAATCTACAACAGCTCTAAAATCAAAATGCTATCAATTTTGGAAACTAACATAAAGGTTAAAGTGCTCAAAAATAGCTCCTAATTGGCAAAAAAGGTCACGACTACAAGTGTTCAATGAAAGGTTCAAAAATCAAGACAGAGCAGAGGAAATATATAAATAAGTAATTGTTAAATGCAAAACTGTTTTGCTGTTTATGTCTTTTACTGTCAGGAATTGTGGTTTAAAGGGTTACAATACATCAAAATTCTTGTTTCCTGTGTTTGTATATATTTATAAGCTATAAAATAATTGTTTATTGATGTTAAAGTTTACACGTATACCATATTAATGTGAAATGAATGAGTAAAGTTCAGTTATTTATTAATGGTTTATTTAAACACTGTTTTATTGACTACAGTCAGAAAAATCTGACAGTTCTTTCCACCCCTACATTGATAAAAGAACAATAACTGGTCATTCACACCTGTACCGTACCTGTAATCAGCCGTTTCCCGTTCACCCTGCCTGACCTGCCTGGTGGCTCTGGCTCCGCCCACCTTTCTTTTTTTAAACTCCTCACCTGAGACTCAACAGTTTCCTCCTGAGAGTCCAGGCGACTAACTTCCTTCATCTCGTCACTCTGCTGCTTGGAGTTTCTTCAAGTTTCTGCTGATCTTAAACCAACCATTATTTTTATTTACTTTTATTTATATTAAATTGTGTTTGACGTCATTATGAGTTCCAAGCTGTGGACAGAGGAGCAGTTTAACTGCCCCGTGTGTCTCGACCTGCCAAACGATCCGGTCACCATCCCCTGTGGGCACAGCTACTGCATGGCCTGCATCCAGGACTTCTGGACCAAGGATGACCCCAAAGGAATCTACAGCTGCCCCCAGTGCCGCCAGACCTTCTGCCCCAAGCCCTCCCTGTCGAGGAACACCATGCTGGCCGAGGCGGTGGAGCAGCTCCGTAAGGGGGCCCTCAAATCGGAGGTGCGAGACTCGGTCCGGAGTGCCCGTGGGGGGGCACCGAGATCCAGAGTGGCCCTGCCCAGCGCAGCCGTGCCATGCGACATGTGCAAAGGAGAGCAGCGCGCGGCGGTGAAGAGCTGCCTGGTGTGTATGAGCTCCTTCTGCGACACCCACCTGAAGCCCCACCAGACCAAGAAGTCCCTCAAAGCCCACGAGCTCATCCCGCCCACCAGCAACCTGGCCGAGAAGATCTGCACCCAGCACAAGTACCTGCAGGAGTTCTACTGCCGCCAGTGCAAGATGTTCGTCTGCTGGCTGTGCACCAGCAACCATCACAAGGACCACGAGTGTGTGTCCACCAAGGCTGAGCGACTGGACAAACAGGTACACAGAGGATGAGGTCAGCTGGTTCCCTCTGGGACATGTGGGAACTTCTACTCTACGGTGTCCACTGTTGGGTCCTCTTGTCCTCCTTTGTGTGACACGGACATTAAAGCCAGGCAGAGGACATTCCAGACTACATTCCTGTTCGTTCATTTGGCTCCTCCCAGGCCACGCCCCTCCGCTCACCTGTTGTCTCACGTGTGTCTTGATGTGTCTCTCTGCAGAAGGTGCTGTCGGACATCCAGGGAGACAACCAACAGAAGCTGAAGACCAGAGAGCAGGAGCTGAAAGACATGAAGAAGATGATGGAGGCGGTGAAGGTTGGAGTTTTACTGTCACATCCAGGCTTTTATGAATCAGAACAGTTTGAATTTGACCTCAGTTGATCAAAAGCACAGCAGATWCCACCATTATTATAAACAAAACATCCACCCCATGAACCAGCAGGTTTGGAATGGTTGTGGAGTCATTTCTGCCCACTTTTTTTTTTTGTCAAAGCATAACTTTAATGGGGTTTGTGCTCCTTATCTATGTCTAGACTTTGACTGGACCCATACAGGTAAATAACGCTAGACTGAGCCCTGCCTAGCCTGTTCACTGTTAGCATCTGTGACATCATGGAGGAGCCAAAAAGGGGTCCAAACAGGGCAACCGCTCACAGCGACATCAAGCCCACAAATTAATTTTATTAAGTTAATTATGTTAATTTCATTCAACAATCAAACATAACAACATATGATATACAGTATAAAGAAAATACAGAACTTTTACTGTAAGATGATTTGACAGTTAGAATCAGAATCAGTTTTATTGCCATTGTCAATGAACAGGATTCACAGACTAGGAATTTGCTTCAGTGTAAAGGTACAATAGGTATAAAATATAACAAATAAAGAAAATATAAAGGAAAAATATATAAAACATATGTACACCAGTTCAATACAGTAATCAGAGCTGACAATATAGTTGCAGTAGTGCAGTTAGATCCAGTGATAAAAGTGACCAGAATAACAATACAGTCAGAGTTGTGTTAATTAAAGCCCCTCAACATAATCTGGAGACTTTTAGAAAAACAAAAATGGACATCAAGTGATGGTTTACACAAAATAAAACAGTCATGAACCTATTTCTGCCAGTTTCACTAAGAGATGTAGTTTATATTAAATATTTTATTTTTGACAGTTATTTGGAGTTTGGATTATTATTATTTTTGATTGCCTGAATGCACAGAACAAGCTGTTACTGCTACTGTACATGGACTAGCACTGAAAAGGACAGAACTGGTGACTCTTCTCCCCCCCAAATCCATCCATCCATTATTTATACCTGCTTCTTCCATTTTTAGTCATGGGGTCAGTGGTGCTCATTTCCAGCAGTTGCTGTGTGGGGGGTGGGGTACAACCTGGACAGCAAGTCCATCAGGGCCACATATAGAGACAAACAACCATTCACTCTGTCACTCACACCTAGGGACAATTAAGAGTTATCAATTAACTGAACAGTCATGTTTTTGGTCTRTGGGAGGAAGCTGGAGTACCCAGAGAAAACGCACACGTGCACAGATASAACATGCAAACTCTACCCAGAAAGGTCCCCAGGCTGGGATTCGAACCGGCAACCTTCTTGCTGAGAGGCATCAGCTCTACMAACTGAGCCACYGTGCCMMCATCCCCCCAAAAACAAAATRTGTTTTCCACAAATTTAGGTGTTGCACAGTGCACACAAACATCTAAATTTGTGTTTTTACTCAGACATTTGACTCTAAGAAGAGTCTGTGGTCCTCTCAGGGACTAAAACATGTTTAGATTCTACCAAATCATCACTCGTCCACCACCGTGCCTGACGGTGTGGAGAGTTTGTGTTGATGCTCTGTGTTTATTTATTTTGGTCTCCTCTGCCATGTTCCAGAAGTCCTCCTCTGACCGTTAGTTGTGTCACTTCTGTTTATCCCAGCGTTCTGCCGACAAAGTCCACGAAGATGCGGAGAGCGTGCTGTCGGACCTGCAGCACTCCGTGGAGCGGCTGCAGGACCTGCTGACCGAAGTCATGGACCAGGCCTACCTGGAGAAGACAAACCAGGCCCAGGAGGTGGTCGAGAGCTTGGAGTCCGAGATCAAGGAGCGGAAGAAGAGGGACGAGGAGATGAAGGGCCTGGCCAACTGTGAGGACAACATCTAYTACCTGCAGGTACGACGTTCTGGCTTCCACCTTCTTGATCTTCTACAGGTTTCTCTAAAAATAAAAAAAATGGATTCTCTCTCTCTCAGACTTGTGATTCCATGAGCAGTCCTCTGGAGTGCGGGGACCTGCCGGTGGTACGAGCCAACACAGGGGCTTCCTTTGAGCCGGTCCAAGACGCYATCCTGGCCCTCAGGGAGAGAGTGGAGGACCTGTGCAACCAAGAACTCAGCAAGATCACCAAACAAGGTCTGTCTTAGGAGATGATTCTGGTTGTAAATCTTTTTCCTTCTGTCTTGTTTTCCATYGTGTCGTCTGCTCTCTTTCAGTCAATGACACCACCCTGTTCACTTTGGGAAACTGTAAGTTCAGAAAAACCCRTCCTTCTCATGATAACAGAACTTGTAGACTCATCTTTATCTAACTTTGACTTCTTCTGGTCTCATGTAGCCAGAGGGATCGGATCGAAGGGAAACATTYTAAAACGTGAGTCTCCTGAACACTGAATACTTTAGTAAGATGGTACTTTGTGATCCTGATGAAAGTATTTCCTTTTCTTTTAGTGTTTTCTGGGATTAGTTCCCGCAACACAAACAGCCGTTCAGCAGGTAGATTCAGCACTGTGTTCATTTTGTTATGCATCTTATTTGTTCCCGTAGGAATTCTTTGTCCCCTAATGACCTCTTTTGTTTTCTTATGCATGTTTTTTGTTTGTATTTGCATAATTTTTTATCCTATGTGTCCTACTTATTTCCTTATGGGCCCTTTTTGTCTCTTTGTGTCCTTTTTAGTCTTTTTATGCAACATGACTTATTACTTCTCCCTTATTTCTTTTTTAAACGGTTTTTCTTTTTGGGTATCCTGTTTGTCCTCTGCCATTTTTCCATTCCTTATGTGTCCATTTTGTCTCGTTACACATCCTTGTTGTTCCCTTATAAATTCTTAATTAACTCTTTTTTATGGCCGTTTTGTCTTTCCATGCACTCYTTTGGTCTTTTAAGGCATCTCTTTTGTGCATTCACTGTTTATCTTTTTTGTCTCGTGATTTTTCTGCTTCTTTTAACATTTTGTTCTTTGTATCTTTTATTTTTCTCCCAATAATCCATCTTCAGCTCTTATTTACTTCAAATTTCAGCTAAGTTTTTTCAGCATTTTTGCAGATAAATGTTGATTTTTTTTTCATATTGTCATATTTTATTGTATTTTTCACAGCTCCCAGTCTCTCGGTTGGAAGCCGGAGGACAGAGCGTCAGAGACCAGGTATGCTGATGTGAATTCTTTAAGGTGAAACAGATTGTTTAATCAAAGCAGAAAYACTTTCTTGTCCACAAACAGGAGTCAAAAGTCATGACGTGAGGAACAGAGACACGCCTCAAGGTCAGACTTTGATTTATCTGAGCTGCCATACACGTTCAGCAAGAAACAAGCGAAGATTTCAGATATTTCTTTCTACCCTGCTGCAGACCGAGGAAACACGAGTTCACCCAACAGACGGAGGAGAGAGGAAAGAGAGAACGGTAAATAAGATGTTTTCCTCAAAGGAATGTATATCACCCTCCACTTTTCAGGCCAGAGTTTCAGATGGAGATCAGCTCAGAGCATGTGTTGCAGATAACGCTCAGCAACTACCACATTCAGTCTGAGCTGGATATCTATTTAATTGACTGAGCTGGAGCCATTTATGCATCAGTTAACAGTAATTAACTATGGTGTCCATCTTGAATTAGACTGATTAAAAAATTAATGAGTTCTAGGCGCGCATTCAATGATTCCTTACTGGGAGATGCATTAAAATCCAGCCAGTGATTCATGAGATATTTTGCTAACAGACAAACATGGTTGACTCCAGCAGTTACTGCTAAGGCTTTTATCTACAACACAAAATGTTAGCATAATATTTTTCTAAGTACAGTTTGAAGTGGGGTTCTGTGGACAGGTTACAACAGTTAATATCTTACCTGTTGTAGATGGCTCTTTAAATGACTTCTACGGTCTTGATCTTCCGGACTTTAATCTTTTTCTCTTTAAACAGTGAGGGAGACAAACTCCCAACCCAGCCCCACTCCCAGTCCGACTCCTAGTCGCAGAGAGACCCAGTCCCTGTGGAGCAGGTCCAGTCAGAGGCCGGCTGCTCCCGCCCCAGCTGTTGTGACTCCGTCTCCAGTCCCAGTCGCTGCCGCTCCTGCTCCTACACCAGCTCCAGCTCCGGCTCCAACAGGAAGTACGTTCATGTTGTTGTGATTTGTGTCAGAACCGGTGTTGAACATTTCCAGGGTAACCTCTCTCTCCTCCTGCTGTCGTCAGCTTTCAGTCGGATGGCGTCCATCAGCAGCCTGTTCCGCTCCCGACGTGGCGCCAACCAGGCCGCTCCTGCTGCCCCGGCTAACAACACAGCTCCGGCAGGAGGACATCCAGGTAAGACCTGACCCTTGTTTCTATTGTCCTCCATTAGAAACCAGAAACAAAACAGCTGAATTTTCAGAATAGAATGACTTATTAAAGGGACAGTCCAGTTGTCTTTGAAGTGACGCTCTGAGCCAGATGGGGTGTACACCTCTTTGAAGGGAGCCAGGTCATGTAGATCTATTTCTTTCAGGGAACTGGTCAATTTTGACGGGTTAGTCACCTCACGAAGTACGGCCATACACCTCTACCTACAGCCATATGTCACTAATTATGGGCATATGTCACTAAGGTTACATTCTCACTCTGCAGGTCGTAATGCTCGATTCTGATATTTTATCTGATTTTTATTTTTTTGCGTGAACGTTCACGATATTTTTATAAATTGTGACTTCCATCTGTCTCCATTGTGAACTGTACATGGCCCTGATGTGACCCACATGCACAGAAAGACATGACATCACATTCAGCATGCTGTTTAAAGAGTTAGCTAAACATGAATGCTACTTAGCAAATCAAATCTGAAGTTGTGCAATCAGAGCCGATTAAATAATTATCTGACATGCTTCAGTGTTTATATCTGAGCGTGCCTCTTACCGGGAGCTTCAGTGAAGCATTTTATTTTTGGAACAAAGCAACGTGCTGAAAGTAAAGTATCGATTGAGTAACTTTAGTATCGATGAGGTCCGCAACCAACGTTGGATGTTAGTTACTATCATATACTATCATCATCTGCAAAGTTAAAAGAATGAAGATAAAACATCCGTACTTCAATAATTATGGCTGTATGTCACTACAGTATATAGACCATGTACAGGCCAATGGTTCTGTAGCTGCTGAATACAGTTTTTTAATTTCTGGCTGACCGATACATCCAGCAGCCTGGATCTACTATAGGAGTTGTAGTTTTCATTAACCAACTGATATCTTTGTAATATCAACAGGGGGGATGGCTGCTGTGTCAGAAACTCCAACAGAGAGTAAGATGTTTGCTTTTTATCTCCAATCAATGTTTCATGGTCATCTACTTGGAATGTGTCTAATGAGGATTTCTTGTCCATCAGTTAACCCCAGCCTCTTTTTGGACACCCCCACACCGGACCCCACATTTCAGTCTCCTGCTTTCCCTGCATGTACGTTAGCTTCATCTTCATCTTTCTGCAGAGACGAGAAAAGCACAATGAAACTGACTTCCTGTTTGGTTTTCCAGTAAGAGAGATCAACCTCGACAGCATCCAGGCACCCGAACCAAGAACCAGAGAGGAGTTTCTCCAGTGTGAGTCTCATTGTTTAATTAGGCAAGCAGAACAAAATACTCTCAGGTTTAATGAGTATTTAAATGTAATTGTTTGTTTTTAAGATTCTGTGAACTTGGCCCTTGACCCTGACACCGCCCACAAGAGGCTGGTACTCTCTGAAGGTGACACTAAAGCCACTCTGCAGGCGGTGGCGCAGCCTTACCCAGACTGTCCTCAACGCTTTGACGGCTGGACCCAGGTGATGTGCCAGAGCCCGCTGTATGCCCAGCGCTCCTACTGGGAGGTGGAGTGGCGGGGGCGGGGCTCCTCGATAGGCGTGGCCTACGGAGCGCTGAGCAGGAAAGGCTCGGACGCCAGGTCGGGCCTCGGTTACAACGCCCAGTCCTGGACCCTGGAGCTGTCGGACACCTGCTGCCTGGCTATGCATGCCAACCAGAAGAGGGACATACCGGTCACTTACTCCCCTCGCCTGGGCATCTACCTGGACCTGTCCATGGGAACACTGGCGTTCTACAGCGTGGCAGACAACATGATGCACCTTCACAGCTTCAGGGCTAACTTCACCCAGCCGCTGTACGCCGTCTTCGGGGTGGGGAGCGGTGTCGGGGTGGGGTTGGATTTCGCCCTTGGGCAGTTCTCATCGAGCTTTGACAGCATCAAGATCTGTCCCCTGTAGAGTTGAAGCACAGTAACTGATGGATCATTTATTTGAGACAGATCCCAAACAAATCACGTATTAGTAATCAAGGGAGAAACATCTGTTGGTAAACACAGATTTTCTACAGGACTGAGATCTAAAGACTGGCATTTCATGACTTTAATGTGCTTCATCTTACTCCTTTGTTGCCTTGGTGGCAGACCCATTAGTGATCCATATTAGAGTCTTTGTCCACAGTTTTATGGCACATTGCTTCGTCCATTGGCCTTTCAATGCAGTGAAATTGTTCTTTATCTTCAGCAGAAGAACAGCACCAAACGATAATGTTTCCACCTCCTTACTGGGGATGGGTGTTTTGGGTCTTACTCTATTTCTTATCCTCCAGGCATGGCAGAGACAACTAATGCAAGGAACTTTCTCCAAGGCCTGCTATGAATCACTCAGATGTTAACTATCAATGAAGAGACCGTGTAGACTAGGGGGTCCAACTCATTTTCACCGAGGGCAACATGAACATTATAATTTTGTGTTTACCTTCAACTAAACATGTATGGCCGCATTCCTGAGCACCATTAACAAACAATAACTGAGCTCTACGTGGTATTTCCTGCATAGAAACAGAGTAGGGGTCACCACACTTTGAGACTAAGAGCTACTTCGGGGGTACTGAGTTACACAAAGGGCTACTTGATACAAACATAAATTTAAACGGCTCATCTTTAATTATGGTATAATTTATAATAAATTTATACATGTAAATATTTGACTCCCTGATTAAATCTCAATGTTAAAGACTCCTCATGTTAATCATAATTTACTGTGGTAATGATAAATTATTATTATTAATAATAAGTAATTTAAACACTGTGCAGGACCAGGGGGATCTGATTCTAGAGTTCCCAGTTTGAAACCCTTTTGGAGCTCATCAATGTGACTGGAGTGTGGATAGCTGTTTGTGTTTTTGTCTGTGTCCCTGTGATGGTCTGAGATGTGAGAAAGGCTCCAGCTCCCACACTGACCCTGTTTAGGAACAAGGAGGACAGAATGGACAGATTTTTTTTAAATAGCAGAAAACGCATATTTAAACATAAAACATTTTTATTTAATTTCAATTAATAG
>NW_013952474.1:1180393-1195885 GCF_001266775.1 Austrofundulus limnaeus
TTATTATTAATAATAAGTAATTTAAACTTTGTGAAGCAGCAGGGGGATCTGATTCTAGAGTTCCCAGTTTGAAACCCTTTTGGAGGTCTTCAGTGTGACCGGAGTGTGGATAGTTGTTTGTGTTTTTGTCTGTGTCCCTGTGATGGTCTGAGATCTGAGAAAGGCTCCAGCTCCCACCCTGACCCTGAACAAGGACAGAATGGATGGATATTTTTTATAGCAGAAAACACAAATTTAAACATAAAATTTCTTATTTAATCTCTATTAACATTAATAATTTTGTGTATTTTGTAAATGTAAAAAATAAAATGATAAAAATGCTAAACAGCTTGTAGGAATGAACACATTTGTAACATTTATTTAAACTACACCTGTTTAAAAAAAGTGTAGTCATTTCTTTAAGAAAATGGTAACTTATTTTCCATTTTTTAAAATAAACTTTTACCAGTAAAATATTTAACTCATGTCCTTTGTGCTCATCATTCCTAACTCTTGTAGATACATAAAAAACAAGTACCGAAATAATTTTCTCCCAATCATTGTGAACATTTTTTTCCCTATGTTTTAATGCTCTTTTCCCCTCTGCACAGAGGTAAACAAGCTCTGTGCTCTAAGGGTTAATTTTCCAAAGGGTGGGCGTTGGGTGTGGAGTTCAGTGTGTGCCTGTGACGAGCTGCAGTCTGCAGAGGACTCGGAGACAGACGCAGGAGAGAACTTGTTGAGAGCTTGTTGTGTTTAACGGGGGTTTAATGGGAGACGTGGCTTTAACAGCAGCTCTTGTTGACATTCTTTGGAAAGTGTTTTGTTAATAAAAGTTCCAAAGAGCACACAGGTGACTTTTAGTTCCATCGTTCAACATTTAGTGTGCTGCTTCTATGACGGTCAGTCGATCAGTGCTATTTTTAGAATGTGTCCTGCGGGCGACTCAGAAAGCCTCCGTGGGTACCGTACTGGTGACCTCTGAAACAGAGTTTTAAAATATCTTCTTATAAACACACTTTCCAACAGGGAGTTCCCACTGGAGGGGTTTTCCAGTTTAAATTTACAACTTGTAAGTGGGAATTTCCAACTTACAAAGTGTACTAGAACATTTTGTGGGTAAAATAAACAACAAGCATTATATGGAAAATGTAGTTTATGGTTAATGCTGCCCAGCAGGCCCATGTGCCTCGACTTTGATATGTGCAGTACAGTGTAGTTTGTTGTCAGTGGTACCCCATGAGGCAAGATCCTAGTCATCTTATATTTAGTTAATACTAACTACACAAATAGTTGACCTGACATACATCTTGCTGATGGCCTTGTAACTTTTCTGGACTTGTGTGGATCTATCTTGTCCCTGAAGACCTCGGACAGCTCTTGGATCGTGTCCCTGCGTCTTTATGACGAGTTCCTGACCCAGGTGCAACCTTCTCTTTGGGCACAACTTCCATCACATCTGAATCCTATAAAACCAGAGACATTTGTTTTATTTTTATTGTTTTATTTAAAAAGAAGAGAGGGAGGCATCTGACATTTGGCCACAAGAGGATCATGGCTGGGAGAGGTTTGGACATTTTCAGATTTAGGGCAGAAAAACACAAAACTAAATTTCTAAAAGTTACCTTTCTCCTCTCCGCATTTTTCTCTTTTTAAATCCTGAATGTTACCTCAATCTTCAAACGTGCTAGAATATTTGTCAAAAATAAAAACATTTTACTTCATTATGGATTTCCATTGTGTGAAAAACAAAAAAAAGTGTTACATACATCAAATGTTAGCTTATGTTTCTACAACAAACAAAAAAAGTCAAAAATGTTCTTAATAATGTTTTAAACAGTAGTAAGTAAAAATAAAGTTATTGTGCAGTTAATGAGGGTTTAGAAGTAGAAATGGTCACACATCAAGTAAAATATGCCTTTTTCCTGTTTCTATGTTAGAACACCTACACCTGGTGGCCGATGATTGAACTGTACACATCCCTGGTATTTATCAGATGAGTTTTACAACTTTGGAAACTTAAAATTTTGATTTTTCCCTTTTTAAACTGAACTTGAGCTCTCAGACATGCACCATGGCTGAAAAGCGAGACCATTATTAAAAAAATGATTCCATCGAGTGCAACAAATATATATATTTAAACAAAACAAAACAAAAAATAAATAAATAGCTTAGCAAAAACTCAAATGCAAACAGTACTTAAGGCCTCATACCCTCAAAAGTAGACAAAACAAGAACCTGAAGCTGAAACCATCCCTTTTCTTTAACGTTGGGGCGTTTGATTTGGTACTGACCTCAGCTTTGACCTGGCTCCCCACCTGTCGGCCAACAGATGCATGCTGGAACCTGTAGGCGAGGTTGCTCTTCATGCAGACATGTGGCCACGGCACAACCAGACACTGTGCAGCAATGGACCACTGTAAAGCCACTTATGTTGAAGAAAAAAACAGAAATACCAACACGTTCAAAGGCGCGGTCTAAATATGAGATTTGAGTGGCAGTATGCTGTTTAAGTTTGTTGAAGCAGATTTCTTTAAACTGTTGTTATTGGCTGGCATGATACCTGTACAATTACAGACTAAAGATTTTCCAGAACGTTACATAACAAGCCCTTGGAATGTCCAGACTCTGGATGCTCCTGTTTCACTCCGTCACAGTCTTCTTACAAGATCAAACATACTTTCCTTTCTGCTCCTCACTTCTTTCTCGTAGACATCCACAGACCTTCTGACACTTACACGTTACACTTTTTCCCCTTAAAGTTGGACCCGAACATCCAGAGTCTTACTAAGGCCGAGCGTCATGGCGAACACGTATTCTTCTAAACTGTTCCGTTGTGCTTTAAATTAAAAAAGGACGGCGCTGCGGTGGAGGAGGTTAGGGTTCTGGCCGATCCACTCCACATCTCCTCAGCGTTTCGATGAACTTCTTGGAGGGTTGGAGGCGGAAGCGAGACGCCGGCGTCGTTCTTTCAGGTTTCCCCACGGTGGCGGCGGTATGGCCAGGGAGGTGGGGTGAGGAGGGTGCCCCGCCGACTTGCTGCCTGCTCGGGCGCCGATCATAGCCGGGAGACTCTGGTTGCGTCTCAGACCGTCCATCAGGCTCCCGCCGCCTGCGGACACTAGAGTGGCAGAATCCTGACGTGGCGGTGCGGCAGCGGACTCCGAACTGTGAAGCACCTTAGCAAAGCCCAAGCGTCGCAGCCTCTCCACCAGACCCACGTTGGCCGTGTCTGGATTGGATGGACCGGGCTTAGGAGGCGGGGCAAAGGCTGCTGTTTCCTGGGAGGGGCTCGGCAGGTCGGGGTGCGGGGCCCGACCTAAGTTCAAGCCGTAAACGTCTTGGAGAAAAAGCTCCGCGGGCCTCGAGGCGAGGAAATTGTCAGCTGGTTGTTGGCGGGACTCCACCGGCACCGGGGAGGGAACGGGGGAGTGGGAGGGGGAGTTGGGAGGCGTGCCCGGCAGGAGGCGGAGCCGCGGGGCGGCTCTTGCCAAAGACGACTGGGCGTGGGCTGAGACTTGTGCAGAAATACCCCTCTCTAGAACCAGCTTGGCCAGACCGCTGGAAGGTGCGAGGGGTCGTCGAGGAGGGAAGGAGTCACCTAGACTCAGTCTGCAGGGGGTCACAGGAGTACTGGGACCAGTTCTCATGGAGCTGGGCGTGTTGGACAAACAGGATGACAGGAAACTGAAAAACAAGAAGACAAACAGCCTAAATCTTATCCTGAACAGTTCCAGCTCTAGTCCATTCAAAAAGATAAGACCTGGTTTGGTTTTTCACAGAAAGCTGCTCGGTCAGCTCCGGATTTAGTTTTTGCTCCGTTTGAGTAAACAAAACTCCTTCTTTGTGTTTCTTAGCGATCAGTTATTTACCTGTAAGGCCTGTGTCACACGGAAAGATAATCATGCCGATTTTTGCCCTTCTGACAAYCTTAAGGAAGTCCAGATTATCGTGATGGCTCTAAAGATAATCATAGCAGATATTCCTGCCGTGGGTGGTGAGTTAAGAGTGATCTAGTCAGCTTGGAAGGACGTCGGGATCGCTCCGACCTCAAATCGGATATATTCAACATGTTTAATTTTTTGGCCTATCAGTGTGTGTGACATTCACCCGAGCTCGCAGCCTGTTGAATGAGACGTGTAGCCAATCAGACAGCAAGGTGACRTAAACAATAACTGTCATGACTCACCAGAAAGTCTGCCGGATGTTAAAAGTCCTATGGAATTGTTTTTCCTCTGGTAAAAATAGTCCACAAACGATCCACATTGTTTCTTCCTCGTCACAAATGTTTATTTTCTCTGAACTCACGTGTCTCTGGAGATTTTTCCTCTGACATCTGAATTCTCGCGTGATTTCAGGAAGTCTCGCGTGATTTAATATCTGACATCTGAATTATGAATGAAATATCTTTACGTGTGTGGTGTGTTGTCTCTTGCCGTGTGACTATACACCGCACACTGTAGGACCAAACCTGGTATATCCATGATTTTTTATCCTCATGTGTGGACTCTCTCAGTCTTTGAAAATTGGCCGACTGTTTTAAAATCTTGCAGTGTGACGCAGCCTTAAGTAGATGATTTACCTGGGGGTGACCTGTGTGACGTCAGTGGGGTGCAGAATGCGACAGGTTGTGAAGGTGTAGGTGGAGAAGGTGGAGCTCTGAGACTTCCCCGGGTTCTGGACTGAACACACAACATCTATGAGAAACTCACCACGGCAGCAACATAAAACAATAAATTAAAGGGATACAGTACCACAGGAAGATGCTGCAGATGTTGGAATTAGACTTTGTGTTTGAGCAGATTCTCCTGAAATGATGTGAGGAGACGGACCGGACTTCTCTGCGACAAGTCCAGGTGTCAAACACAGATCCGATCGGTTGGAAGAGGAGGAGGCAGGTGTACCCGATGAAGTAGGAAGAGTTGGGGAGARAGGTGCCGCAGAGCGACGTCCCTCCCACCTGTCCTCCGGCGTAGACGAGCAGCACACGTTGAAGGTGATCCCGCCCTCCTCCTCTTCATCGTCGCACTCTTCCTTACACCGCTCAGCCGCTCCTTTCTCCAGGACGGCGACCTCGTTACGCTCCTCGCCTTCCTCGTCCTCCTCCATGTCRGACAGGTGGTAGACGGCGTCCTGAGCAAGAGGGCGGAAACCCTTGGTCACGACCCCAGGGTGCGGGTCCAGGATGGTGGCTAGGTGGGGTTTGGCGAGCTGCTGCCAGTGGTGGAGCGTCAGTGACCCTAAAAAACAGGATATAATTTAAAAACAAGCTTTACAACTGAAAGTTTTTTAGCAACAAACTAAATGTCAGGGCTGGAGCAGAAATTAAAAGTCCTAATCTTCAGTCAAGTTCAAACCAATTAGTTGTTTTAGATTCTAAATGGAACCTTTGCCTTTCCATGTTTACAGTTTGTCTCTTTCTAATCAAGATTTTACGTCTTAATCTTGGTAAATTTTGTTGCATGGATCAGCTGCTGAGTTTAACAGAACCACCAGAGCAGAACCGTACCTTCCATGGGTTTGACGATTTGAAGCTTCTCAGGCAAGAAAGTCTTGAAAACAGTGGAGCCAAGCGACAGATCTGACAGGTTAGAGAAAGAAGAGAGCGTGCTGCCCATYGGCGAACTACAGCCGCTGCCTCCACCTCCGCCCGCCTCTGCACTCTCCAGGGCCTGCAGCTTCTTCTCGTGCTCGGCCAGGAAGAACTGGCGCTCCGACAGGACGTTCTGGCGCCGCAGCGACAGGCGATGAAGCGCCTTGGTGAGGTCATTGCCTCCTGGTGATCCGGGCTGGCCAATCCGTGCCTCCTCCCTGTGAGAACAGACGGTGGTCAATAACATCTTCGCTCGGTACGCAGGTGAGCAGAAAGCAAGGGGCCACTAAAGAAAAGAATCGACTGTTATCAGACGATTTATTTTTCAGATTATGATACAAGTCTTAACATCAAGGTAAAGGAGAGGAGGCAGGTGTACCACAGACCTCTGTATCTGGTGAAGCTACTTTAAAATTTCAGCCAAGACGTCCTACTTGAACCATCTGAGAAGTGGATGAAGGATGACATCTTTAGAGCTAAACTGAGCCATAAAGTTTATTWAAAAAATTATTTGATCAGGCGGGGCATTACTTTGGATGTCAAGTTTATGTATTTTGGCATAATTCCTCAAGCAGCTTCAAAAATAAACAAATATCTGATGACTATTTTATTAACAGCAAGTAAGAAAAACATTACAAATGGTTATTACAAGACAAACCAACTTTAGATGACTGGATCGACACAACATTTAACATATATAAGATGGAAAAAATAACAGCCTCTCTCAATCACAGGACTGAACAACTCTGTYAATGGTGGCAGATCTGGGTAGACTATGTAAAACCTAAAAGATCTGATCTCATTTTTAGAGACTAAGCTTGATGAAATCTCCTCGACAATCCACTCTCCCTAAGATAGCCATACATGATAATTATTTTATATTATGTTTTCTGTTGATGCACTTTATTTTATTTTTTCTCTTATAACCTGTGTTTTTATACTTTTAATTTAATCTTTTCCTTTGTTTACTCTATCACACTTCCTTTTACTTCCTACTTTAAAATCTCTCTTAGAAAAAGGAAGTGACTGTTACAATGCAAAGATCAACCTGTCCACTTTGTATAAATGTTAAAAGTCAATTGTGGAATGTAGAGATCTAAGATGATGTAAATGATACTTCCTTGAAAATCAACAAAGAGAAAATAAATAAAAAAATATTTGAAACCGAAAAACAATTTTTTAAAGTGAACAAAAAAGATTTGAAACTGATGAAAAGGTTCAAAACTACTTGTGTTGTATAATTATATATAGCATGACGTGTCGTAAAATAAATGAATGGCTGGCTGTTGCATCATATAATTCTAATGTATGGCAGACCGTTGTGTCATATAATTTAAAAATTATGACAAGTTGTTTTATCACACAATTAACCTTGTATGACATGCCATTGTGTCATATAATTTAAAAATATGGCAGGTCGTTGTATAATATGAACAACAACATATGGCATTCTGTTGTGTCATAATTTTAAAATATGGCGGGTTGGTGTATCATATAAATAACTATGTATGGCAGTCAGCTGTGTCATAATTAACATAATATGGCAGGTCATTTTATCATATAATTAATAATGTATGACAGACAGTCGTATAAAATAATTGATAAAATATGGCAGGCTATTGTATCGTATAATAAACATGGCTGGCAGTTCTGTCATATAATTTAAAAATATGTCATGATTGTATCATACAATCAAAAAATATACCAGTATCAGTTTCAAATTTGTTTTTCGGTTTCAAAAACATTTTTTGAACAAACTTTAAAACTTTAAAGGCCCAATTTAGCTCCATCGACCAAATTCTGCTCCCTTTTTCCCGCCTATTTGGGCATCCATCCACAACGCAGAACTGGACCTTTGTCAAATAAACTCAGGATGATGTAGCCTAATGCAGAACACACATTGTCTTTCTGCACACCAGAGAGGTTTAGAATCGGATTTAAACCTAACCTAACAAGATAAATTCTACAGGTGTTACCCCTGAGAGGACGAGAAGGGCTGCGCCGTCATCACCAGAGAGCTCTGTCCAGAGCCGGGGATGGGAGGCGTGGCCGAAGAAGCTCGCAAAGCTGAGGCGTTGACTGAGCGAACTGTTTGGAAGATCCGTTTCTGGACTGTTCTGTCAAAAGAAAAAAAAACATCACGACAAGGATCTGAAATAAAAACTAACTGTAATGGCTCCCTCTAGTTTGTGTTGGGACATTTAGGTCTCCAACCTTTGGTCCTGGATGGCAGTCTCCTCCTCAACACTCAGCTCTCTCCTCATGGTGCCCTCGATCTCAGCCGCCAATGACTCCTGTATGTTCACAGGTAAGGCAGTAATGTTATTTTCTCACACAAGCTGGATAATAAGAAGATATTAATTAGTTCTCTAACCATGGGGTAAAGGCCGTAGGGGAAGTGTCGTCGCATCCCAGCAGAGGAAGTGCTTTTACTGCGAAGGTCTCTGATCTCTTCGTGGGACTCGTGGAGCATTTCAACACACTCGGCGTTCCTCTCTGCCAGCTCGTTCAGCTGCATGAAAAACACACAGATTTATTTAAAACATCAATCAATCAACTTTGATTGTTATAGATTTTAAACATAATCCTCACAAACCCTGATGAAAATAGAGAATAAAAAATGCATAGGAACCAAACAATCAACCATCTAAAACTTGGGTTATATTGGATGAAATTTGCCAAAATTATATCTCACTGATAAAGTTACTGAAATTTTAGTTGTTTTGATCTTGCCTTAGCCCCAGGACCACATTGGTCAGAACTTTGTGGGCCTTTATATAGACACAGACTGTATGATTTAAATGTGAAAAGGATGGATCTAAAAGCAGGATATGTCTCCTTTAAGTTCTCACTTCTGTTTCATGTCAAATAAAAATAACACACTTATAGGCTGGTGAAGATAATTTGGCAGGTTGGTGTCCAGATCACACTTATAGTGTTGAGAAGTGACAAACCTTCACAAAAGTGTAAAAACGTATCTGTGCCACTGCGAACATCACAAAGTCATTGTTGATAAAAACTAGCCCTGCACTAAGTATAAATCCTGTACCTCTGCTGTGAGCTGCCTCTGAGCATCTTTGGAGGCCTGAAGGTGGATCCTCAGCTCTTCTTTCTCCAGAGCCAGCTGCAGACACACAAACAGGATGAGTTTTCTTTTTAATAGTAGAAGATGTAAAGAAACAACGGTTCAGGTCTTCTCACCTCCTTCACTCTGTGTTGCAGTTCTACTATCTGGGAGAGCAGCTGAGCGATTTCCTCCTGGTGCCTGTGCAGCTCCTCGTTCTTCTGGGACAGCTGATCTGTCAGAGACACCATCTGGCTGTTGGACTCACCTGCGGCAAGGTGCGACACCGACAGACACACTGCGTTAAAACTAACTTCCTGTAAAATGGTTAGTTTTGTGTTTGAGTGTGTCTGACTCACGTAGCTCTCTGACACAGTCGCTCACAAGCTGCTGCTCCTTCTCCTCGTACGTCATCGTGTCCCTCTTCAGCTGACATGCCTGGAGGGTGGAGAGACGGGGTGGAGGTGGAGAGGAGCAATGAAAGTTTGTCAAAGTCAGATGTACGAAGAAGAAACATCTGGAGGAGCATTTTAAACTAATGAGGTTAATTATCAACAACTCAGTCTGAGGACTGAGTATAAAAAAAGCATCTTAGAACTAAAGATGTGCAGGCTGAGAAAAACGGTCTGAATAAATAGTGGAACATCCATCATCTATACCAGGGTCTTCCTTTCAGGGCCATGGGGGTCACTGGCGCCCTTATCCAGCAGTCACTGCAGGGGGCGGGATACACCCTGGACAAGTCCATCTCAAGTGGACAATTCACAATCACAATAGTGGAACAATTTCAGAATAATAATCATCTACAGTTCATGATCTGATCAACAGATTATTATAATCTGTAAAAATCAGTAATTTCATCATGAAAACATTTAATGTTTTATGATAACAAAAAAATCCTTCAAAGTCCTCAAGTCCTCCAAAACCTCCATAACTGGTGTCCTCAGGTCCTCTAAAACCCAGACCTCCCTCTCCCCAGTAACACTTTCCAGCTCGTTCTGAGGGACTCTGATGTGTTCCCAGACCAGTTGGATACATAATCGCTCCAGTGACTCCTGAGTTTTCCCTGGGGCCTCCTACCAGAGGGATGTGCTCATTTCACCTGCTTGTATCCAGGATCTCGTTCTTCCTCCAGTCATGAACCATGCCTCATGACCATAGATGAGGGTTGGAACATAGACAGGTCAGTAAATCTAGAGCTTTGTACCCCAATCCTTCTCCCGCTCCATCCTACTACTCATGAACAAGACACCCAGGTACTTAAACTCTTCCATTTGAGGCAGAGGCATTCCACCCCTTCACAGTTGAAAACCATGGCTTCAGACTTAGAAGAACCGACTGTCATCCTAGTCGCTTCACACTCTGAGTTGCATGCACTGGGAACCACCCCAATGCACGCTGAAGATCTTGGCCCAAAGACGCCAACAGAACTACATCATCTGCATAAAGCAGAAACCAGATCCTGTAGTTCCYAAACCAGACACCCTACTCTCCATGACTGCACCTTGAGAACCTGTCTACAAACAGAATCAGAGACACTGAAAACAAGCTCTACGTTGTGCCAAGAATGACGTTTACAGACTTTTGTTAAAAGAAGAGGTTTCATTGTAAACACAGCAGTGGAAACCCAGATTCTTACAGACCCCAGCAGGAAGATCAGTCTGAATTTCCACAGAACCTACCTCAGTCCTCAGCGACTGGTTCTCCTCCTCCAGCTCCTGCAGCTTGTTCTGCAGAGACTCCAGCTGGCTGAGGGCAGCTGCTGTGGCGGCGGCGGTCGCCCCCAGCTGGGGGTGCAGCACGGGGGTGGATGTACTGGAGTCCATTTCACTCTCCTCCGAGGCGCTGGCCACCATCCGCAGCAGCTCGTCCTTCTTACTGAGCTCATGTTGTAGCTGGTTGACCTGCAAAATTCAAGAAGATTTTAGTCCTTACAACTATTTAACTTTTGGAGTAAAGCTGATTGAATTTGGCCACCACAGCTCCTGCATGTTCCTGTTATTTCTCTGCTCCAGCACACCTGACTCAATGTTTAGCTTACACCCGGCAGCAGGTCTTCAGGTTCTGCAAAAGCTCCTTAATCACCCATTCATTCAGATCAGGGTGCTGAAGCAGAGAAGCATCTAAAACATGGAGGGCAGTTGTGTTCAGGGACCTGGTTTAACTGTGAATGTTTGGAAATGACCCACCTGGTCCACGGTCTGGGTCAGCTGCTCCTCCAGGGCCTCGTTACGTTCCTGCAGCAGGTGGTTTCTTTGTAGAAGCGACTGGCCGATCCGAGCCGCCAGCTCCAAGTCTCTGTCTCGCTGTTCAGTAAAGAGCCACAGAGTCAAGTAAACAAAAACAAAACAAATTAGTTTCCACTAACAGAAGGACACCTACCTCAGCCAGAAGGTGTGTGACCACGTCGATGTCATTGTAGGTCCTGGTCATCTGCTCCACTCGATCAGAACTGAGGACTGAACGGAGGGAACATTAAACATTAGAACTCGCAAATACAAATACACAACACCACACAAAAATAGCCCAGCATGCTAGATTTACTCACTACAACTGAAAGCTCTCAACAGACAACAATATTTAGAGTCACATGACCCTGTTGTAGCAACAATTAACTCAAATCTTAAAACCCTGCAGCCAATCATTGACTTCAAAGACTTTTAGCTGTATTTTCCTAACCAGCTTCAGTTTGGAGAAACTGTCTTTAGCAGCTAAAGGCTAGTCTGCACGTAAAAGCTTTTCATCGTGAACAGGCTCACTTTCAAAAATGTCATAAAATTACATCTAACRCTATTTAAAAAAACTTTACACAATTTCTTTATTTCACTTTGTACTTATTCTGACAGAAATATTAGGAGATTCTTGCAGGAAGTGGCTCAGGCTGCACAGGAAGCGCTACAACAAAACCTTGTGACTCCAACAACACTGCAATTTAAAGCAGGAGCAAAACTAGCTTTAAATAGAAACACAAACTAAAGGCAGTATCTCAACAGGCTGCGACCATTAGCTGACGAATGGCACTCATCTCCGAAACGTCTCAAAATATTCACGGAGTACTCCATATCCGTGCATGAGTCGCAGAAGCTAAGTTTTGTCGCTTGGATTTTACGTGTTCAGCATATTCATACTCATACTGACCTATTTGCAATTTAGTTAGGGCTGATGTTAACATTAATCTGCACTGTCATTTTAAGAACTGGATGAGCAGTTGCTGCCCTGCATCGTTTCTCTTCGTAGAGTCACCTGTCTTCATAGCTTCCTGTAGTAGCAACACGTTGCAGAAAAGTTTGCTGACCCCAAATAATACACGTCTTTAAAGGGATCCACGATTAGTTGTTCCATTAGACTTTATTTGATAAACATTTATTTTAACTGTAAAATAAAGACTGTAAAAATACAGTAGGACGTTTAGTTTTTATATATTTTTTAAAATATATTTTAACACGGACAGAGCCATTTTATTTACACACAAAGCATTCTGGGTAAATGATGATGTGGATAGGTCATCAGTGCGAGGCTGCTAGTGAGCTATATCCACCCTGAAGGTTAATCTTGGACAATATCTGACGATTGAGTCTTTTAAATGAAACCAGAGAGCGTTGACAGAGAGGAGAAGGTAGAAATGACTCAGTCTGTAACTGAAAATATAGATGGAGGACAACAGAGCTGCTTCATGGAAGAAGAACCTCAGCTTAGCCTGTTAGCCTTCGCGCTAGCGCCGACTCTATATTGCCTTATATGTATTAGCTCAGCGCTAGCGCGACAAACAAACAAGCTAAACTGAGGTCCTCCATCCATATTTTCAGTTGCAGGCTGAGTCATTTTTGTGTTCCCCTCTCTGTATTGTGGATGGAGGACCTCAGTGACGAGAGGAGAATCTGTAGTACTGAGCTAATACATATATATGGTGATAGCATCGGGGCTAATGTCAAAGCTAACAGGCTAAGTTGAGGTTCTTCTTCCATGAAGCAGCTCTGTTGTCCTCCATCCACATTTTCAGTTCCAGGCTGAGTCATTTCTACCTTCTCCTCTCTGTCAACGCTCTCTGGTTTCATTTAAAAGAGTCAATCATCAGATATTGTCCAAGATTAACCTTTAGGGTGGATATAGCTCGCTAGCAGCCTCGCACAGAGGACCTATCCACGTCATCATTTACCCAGAATGCTTTGTGTGTAAACAAAATAGCTCCATCCGTGTTAAAATATATTTTACAAAAATTATAAAAACTAAACGTCCTACTGTATTTTTATAATCTTTATTTTACAGTTAAAATATATGTTTATCAAATAAAGTCTAATGTTACAACTAATCATGGATCCCTTTAAGTAGCAGTTTAAGTCATTGTAACRTTAAATGTAACTTTAAATTGTTTGTTTTGCCAGTAATAAACAAAGTGTTAAATGTTTTAGCTTTTCTATGGCATTTTCAATACTACGTTAGCATCTATGCTAAACATTGGCCTACGGGCTTTTTAGACAGATGTTCTGTTAATCACAAAAATGTATAAATCAGTGTTTGTTTACATAAAGTATGTAATTTAGGCTTTAACATATTCCAATTATAATCTAATAATTGAAAAACGGAATATGTGATATGTCAATGATTCCCACCCCTAGAAAGTAGGTCGAGATTTTTAAAAAATGGCTKCGTAAAATGTGGCCGCGCTGTTTGCTGGTCACTCAGAATTCATTAGGCTCAAAAAATGTTTTGCCAATTTTTTAAAACATTGTTTGTTTTCTCTGACACCAAAACTTTATGAATCTAGGTCTCAGAGTGGAGGTTTTTAGAAATACCCGGCATCAATATGAAATTGCACTATGTTTTTTGATGCAACAAGATGAACAACAATTCTGATAGATAGCAGAGTTCCGTTTGTGCTGCTCACCCAACCTCATCCTCGGTTCAAATGRATGTTCACGACATGATGGAGACTGAAATGTTTTTGCGTCTTGTTGAAAGCCAAAACTCACAGTGCCCAGCTATTAACCCGGCATGTAAGCTACACCAGATTCAACGAGCGCCACAATCAACACTGGACAAACTCTAATGGTGTCCAGATGTTGTTTACCTGTATAAAGCCTGAGTCATCAACTCAAACACAGCCCAAAGAGATACCATCTACAACAGTTCAACTGTAATAACAGCTTTTACAGTTGATCTTTATAATGAAAATCTTTTCTTTGCAGCTACATGCAAAACGAAACAAAGAGGGGCTCAGATTTTAAGCTCAGTTGTCCAATGCATAAAAAAAAAAAAACAAGGCACCACTTTCACTCTTTTGCTTAAGCAGAAAGTCAGAGAATCGATCAAGCAGGCAAGGAAAGAAAGATACCTTTGGAGAGGCTCTGAGAGCCAGGGTGGGAATAAGAGGAAGGCTCCAAAGCAAGATATGCTAGTGAGAGAGGGGAGAAGAAGAGACAGTTTAAAGAAGTAAAGAAAAGCCTGGCCAGATGCATCAGGAGGGATTGATTTATTGAAGAATAGCTTCAATAAACAAAAACATTAGTTTGTTGACAATCTGAGCATCTACTCATTAGTTCGATTCGCCTTTTTTGGACCTGAGTGGGCGTCACCAGCGCTGCTCGGCTTCCCCTTCCACCTGTTTAAAGAGAAGTGGTGCCTGAACTGAGATGTCCTTTTGTTTTAAACCAGGCAACGCCAGATACTCATACTGCCTTTATTGTTAAAATCATGCATTCAGCTTTCATTGAAGGACAAAAACAACATTTTATCTAACAGTCTCCATGTAAGAAAAAGGATTAAATGCAGAGTACAGCAGCTGCTGCAAACARATGAGCACACATCCGGTAATCCGAGGCTTGTGGTGACCTCTGCGATCTCCCCGGATAAAAATAACTTTGATTCAGTAGAAGACAGTTACAGTACTGATGCACAAATATACAAGTACCTCCTGTCTGAAGCGTGACCTCATGGTAAAGGTAATGTATATCCATGGTATTGATAATTTTACTCCACTTGCAGCCCCACAGTCCACTCACAGTGTTGGTTGTACTTCATTAGAAAGCCACAGAGAAGAGAGCTGAACTCCATGATTACAGAAGAGTCTTGAGACACGAGCTACACACAGTACAGTGATCAAAGAGGGACTATGAACTTCCTGTGTTATGAGTATTTGGACCTTTGGTACCAATAAATTACAGCAGCAGCACCTCCACACTACAATATATATATATATATATATATATCTGGATTCCAATCACTGGATTCTACAGATGGGCTTGGTGGTCTCCTGGTGTTCTATAAAACATTGTCGGTGGCTTTTCATTTCCTGGCTGACTGACCAATTTGATGGGTGGCCGTACTATCAGCACTCGGACATTTGCCTTGAGCGAGCTGGACTCAGTCTGCAAGCAGTTCTGCTGAGGGTTGCGGGCCGGGTGTGGTCCCTGGAATTTGCTGGCCATATGGAATTGATCTTGGAGATAGCTGATAGCACGGCTCGACAGAATTGTCCACAGTATTTATCCGATTGGATTCGCCACCTTGAGTTGTACCAGCAGACATTGAAGCAGATGGAAAATTGTTATCGTCTGCCTGACTCTTCTGTTCCCAAAACAACCGATTACAGATTTGGCTCTCCCCTACAATGGCCTTGAGCTGTTGGACTAAATTCTTCCTGATTGGATTACTTCGACAAGGCTCTGCCCGCACCTCCCCCGCTCCCCTCACACCCGTTTGTGATCTGGTTCCTGGAGCAAGCTGAGGGCCGTACAGAATGAACAGTTACCATCAATATTCTGAACAATGGCTGCGCGGGTTTTGGGGACTCGATTCTTCGGGCTCATTTTTCAGATATTCACATAAGCATATAACACTCAAGGCTTCAGATACACCC
>NW_013952474.1:1197933-1201835 GCF_001266775.1 Austrofundulus limnaeus
CTCTAATCTAATCTAATCTAATCTAATCTAATCTAATCTAATCTAATCTAATCTAATCTAATCTAATCTAATCTAATCTAATCTAATCTAACCTAATCTAGCATTATACAAGAAGGGAACCCCCTTAGTTAACAACACCCTCTCTTTATGAGGGCTGTGTTAAAAAAATGTCATTTATGGACATTCTTGTCATCAAAGTACTTAAAACTATTTATTGCTATGTATTTAAATGCACTATTTGTTATACCACTTATTAATCCAATGTCAAATTTATTGCTGTTATTAAAAGCAAAATCTAAACCTCAAAGTCTTCTTGACCCCTCTCCAAAACCTGAAATGTAGGAGAAATGCTGTTTGTACTCACCAAATGTCATTGAAATATCTGGAAAATTACCAAAGTAATGAAACAAACAAACAAAACAACTGCAACTTTTCCAGGAGCTTGGGAAGAAAATGACTGGCAAAGAATAGACCATTTCGTAGTTAAAAATTGTTACAGATGGTCATGCATGAGGTGGGCCAAGCTAGCACGTTTATCGAGAAAACGAAACCGGTAAACAAATTCAACCAGTAAATTGTCGTAATTGTACTGACCTGATGATTATACAGAACTGATGATTATACAGAACTATTTATGTTGAACTTTCCTTTAGGATTATAGATGAGATTTTTCGTAAATATCTATGCTACAAATCTGCTTTTTGAGCTTGCTAAATTTGCACAATTGCAAATGGTCTATTCCGATAAATGCTAACTGGCTAATGCTGTGTTTTGGCAACAGACGTGCTAACTCTTATAACTTGTTACTTTAGAAGAAAGAGGGTGAGATTGGAAACACTCTGATGGTGTAAAGGGTTGTGGTTTTCGCAAAATTTAGGGGAATTCTCATTTTGGCCAATGTATACTAACAGCTTGGGTGGAGAAAGAGGATGGTCATTTGCGCTACATATGCCTGTAAAAACAAACATTTTGTTAAAGGGAATTTATACCACAGGAGTAGTATGATGGAATAGTTTAGTGGCTTTAATGCATGTTTATAAAACTGTAGACAAGATATTTTATACTGGAGGTGAAAATCAGCAGCTTTATCATGATACAATAGGGATTTGTTTTGGATGACAATATGGTGTTTCTCAATATCACAAAGTCTGTCATGATACGATTTCAGATTACAAGTCGGCGATCAATATTACACAATAATATATGTACATCTAACACATGATGTGGATCGATTTCGATGGAGGTGATGTGGACACGATATGGATCACTGTTTTTGTTTTGTCTGATGTAAGTGAATCAATCGTTTAATTGATATAGCAATGATCAATGTACTGTTTCACCCCTATTTTATATGTTACATATTTTATATTTTGATTTTTTTTTTACATGTTGCAGAGTGAGTCACAACCCCTTATCGTTTTTTAGAATGCAGAGGCTCCACGTGTACTAATAATAGGCTGTGTTTTATTTTACATGACACATGTCGAGCAAACAGTAACAAGATTACTTCAAACTGCCCTAAAAGATGAAGACAGGTTGATCATTAAAGTTCAGAATGCAAACATACAAAGTAAAGCTGCGCTGCAGCTAAATAAAGCAAAGAAGAGGAAGTTGATGTTTTGAAGCTGTTCCTGCATACCACAACTAAACAAAGCAGAAGGTTTGCCCACTTCCTTTCCTTTTAAGACACTTTTGTCACACAAACAGAAAATGGAACCTGCTCTCACCTTCCTCTGCAAAGTTATCGTAGACCTCCTCATCATGGAAGTCTAAAACAGGCATTTCTCCTTCCTAACTGTCCTCGTCTTCAACCTCTGTCTGTCCACCCAGCAACCCCAACAAGTCCCACCCACGCTGCTGCCAACCTTGTGACTCTGGCAGGATAATTATGTTCCTCAGTCACTCACATAGGATATCAGAGTCTGGCACAAAGATAAACCCTGTGCCAATAATATCCACAGTAAATCCCAGGGATTTAAACAAATGAGACGAATAAAAGGAATCCCTCACAGTTCATTTGATAAATAATGAAATGCTAGACTTGTGTAAAAATACACTTACTCATGTAACGGAGAGTCTCTTCAGCCAGCATGGGGGAGATGGAGTTGAGCTGGCCCGGGCCTTCATCCGGAGAGCAGCTCGGGGAAACCACCCAGTCCTGGCTGTCCGACAGGTACAAGGAGCCGACGGATCCAGAGCCCAGAGAGCCGGAGCCATAGTGCCTCCCGCTGCTGCCCAGCCCCTCATCTGGAAGTCAAACAAATACATATCCAAGGTTTCATTCAATGGCTCACTACTGTGAAGTTACTGTGAAACCTAGACTAGTATGACCGCTTAATAAGTGACCAAGAGAAATTCCTCAGGTGCATCCAACATCCTAAACGAGCTCAACCACAGGACCAACTGTTTAATCTTTTCAGAGGCCAAAACTAAGTTTTTAAGAGTCTAACAAAGTACTAAACATTGGGTTTTAAGGTCTAAATCTGATTTCTTTAAATATATTCAAAAACTGGACAAATCTGGGATAAATCACAATTTCCTGGTCATTACAGACCATAAACTGATAGCCATGCCACCTCAATTTTTCCACATTCTTTAATCTATCTTTAATCTTAACTGATTCAATTGAAATAAAAACTAAGAAAGATTTAACCATGTTTGTTTGAACTGTAAATAACTGTTTCCATTTCGCTGCCATGCAGTTTCAGAGACAAACGAGAGCAGAAATACGCTGATAAAGCTCCTGAATGATTGTGTGTTCTCTCTCCAGGCCAATGTCCTTCCACTTGAGTAAATATGTGGTTTACTAGGACAGATGGAGCTAACAATAGCATCTGGCCTGAAGACTCAGCATACTGTACCGACAGGGGAGGAGGAGCAGGTCACTGACAGAGAGATGTCCTTTTTACATATGAGGAAATTATATTTATTTGTGTACATTAAGAAACTTCACACGTATAAAGCATTGAAGAGAAACTCGATGTTTGAATTAGTTATTAGGAGTGACAGATATGATTATGTCTTCATGCATGGCGATGAGGACATGAACAAAAGAACAAATAGTGTTGCCAAAAGTCATTATTTTTAAACAGTTTTCATATTTTCACCTTGAGGAGAAACTGAAAACCTGCTGGTCTTTGCTTCTACTGTGGTCACTGTGCTGCGACTGCTGGCTACTGTTAGTAACTGCTCATGACTGCTAGTTGTTGATATTGACTGCTTGTGAATGTTGGTAACTGCTTGTTGACAACTGCTGGTGACAGTTATAAACTGTAAGTGACAGTTATTGGTTGTTAGCAACTGATGGTAACTGTTGATGACTGTTAGCAACTGTTGGTGACCATTAGTAATTGTTGGTGACGACTGTTGTTGATTGTTAGCAAATGTTAGCGACTTTTAGGAATGTGCGATATGGCAAAAAATTCATATCACGATATACATTATGATGAGTGGCGGTAACGATATACATCACGATATAAAACTTATAATAAAAAATAAATTAATCACACATTAATCGAGTGGAATAAATATGTATAGGTAAAAAAAATTTAGACCTTAAAAAATCTAAATTTAAGGGAGATCTACCTGGTTAAATATATATATATATATATATAATCACACACACTCATACAATAACTTTAATGTAATAGATATCTGCATCCATTGGGTGTTGTGTTTGTAATCACCTGCTTCGTTTTAAGGTGGTAAAACAAATTGCTTGTATTTATTCCTTTCTACACACTTTGCAGATTATTTTTTCTGCACTCCACATGTTTAATCTGTGTGCGCTCCGGCGGGGTGACTTTATTTATTTTTTTTTGTAAAGACAGTCTGACTGTCAGCCTTTCCCACAGCACTTCCCCGCTGTACAAGGAGACAGTATTGCTCTATGACCGCAGGAG